>NC_062281.1:1200000-1527613 GCF_902655055.1 Lutra lutra | reverse complement strand
CATGCCTGGCTGGCAGAAAGGACAGGACATCTTTAAAATACGGAAATGAGGACGATGTCGGGCAAGGGAGAGGCCAGCCCAGCAGCCCCCGGGGTCGGGTGGGTCCGGTTCTAAGGGGAAAGGATGAAGGCGTAGGACCCAGGCAGGATCAAGCTGCGATTGGAACCCCCCAGAAGGGGAGGACTTTTTTTAAAGAAGATTTTATTTATTTATTTGAGACACAGAGAGAGAGCAAGAGAGAGCAGGAGCTGGGGCAGAGGCAGAGGGAGAGGAGACGCAGACTCCCGCTGAACGCAGAGTGGATGCCCGAGACTCAGGATCCTGCCCTGAGCTGAGGTCAAGAGTTGGACACTCAACTGAAGAGCCACCCAGGGACCCCTGCCGCTGATCTCCAGGGGCTTTTAGAGTCTTCTTTTCACTGAATGATTCTGCTTAAACTACAGGAAAATCTACGTGGTGCTATGTGGTTTGTAAGGGTATGCAGTAGAGGAAGGTATTCGCAAGAAGGCGTGAGCCCGTGGGCAGTCTACCGAGGCGGAGTGACCTGATGGTTCACACATGGTGAACATGGTTGTTGAAAACACTTGTGTACGAACCTCGTTTTCTTTTCTGGTTTCCTGTTGGCTCGCGTTCCAGTGGACAGATACACAAAAGTCAGCAAATGCTTTTTAAAAAAAAATTTTTTTTAAATGCTTTAAAAAAATGCTTTTTAAAAATGCTTTTAAAATTCAATTAGCTAACATAAACTACAGCACTAGTTTTTGATTTTATTTTTTTAGAAATTTATTTATTTGAGAGAGAGTGAGAGAGAACATGAGCGGGCTGAGAGGCAGAGTGGGAAGCAGACTCCCCACTGAGCAGGGAGCCTGACGTGGGGCTTGATCCGCAGAACCTGAGGATCATGACCAGAGCTGAATGCAGACGCCCAATCCACTGAGCCACCCAGGCGCCCCACATCATTTGTTTTGTAGTGTTCACGGATTGTAGCGTTCAAGGATTGCTAGTTGTGTGTAATACCTAGTGCTCATCAGATCACATGTTCTCCTTTTTTTCTTTAAGATTTTATTTATTGTCAGAGAGAGAGAGCAAGTGAGCACAAGAGGGGAAGCAGGAGAGGAAGAGGCAGACTCCCCATTGAGCAGGGAACCCGATGCAGGGCTTGTTCCCAGGACCCTGGCATTGTGACCCGAGCTGAAGGCAGACACCTAACCGTCGGAGCCACCCCGGCACCCCAGGACGGGACTGTGAAAGACCACGCCGACACTGAAGGCGTAGGGCGGAAATGGTCTGTCTGGCAGTATCGCGACAAGAGAAGGAAGCTGATGTCCACAAGGCGGGAGGAACACCTGTTCCCGCCCGACAACCAGGAGAAACGCCCTCATGCTGGCTTAGGGTTCTTGTCACTCATGTCCTCGGGGAACCCTCAGGCTGAGGGATGAACACAGGACGTGGCCCTGGGCAGGGGACCATGCTTGGGTGACTGGAAGAATCCAGAGAAAGGTCCAGGGGCAGTGCGGCCTCAGCCCAGGCCCCCTCTGGCCAAAACACAGGTGTCCCGCTTGGGGACGTCCACGATGTGAAGGTCAAGGCAGCCTGTGCATGGGAAGTCCTGTCGAGATAGGAATGAGGATCATCAAGCTGGGTCTCTCCAGATCGCCTGGACCATTTTCAGAAAGAGCCCAGGGACATCCACCGCCAAAGGACTCAGGGAATTCCAAGCGGGACTCACGGGAAGGGACTCCCACGAGCGATCGCACAGTGAGACATCGGGAGCCGCGCAAAACGAGAGATGACCTTGACCCCGAGACCCGTTACTGGGAGGTTGTTTCCAAGATGTGTGCGGTCACTGCCAAGCCAAGGTCCTCCGCTGGGGGGAAGGGGTGCGGGGAGGGCCTGACAGGCGGGGTTCGCAGGGCGCCTCTGCCCGGGTGAGCTGCGAGGCTGTGCAGCAGGAGGGACCCTCTGAGCCTCGGTTTCCCGGCCTGGCCCGCACGCATGAGCTCCACGCTCCCCTGCCAGGGCTGCAGTGACCATGAGGTGAATACGTGTGCTGCCCGCAACAGAGGATCCCTCCGGCGGAGCCTCTTCCATTCCAGGCCCGCCCTCCCTCCCGCGATCCCACAGAGCAGGGCCGCAAACAAGGAAGCGACTTTGGAGCCGCGGGGGAAGCCAGAGCCGCTGCCTGAGCGCCTGCTGTAGCAGAGAGATGGGCCCCTTCCAGACGCCAACCTTGCTGTGTCCTGCCCGGGGCATGGGGGGGTGGGAATTCTCCAACAGAATGCCCACGGGAAGCAGTCGAGGCTCAGAGGGGTGAAGGGCTGGGCGCGATGGAAGGGCCAGGCCCGCTTGTGCCTGTGCCCGCAGGGTCCGGGAGCCGCTCTCTTCTCCCTGGCTCCACGACCCCTTCAGCCGTGCCTGGCGGGAGCGGGAGAAGCCCACGCCCCCCGCAGCGGCCCTTCTCCGAGGCCACTGGAGCCAGAAGGGTGCAAATCCCTTCCCTCCTTCAGGGAATCTGGGCAGGACCAGATGCCCGAGGGTCCCCTCGGCGCAGGCAGGGCGGGCCAGACCGGGGTGGGGGCAGCCCCTCCTCCTCACTGCCTTGCCTGGTTCTCCCTGGGTAGGGTGGGGGTGGGGTGGGGACGGAGGGCGAGCAGAGCGACCCCACCACCCAGCTTGGCCTCCCGGCCCCTTTCTACTCGCGGGTGTCACCTGGCCCCAGGCAGCGTGGGACACACTGCTCACTCCTGCCAGCTAGGAGACCCCAGCCGGCTCTCAGCTGTTCAAAGTCTCTTCCTCCCAGGTCAGGGCTGGCCCCTGTCCTGAGGGTCACTGCCAGAGGGCAGCCGGCACTGCACACAGGGGGCTTCATTAAAGGGAGCATGTGTCTGAGCCTGGCTGACATGGCCCCAAGCCTTCTTCTAGAGGCTCCTCTGAGGTCGGTCACCCTGCGGCCAGCCAGAGGAGTTCACCTCCGCCCAGCTGTCAGAGGAGGATCATTGGCCCAGATGTCCCCGGCAGCTCCTTGGAGGCCATTCTTCCAGGAAACACGACTCCCGACCCGCGTATCTGGTCCCCCGGCTGGGTGCTTCAGCCACAACCCAGAGCCTGGCAGTGCCGGGAGGACCCAAGCAGCCTGAGCGGAACAGGTAGGGGGACTGAGAGCCCAGCTCGAAGCTCTAGGCCGGACGAGAGCCGTGCAGACAAGGAGTGAGGCTTTTGAAATGGCAACAGGCAGGACCGAGGGACCACAAGCTGTCCGCTCTTCATGGGAACAGAGTTGAGTACAGAGGCGATGAGAGACTAGACAGGGAGGCGGGCGCGGGGCGGGTCCGAAGACCCTGGAGCTAGTGTGGGGCGACAGGGGCTCTAAGGCCCTCCGATGGTGCTCCTTGCTGGACAGGGCGCTGGCGGGACTGAGCGCGCAGCCGGGACGTGCAACCAAGAGTCATCCCCCTGACCCTTTGTGCAAGGTGCTGGCCGCACAGTGTCCCGGGGCAGGGAGCAGGGCTCTTGGGAGAAAACGGGGGTGGCCTGGGGTCAGGCAGGGAGGGGCTGGTGGCGCGGCTGTCCCCACAGCATGGTGACGTGACTAGTGGATGGCCCGGAAGGTGAGGAGCGGGAGGGTGGAGGGTGTCAGGATGAACTGGTACGTCATCTTTATATCCTCCTGCGTGAGGGTCTCCACCAGGAAGTGGTTCAGCACCTAGGACAGAGGCGCGGCTTCCACCTGCACAACTGCTCAGCCCCAGGGTCCTGGCCTAGCCTCCCCCCTCGTCCTCCTTCCTGGGCCCTACTCCGTGGGCTGCGTGCCGTGCCGGGGAAGCCAGTGGTTCCCAGCCAGGCCGCCCAGCACGCCCAGCCCCCACCCCACCCACTCCCCCACGGGCCGGGCCCTGCCAGTGGCATGTCATTGCGGCCGGGGCGGCCCAGGCCTGCTCACGTGGTGCAGCAGCAGCAGCATCTCTGTCTCTGCCAGGCGCCGCCCCAGGCACTGGCGCAGGCCGAAGCCGAAGGCCAGGCTGGGGGACCTGGTGCCAGAGCTCCTGCTGTCCAGCCAGCGCCGGGGATGATAGCGCTCCGGCCTCGGGAACACAGAGGGGTTTCGACCCAGGGAGTAGAGCAGCACCTTGACCACGGTCTGCGGAGAGGTGGGGATGGGCAGCGTCAGCGCCGCGCTGCGGGCAAAGGTCAGCCGGGCCTGGCATCGGCTGCAGGGGCTGTGGGGCCCCACTCACCCCTGCCGGGATGTGGTAGTTCTGCAGCACCACGTCCGAGCCCACCTGCCGGTCCAGTGAGATGCCCACGGGGTACAGCCTGTGCACAGGGGCGTCCAACGGGGACCTCAGCTGTCACCCGGACCCTCGCTTCCCTTCTGCGGCCTTCCTAGCCCAGGAGGCACCGGCGAGGAGAGCTCCCCGCCATGCCCACAAGTGGCTTCGGGCACCCGGAAGCCCAGACCATGAGGGGCGGGCTCCCTGCACCTCCGGAGCCCAGGCAAAGCTCTCCGGGCCTGGGCGGTCCGGCCGAGGAGGGCACAGCCGAGGGGGCGCCCAGGGCACTGAAGCGGGATCCCAGGGGAAGAAGCGCCCCTATCCCTCAGGAAGAAGAAGAGGAGCTACGGGGCACGCATCTGGGGCAAAGCCGCTCGTCAGCCCCAGGATCTGTCTGCAGATCCGCTGAGCACGGCTCTCCAGACACTGGGGCCAGGGCCGCCGGGGCGGCCAGGGTCTGCCACACCCACCTCAAGGTCTCCTTGAGGGCCGCCCGCAGCAGGGGCAGCTCTGTGGTTGCCCTCTGGGGATTCTCAGTGATCCTGGCCTCGGCCACCAGGCTCTCCTGGCGTAGGGCCTGCTGCACGTCAGGGTTCCGCGCCAGCTCGAAGAGAGTCATCAGCAAGGGGTAGGCCGTCTGCGGGAGCCACGGGTGCGGGGCTCAGACCTTGGCACAGGCCACGCACCTCCGACCCCAGGGGGTCTCCCCAGGAAGACGCCCTTCCCCCGGGGGTGGACTTGCGTGCCCAGGGAAGCACCGACCCTGGGGATCTGAGACCTCAAGATCTAACACTCGCCTCATCTGCTTCCATTGAATCGCTCAGGGAAGGTGTCCCCACGTTTGGTGAAGACCCAGGCCACCTCCTCCCGTCCCCCCTGCTCCTCACCCTCCTCGGGGGTCCATCTACTCAAGTGTGTATAGGTGGGGGGGTGGGGGGTGTAGCCCTTCATCCCCAGACCCATTGGCACCCATTGCGTGATGTCCCCTGGGCTCCCATAGGCAGGTCAACCCAGACCCCGGGGTCCCAACAGGAACGGGCCACCCTGGACCCTAACTGGCCGAACCGCAGCCTCTGCTCAAGGGCTTTCTCCAGCCAGGGCTCTGTGCCTCTGCTCAGAAGCCTGCGGGCCCGGCCCAGAGCGGGACCTCAGGGATGCTGGCAGATGAAGGTTGGCTGTAGGGCAGGAGGCTCACTGCACTCCACACCCTGGGACCTGCCTGCACCTCCCTACACCCCCAGGCCCTGGGCTGGGCTGCCAGCAGCTCTCTCTTCCACAAGCTGGAGCCTCGTGCTGCCCTCTGTGTCTTCAGCCCATCACCTCCAAAGCCTCTGTAATGAGAGCCAAACGGACTGTGACCCTGGCAGGGGCTCCTTGTGCGGGCATCCCTGGTTGTGCAGCTGCCCCTCAGCCCCCTCTCCTTCCCAGGGCCCAGACGTCTGCAGGGGTCTGCGCTGCTGCATGTCCCTGGGCCTCACCCATTCCGCACTGGGCCCGGAGCACGCTTCCCTCCAGAGCATCTGCAAACCCTTCTCTTGGAAGGTCAGCTCCTGAGTCCTCTCCCCCCCCCCAACCTCCTCAGATCAGAGGCTTCCAGCGGCTCCAAACAGGGGCTGTAGGAGCCATGTGGCATGGGGGGACACTGCCTGCAGTCACGAGGCTCCGTGTGCTAGGGCAGGGCGGCTGCTGGCCTGACCGTGTCCACGCTCCCGGCGGTGAGTTCGATGGAGGTTGGCCCTGACTGCCTCCAGGGTCATGTCCGCGGTGCATCAGCAGCTCCCCCACGATGCCGCTGTAGTGCTGTGGGCGGCCGAGGGCCAACTCCTGGTAGATTTTCTGGATGGCGTTGTTGGCTGTGCGGCAGGGAGAACAGGGGCCTGGGCCTGGTGCTGAGCAGCCCCTGTCCTCATCCCTCTACCTGGCAGCCCACCACAGCCCCGAGACTCCCTGTTCCTGTGCCAGATGCTCAGGACCGGCCCAGACCAGCCTCCCTGCCAAGTCTCTTGGGCCCTGAAGACGCCATGAGCCTGTGATGGGGCCTCAGCACCCCCCACCCCGATTTCGGTGAGTGATATTGGGGGCCCTGGGGTCCTTGCTACCCAGCACTGCCCCATCTCTGGGCCTCACCATACTGGAAGATGTAGTCCCAGGACTCGAAGTGCTCCTTCCACACCTTGGCGCTCGTCCAGCGTGACAGGTCCCTGGGCATGAACATGAGCTGCGCGGTGGACTTCAGCATGGCCTCCAGGGCGCGGATAAAGTGCAGGCTGGCAGGACTCGGGCTGTGGCCAAGGAGGCCCAGCCGCTCTCCAAAAGGGCTAAATTGCTGGCTGCGGAGAGGGCGCGGCGATGAGCCTCGGGCGGCCGGTGGCCTCAGGGGCCTCCTGCGGCACAGCCACGCAGGCCCGCTCCGGTTCCTGGCCCGCCCCTGCCCCCCAGAGCCCGGCACCTCCCTACCTTCTACGGTGTAGTTGAGGATGCTCGGCTGGATGTCCAGCGTCAGGCTGCCCCCGGGCACTTCTGCAGCACTCTCGACTTCAGGGCCTTTGAGAAATCCCTCGCCACCCCCGTCCACCATGGGATGTACTTCTGCACCGCCTGTGGCGACAGCACGTCTGGGTTGAGCTTCAGCCGGTTCACGCGCCATTCGGGGCCCATTTCTGGAGAGCAGAGAGAGGAGCTTCAGGGAAGCCAGAGTCAGCAGCTCGGGGCCAGCCCCGGACACACCTTCTCCGTCTCCAAGGGGACGGGTGGGGCAGGGAGCTGCCTGCTGGTCCTGAGGGGCAGATGCCTGCCTGTCGGCCTCAGCCGCAGCCCTTTCTCTGAGGGAGGCCTTGTGTGCTGTGCCCAGCGTGCTCCCGTCTAAAGAGGGGCTGACCCAGAACTTCTCCGTGGCCATGCCACGTGGGTTCCTGGCGTTCACTTGTGCACACCTGCCGGCCCCTTGCTGGGCCCGTCAGCACCCGTCGGGGCCACACCTAGTCCTGTCCCGGCCTGTCTCCTGGTCCTCCAGGGCAGGAGCCAAACCACGGGTCATGTCATGTGCTCAAAACAGAGCCCAGAACTGTACTTCTTCCTTTCCCATTTGCATGCCTTTGTTTCTTTTCTTGTCTGATTGCTGTGGCTACACCTTGAGTGGGTAAAGAAGAAGTAATAAAATGTTCTTCCCACCTGTCGATGCCATGATACTATATAGAGGGAAAACCCTAAGGTGCCCAGCAATAAAACCAATACAAAAACAAAAAGAACTGATAACTAAATTCAGTTAGGTCGCGAGGACACAGAATTAATACACAGAAACCTGTTGGATTTCTGTACACCAATAATGAAATAGCAGAAAAGGATACGAAGAAAACAATCCCATCTATGGTTGCACCCAAAATAACAAAATATCTAGGAATACACTTAACCAAGGAGGTACGAGCCCCGTACTCAGAAAAGTGTGAGGACACAGGTGAAAGAAATGGAAGACAACAGAAAGAAATGGAAAGCTATCCCATGCTCATGGTTAGGAAGAACCAGTCTTGTTAAAATGTCTGTGCAGTTCAGTGCAATCCTTATCACAAGAGCAATATTTTTCACGGGACTAGAACAACGAATGCTAAATTTTGTATGGGGCCCCAAAAGACCTTGACTAGCCAAGGCAACCTTGAGAAAGAAGAAGGAAGCCGGAAGTACCAGAACCCCAGATTTCCACCCATACGACAAAGCCCTAGTGATCAATTCTGTGTGGTGCTGGCACAGAAGCAGGCACACCAATCGATGAAAGAGGATACAAAGCCCAGAAGCAAACCCATGATTGTACGGTCAATTGTATGGCCAACCTCTGACGAAGGAGGCAAGAGCACCCAATGGGGAAAGACCGCCTCTTCAACAAATGGCGCTGGGAAACCTGGACAGCCCCGTGCAGAAGAATGAAACCAGACCACTTCCTTACGCCACACACAAAAATAAACTTGAAATGGATGAGAGACCCAAGTGTGAGACCTGAAGCCACAAAACTCCTAGAAGACAACGCAGGCAGTAATGACTCTGCCATGGGCCATAGAAACATTTTTCTAGATGTGTCTCGGGAGACAAGGGAAAGAAAAGCAAATTAAGCTATCCGCACTTGGCCAAAATTTGGAAAGGTTTTGCACAGCGAAGAAACCATCAACAGAAGGAAAAGGGGGAAGCTGCTGAGTGGCAGAAGATACTTGCCAATGGTACGTATGATAACCTTAATATCTAAAGCATACAAAGAACTCAAGCAGTAGCACACGGAGCAGACAAACGATCCCATTAAAAATGGCAGAAGACCAGAAGAGACCTTCTTCCAAGGAAGACCTAGCGATGGCCACAGACACGTGAACAGGCGCTCAGCATCACCCATCATCAAGGAGGTCCACATCAAACTGTAACGACACATCACCTCACAGTGGTCAGAATGGCTAAGATCAAAATCACCAGAAACAACGGGCGTTGGCGAGGATGTGGAGAAAGGGGAACCCTTGTGCACTGTTGTGGGAATGCAGACTGGTGCAGCCACTCTGGAGAAAAGTGTGGAGGTCCCTCAAGAAGCTAAAACGAGTTCCACTACTGGTTATTTACCCAAAGACAATGAAACCACAAAGGCGACAAGATACCTGCACCCTGTGTTTATTGCAGCACTGTTTACGACGGCCAAGATACAGATACAGATAGATACTTGTATACATGATGGGATACTACTCAGTCGCTAAAAAGAATGGGATCTTGGCCATTTGCAAGCACATGGATGGACGTAGAGGGTATTATGCTAAGTGAGAAATGTCAGTCAGAGTAAGACAGATTATCGTAAGATTTCGCTCATATATGGAATTGAACGAAGCAAATGAACAAACACAGAGAGAGAGCTCAAACCAAAACCGGAGTCTTAAATACAGACAACAAACTGGTGGTTGCGGAGCGGGGGAGTTTGGGGGGATGGGGGACGGGGATCAAGAGTGCGCGTGTCGTGATGAGCACTGAGCAGCACACGGAAGTGTTGAATTTTACACTGTACACCGGGTCCTAATGGAGAGTTCATGTGAAGTACACTTCCGTGAGCAAGAAGTGGGAGCAGCAAGAGGAGGAGAAAAGGAGTGGAAAGGAGAAGGAGGAGACGGAGAAAGAGAAGAAGAGAAAGGATAAGAAGAGGAAGAGGGAAGAAGAAGAAGAGAGGGAAGGAGGAGGAGGAGGGGGAGGAATGAGGAGGGGGACGAAGGAAAAAAGCAGAAGAGGCAGCAGCAGCAGCAGAAGGGGAAGGGAGGAGGAGGAGTTGGAGGGCGGAGGAGGATGGTGAAGGAGAAGGGGATGAGAAGAAAGAGGGAGGAGAAAAAGAAGAAGAGGAGGAGGAGGATGGGGGGGAGGAGGAGAAGTGGGGGAGGGGGAGGGGGAGGAGGGAGGGGAGGCGGCGGAGGAGGGAGGGGAGGCGGGGGGGAGGAGAGAAGCATTCTACCCCACAGGGGATGCAGGATTCGGTTAGACCAGTTTTCTCCAAGAGCACCAGGGCCCAGAGCCAGTGAGGGCTCCGCGGATGCCCTCCGCGCATGGCGGGGAGGGACCTGCATTCTCAGCCACACTCAAGCAGAAAACACCTTCTTGGCTTCGGCTGGCTGCCTGCAGGTCGTGAGAATGATCGCGTGCACACTTGAACACCAGCACACAACACATATGCCAGAAAGATGCGCATAACACAGCGGGGACACCTGCACATGCGCTCGCTGACAAAGGACAACACGCGTGAGCACACCCACAAGTCCCAGACGCACAACTGCCACAGCACACCTGGAGCGCTCAAACCCACGCGCACACACGGAGACACACTCGCACGTATGCAGCACACACAGAACCACCACGCGGCGCTCGCACGCAAGGACTCAAACCACACGCACGTGCAGACATGCGTGCAAGGGCATGAACACAGACGGACGCCAGCCGGCGCGGGAGAAACACACACGGGATACACGCTCGTGACAGCACCTACCGCGGAGCACACAGGAGCGCCGCCACACACACAGCACACACCTATTCCGAGGGCTGCGGACAGGTCCACCCAGGAAGACACACACACACACACACACACGGGCACCACGCGCAGGCTCACGCTCACACGGGCACCCGCTTAGAGTTCGCTTCTGAACAAGGGTGCCTTTCCTATTGCCTTCCCTCTCCCCACCCCAGCCTCTCCATCCCGAGCTACCTGTGCTCACCTCTAAGTCCCACACGGGACCTGGTGCAGAGGGCTGCAGTCCGGGGGGCCCTCAGGCTGACATGGACGCCTGGCCAGTGACCCCTCCCCCAGGCCCGGGCCGTCCCAACCTATAGGAAGGGAGAAGCCCACCCTGCTGGGACAACCCGCGGAGGCGGGCGCAGAGTGGGTGCTCCCTAGTGGCAGTGGTCATCCTTCCTCCTCTCTGGCGCCGGGGTCCCACTGCCCCTCCCCACCCCTGCGCACACAGGGCCCACCTGCTCAGGTCCTCCCTGGCCAGGGGCGCTTGTGGGCTTCCAGACCTGGCTGGACCCTGCACTGGGAGGCGCGCCCCCCGAGCCCCCCTCCCCCGCCCCGGCCCCGTCCCCCGCCCTCCCCCGCCACCGCCACCCCGCCTGGCTCTCACAGCAAGAACACGCCACATTTGTGCCCACGATGCTGTCGGTAGGCCAGCCAGGGATCCAGGAGCGGCCGCCAGGGCTGAGGGCTCTCGGCCCGCTGCAGGCTCTCCACATCCTCGGGCAGCATCACGTGCACCATGTGTGTCCCTCCCACGTCATACTGCGGGACAAAGCTCAGAGCCCTACCAGGGGGGCCTGTCCTCCCCTGGGCCTCGCTCCGCGGCACCAAGCCGCCTGTCTCTGGCGGGCCTCTCCCTTGTGCAAGACTGTGGACGCCGGTTCAGAGCAGGCGCTCCCTCCCGCTGTCTAAGCCAGGAAGCCTCTCGGGCTCTGCTGTCTGCACTCCGCCCTCTCAGCGGCCGGCCGGGGACTGCTCCGTCCTCACTGAGAGCCGCTGCCTCCATGGTCAAAGGCCCAGAGCAGCCACCGCTCGGCTCCCACCCTGCCTTCTTTTTTTTTTTTTAAGATTTTATTCATTTATCTGACAGAGAGAGATCACAAGTAGGCAGAGAGGCAGGCGGAGAGAGAGGAGGAAGCAGGCTCCCCGCGGAGCAGAGAGCCCGATGCGGGGCTCGATCCCAGGACCCTGAGATCATGACCCGAGCCGAAGACAGGGGCTTAACCCGCTGAGCCACCCAGGCTCCCCCCCCACCCTGCCTTCCTAAGGGCGCAGACGGAGCCCAGGCCACAGGCGCCCGGCGGGGATGTGGCCCCGCAGGTGCGAGGCGCCCGGCCAGGACTCGGCCGTCAGTAGGGACAGCCGGTTAGGGTGCTCTCGGCCAGGCGGGCAGGAAGGGCTTTACCTGAAGATGGGCCCCAGCTCCTGGAAGGTCCGGTGCATCTCCAGGTGGAAGTTCTCGGAGCCCTGCTCCTTCCAGATCCGCAGCAGCCGCAGCCACTGGTTGCCGGGACAACCGGGGCACGGCTTCGAAGGGCAGCACCGCCTTGGGGGCCTCAGCGGCTCTGGTGCCCAGTGTGCGTGCACAGCTCAGGGACAGCCGGCGCCCTGCCAGCCACCGTCGTGCCTTTGTCCCCAGTGCCATTCTGATGCTCCCTCCGCCCCTGGGCAGCGCAACCCTTTTATCTCGCCGGGAGGCCTGGACCGGCCGACCTGATCACGTCATGGGAGAAGCTGTCCCTGGACCAGGCCAGGAAACCCAAGGCAGGGGTCAGGGCCGGAGGCCTCCGGCGGGAGGAAGAGGAAAGAGATGGATGGGTGCCTTGTCTCCCACTTACGCAAGACCTGCGGCGGGGTGGCTGTTGAGAGCCTGTGCAGGGTCTGGCCTGGGGCTCGGTGGGGTCGGCGGGTCGGCGATGGGGGGGGCAGGGGCCCTTCCGTCCTCCCAGTGGGGGAAGGGAGCGAGAGGGATGGCTCCCTTATCTTATTGAGAGAGGAGAGCCGCCCGGGATGGGAGCTGGGAGGAGGGGGAGGGCATTAATCCCATTAACGCACAGGCCTTTCTGTCTGCTCTTCTCCAGGCTTCAGGCTAGGTGCAGGGGACCGGGACTCAAACCATGAGCCCTGAGCTGGCAAGATTCACCGAGTCCCCGCCAGCGAGGGCTGTCAGTGCTGGGGGTCAGTCAGAGGAATCCAGAGACACACCTGGGGATGGCACTGATGTGGCGGAGGCCCCGTGAGAGGCACGCTCGCCTCGGCCCAAGCGTGGCCGGCCCGCCCGGGCCTGCGCTCAGTGCCCACGCCCTCCTTTCTCCTCCTTCGGAAGCGCGCTCTCCTGGGTGCAGACTCCGAGCTCAGGCCAGGGGCCACAGGGTTGAGTCTGTGGCGGGGGTGCTGTGGGCGTGGGCTGTCACCCTCTACAGGGTGGATCCACGGTTTGGGGTCCCAGGGCATCTATCCCCCCGATTCCTGGCAGCATTCCCATCGCCGTCATTGTTTCCCATGCCCAGACAAGGGGACAGAAGCCCCTCGCTCCTGCCTCCTCCCAAGGTCCCCCTCCTGCTGAATCCGTTCCCTGCTCCTGCCCCTTCCGTGGGTTGGCGGCTTGGGGGAAGGTCTTCAGGTGGGGCGGCCGAGGAGTCAGGACGGCCAGGGCCCTTCCGTAAGCTGAGATGTGTGCGGTGCCTCAGCCCCGGAGGGGGCCCAAGCGGTCCTCGGGCAGAGAGGCAGGCTGGAGGCACATCGGCCCACGCCATGCCGGACACTCCTGTTGCCCGTCCCTGCCCGTGGGCCCTCCGCCTCCCGGCCCCTCCTGACCTCTGCTGCCGTTCTCAGGCCTGACAGGGCTATTGCAAGGGGCCGGCTTTCCGTGTCCCCACACAGCCTGCACGAGGACCTGGGGAGGCAGGTGGCCCGGAGCCAGCCTCTCCTGCGGAGGGGAGCGGTGCAGCCGGCTCCAGCAGGGAGGTGCCGGCGGCGGACGGTCCTGCACTTGCCCCGAACTCCGGTGCCGGCCAGCGCCCCAGCCCTGAGCCCGGGAGCAGGTTCCGGAAAACCCTTCTTGTGAAGCCTCCTCCTTGGTGCGCACCCAGGAGGGCTGTCAGCGCTGCTGCTGGGCTGCTGCTCCCCGTGGACCCACAGGCCTGGCAGGCCCTGGGGGCGGGGCAGGGTGGCTCCTCTGAGGCAGAGCTGGGGGGCGAGGGGCCAAGCGGCCTGAGAGGGAGATCCCCAGCCCTGGCACTGCCCGTTCCTGCTGACAGCGCACCAGTGTGGGAGGGAGAAGAACACGGTCGGAGGCGGGCCAGGGCAAGGCCAGTGCAAGGTGTCCCTGAATGAGGCGGGCGCCCCAAGGCCCAGTGTCCGGAAAAAGAACCATCTGTTGACGGGCACCCTGAGCCCCGGCCCGTCTCTGCAAAAGAGCTGAGGCGGGCACGTGGGCCGCTGGGAGCAAGTCCGGCAGGGTCCGCCCTCCTCCTGCCCTGGGGCTTGGGTCCCCAGCTTGTCCACACTTTATCCCCGGTCCTTCCTGGCCCCAACCGCAGGGACGGAGCTCGCCCCCAAGCGGCTTCTCTGACTCCCTCGCCTGGGCTGTGGGCAGCAAACCCAAGCCCGGCCCGGCCCCATCAGCTGCCTGTCAATGCCCGCCGCACAGGTCATGGGGAACACGGGGGCCCCTCCTCTGGAAGCAGGGAGCTCCGCACAGGACACGCCCTGGGCACCTGGGAGTCCCCGCCCCTCTATTTCATTGTTGTGCCCGAGTTTTCGCGTCCGAGAGACCACCCAGGAGCCAAGCACCGATGCAATCACACGAGGGTTTTATTTGTCAAGCTTAAGCTTGGGCCCAAGTACAGCCAACACAGCGGAGCAGGGACTCGGACCCGAGCTTAGTTAAGGCAGGGGTATCTATGGGTTCCTGCTACTAAAGCAGGGTGGGGATTCCTGGAACCAAAGCAGCGTGGGACTTACTAAAGCAAAGTAGGGGAACGTTCAGCCCTTGGGCACAGGGGTCGGACACGGCTGCCGGAGCTAGGCCGGCTGTACTTATGCTAAAGCTAAACCAGACGTGGGATGGCCTGGATTTCCTCGGCTTCCACACCACGATATTATGCTCCCAACATGGCATTGTGTGTGCACTGGTGCTCTAGGAGAACCCGGGGAGAAACGGGGAGCAAGTGCACCCCGATGTCCGGTCGGTGGGAAAGGGCTGTCAAGGCCGCACGTGCACACCACTGAAGGTGAAGCGATGGACACGGGCGGGGGCCGGTGCTGCCTCCCTCCCTTCCCCCTTCTTCCCATCCTTCCCTCCCGCGCTCAGCAGGGATCACCACGTGACCTGGTGCAAGAGAAGCGCCTCTTTGCCTTCCAAGCTGGTAGCTGGCTTCCCCCGGGGGTGGGCAGCGCTGCCACAGGGCCTGCAGGGAGAAGGACCCGCAGCGAGGGCAGGGCCAGGGAACCAGACGGCCCCGAGTGACGAGGAACGTGTCTCAGCTGCTCATCACAGCACCACACGCTCGGCATCAGGTTTTCAGCACGGCCAAAAAGCTAGACACTGAAGTCTAGCAGCACATATAGCTGCTTAAGGTCAGGTCCCCCATGAGGTCTGGGGGAGACGGAGACCCCACGACGGGCCTTATGTTGGGGGAAACAGGGAGGTGGTGCGCTGGGAATGGGAGGTGGATGAACTGCCCGCTCTTCTTCTAGCCTTGGGCTGGGTCTGGTGTTCCTTCCACTGCGAAGAGGGCCCCCGCGAGAAGGCAACGGACCTCGAGGGCCTGTAGGCCAATGTCAGTGGTCCGCGGGCACCAGTGCGGGGAGCCTGCTCTGGCCAGGAAGGACCCAGTCAGGCCCCACGCTGCTGCCGGGTCCCGGGGACGGTAGCTTTGCCCCCGCCACAGGCTGCGGATCAGCAGAGGGCAGGGCACCTGGTCAATGCTGTGAAGCTCTGGACGGGAGCCCCTCCTACCAGACAGACCGACAGACCAAGGAGCAGACAAACGGCCTCTAGCCATTCCCGAGCTCCCCTCCTCCCAGGCTGATCGCTGGCCAGCGGCAGACTGCCAATCCGAACGCCAGGCAGAGAGTGGCCCCCACAGTGGCCAGAAGCTCCTGCATCGAGTCTGGGCTCTCTGCGCGCCTCCTCCGGTGCTCGGGGAACATGAGGGGCTCCAAGTGCAGTGTGCTGGCCTTTCAGCTTGTCCTTCCATGCCGGACCAGCACCTGGGTCTGGCCTCGTGGGTGGCAGAGGTGACGTGGGGAGGACTCCGGCAGTGTTTCTCGAACGGACAAACAGCCCCAACGTGCAGACAGCAGTGGCCGCCCAGCGCCCTGTGCCTCCTCCCCACTAGGTTCTTTGGGGCCCTCGGGTGCTTTTTCCACACAACATGGGTGTCTCCAACCTCTGGACCTTTGCGCTTCCTGCTTCCCTGCCGGGATCGTCTCCTACCCTGTGACTCTGGGTTTCAGGCATCTCGTTCACCTTCTGCTTCCTGTCCCCACTCTGAGAACTGCAGAGCTCACTGCTTTGAACTTGGGTCTCCGTGAGGCCGGCTCCCGCAGTGGGAAAGGGTGTGTGTGTGTGTGCGTGCGTGCGTGCGTGTGTGTGCGTGTGCGTGCGCTGTGCGCGCACACACACCTCTTCCTCTCTCTGACCCTCTGCCACCCAGCTTGCTCACCAGTGTGAGGTGGGACAGCACGAGACAATGAGAGGGCTGTCAGCGAATCTTGCCATCCGGAGTGGACGTCACTCTCTCCAAGCCAGGCAGCTGGACCGACCTGATGCTTTCTGTGCTGGGTGCTTCTCTGGCGCGGCTCTCCCTTGCAGTGTTCTGACGTCGCCAGCTGCCTCTGTATTCCAGGTGGTCACTGGAGAAGACGCTGACAGCCCGAGGGCTGGTGAGGTGTGCTCATCACCACCCACGCCTGCCCGGGTGCCCCCATCCCACTACTGAGTGGGTAGCAAGAGGGACCCATGCTGGCTCACAGGCCCAGGGGCCCTCCCCTGGTCCACGGAAGACATGGGTGCACCTCCCACCCCAGCAGCACGGATGCAGCCTTTTCCTTTGGCCACCGTTGCCTGGGATGTATATTTCCATCCTGCGACTCTCAACCTCTCAGGAAATTGCGTCGGAGACAGTGGCTCCTGGAGTGCCGTGCAGAGGTGTCTGGTTGCCCATCTCAACTCGGCGTCTTTTCCTCCCAAATTCATTCTGTTGACATACGTGTGATAACTGATGTAGAATAATTATACTTCACGTTCTGTTTTCAGATTACCCATGTTTTCCGTTTGTGTCGTTTTTTCGTGGTTTTAAGACGCGCGGAGTAAGAACTTTACCTTCTTGACCATTTTGTAGTGCTCAGCTCAGTGGTATTAAGTCCAATCAGCTCGTTCTGTGTCCATCACTGCTACCCACCTGCAAGTCTCTTTTCATCCCATACAACGGAAACGTTTTGCTGAGGAAACCATCCATACCTCCCATCTCCCTTGCCCTGCCCTTCAGCCCCCTTGGCAAATCCTCCACGGTTCTTACTTTGAATCTTGCCTATGCTTCCCCTTCCCTTGACTTCTTTGGAGTTCTCCCTGCTTCTCTACACTGTGTCCTCCACTGGCCAAGCACTTGGGTCTCTTGCTGCATTTCCCATCTCTTTTCCTTTCTGTGAATTTCATTTAAGGAATGTGTTTAGCTTTGTGAAAAAGAGTAAAGGAAAACCTTATGGATGTGGACTCTGGGAGCTAGAAGGGGAGGCCAGAAGGGGTCCCTACCCCTCCATGTCTGTCACAGGAAACACCATGAGTTATGGGCCCCCGCAGGGAAAGATGGGGCTCCCACACGAAGTCACCACCCCCTGCAGCTCAGCCACCAGAAGCCAGCATCAGCCTGGAGCCCTGCTAGCCTCCGGTGGCCTTTCCTTCAAACCCACTCTCCCAACTTCCTTCTTCTTTACCCTAAAGTAACATTCCTGCCCTTTGTTTGTGGGGCTAGACTGTGGCTCAGCTGTTGCTTGCTCGTCCTGTCCTGCAGTTCTCTGAAACTCCCATTTTGCTGGCAAAATCCCTGCTGTGACGTTGACAGCTTACACCCCAGTTTCTTACTCACTCTTCACCTATGTGTAATGTGTAATATTTCACTTACCCCCAGTTTCTATGCTCTGCTCTTCCATTTCTCATTCCTAAGAGTTATCTGTAGATTTTTTTCTTTTAGGAAAATCCCCATGCCATTTTTTGACTGTATCTTCTTCTTTTGTCATGTTTTCTATGCTCTTCTTCTTCTTCTTCTAAGATTTTTATTTGTTTATTTGACAGACAGAGATCACAAGTAGGCAGAGAGGCAGGCAGAGAAAGAGGGGGAAGCAGGCTCCCCGCTGACCAGTGAACCCGAAGCGGGGCTCGATCCCAGGACCCCAGGACCATGACCCGAGCCAAAGGCAGAGGCTTTAAACCACTGAGCCACCCAGGCACCCCATATGCTCTTATTCTTCTATAAGCAAAGTTACTTGTGAGATGGTGGTCACCCCCATGGCTTCGTGCCAATCCAGCGGTCACCTGCCCCTCTAGTTTCACTCGGATTTCATTAAAGTGTTTATATTAGCCGCAGACCTATTCACAGAGACCTGACAGGCCAGAAAAGACTGGCATGATATATTTGAGCACTAAACAAGAAAAATATGCAGCCAACAATACTATTTCCAACTAGGCTACCATTGAAAATAGTAGGACAGGTAAAAAGCTTCCTGGACAAAGAGAAACTAAAAGAATTTGTGATCACCAAACCAGAGCTACAAGAAATATTGAAAGGGGTCTTCTAAGCAAGGAGAGTGTGTCAAAGTAACATAGACCAGAAGGGAACAAAGACAATACACAGTAACAGTCACCTTACAGGCTTTACGATGGCACTAAATTCCTCTCTCAATCATTATCCTGAATGCAAATGGACTAAATGCCCCATTCAAAAGACACAGCTTATCAAATTGGATTTAAAAAAAAAAAAAAAAACCAGACCAATTGATATGCTGTCTGCAAGAGACTCATCTTAGACCCAAGACACCTCCCGATTTAAAGCGAGGGGGTGGAAAACTATTTACCACACTAAAGGATGTAAACAAACAAACAAACAACCTGGGGTAGCAATCCTGTTATCTGACAAAGACTGTAATAAGAGATGGGGAAGGACACCATATCATACTAAAAAAAATCTATCCAACAAGATCTAACAACTGTAAATATATATGGCCCCAATGTGAGAGCAGCCAATTTTCTAAGCCAATTAATAACAAATCATGAAACACATCAAGAATAATGCAACCATAGTAGGGAATTTTAACAACCCCCTCAGTGAAAGGGACAGATCATTTAGACAGAAGCTCCACAAGGAAGTAAGGACT
The DNA here is from genome assembly GCF_902655055.1 of Lutra lutra. NCBI lineage: Eukaryota > Metazoa > Chordata > Mammalia > Carnivora > Mustelidae > Lutra > Lutra lutra. The sequence goes on along the minus strand of NC_062281.1, from coordinate 1,508,953 downwards.
TTCAATGACACACTGGACCACATGGACATCACAGATATATTCAGAACATTCCATCCCAAAGCAACAGAATACACATTCTTCTCTAGTGCACATGGAAGAGTCTCCAGAATACATCACATCCTGGGCCACACATCAGGTCTCAACTGGTACCAAGAGACTGGGATCATTCCCTGCATATTTTCAGACCACACTGCTTTGAACATTGAACTCAATCGCAAGAGGAAAGTTGAAAGACCTCAAATAAATGGAGGTTAAAGAACATCCTACGAAAGAATGAATGGTCAACCAGGAGATTATAGAAGATTTTTTAAAAATTCATGAAGACAAATGAAAATGAAAACATAACTGTTTAAACCTTTGGGATGCAGCGAAATCTATCCTAAGAGGAAAGTACACAGCACTACAAAGCCTTTCTCAAGAAACAAGGAGGTCTCAAGTACACAACCTACCCTCACACCTAAAGGAGCTGGAGAAAGAACAGCAAATAAAGCCTAAACCCAGCAAGAGAAGAGAAATAATAAAGATCACAGCCTCAATCAATTAAATAGAAACCAAAAGAACAGCAGAACAGATCAATGAAACTAGAGGCTGGTTCTTTGAAACGATTATTAAGATTGATAAACACCTGGCCCGCTTTGTCAAAAAGAAAAGAGAAAGGACCCAAATTAATAAAAACATGAATGAAAGTGGAGAGATCACAACCAACACCAAAGAAATACAATCAGTTAGAAGAATGTATTGTGAGCAACCATATGTCAACAATCGGGAAGAAAGGGATGCGCTCCTAGAGATGTAAAACTACCAAAACTGAACCGTTGAAGAAGTAGAAAACCTGAACAGGACACATAACCGGCAAGAAAAATGAAGCAGTCATCAAAAATCTCCTAACAGACAGGAGCCCAGGGCCAGATGGCTTCTAGGGGAATTCTACCAAACTTTGAAAGAAGAATTAATACCTATTCTTCCAAAAGACAGAAACGGAAGGAAAACTTCCAAAAACACTTTATGAGGCCAGCATTACCTTGATCCCGAATCCAGACAAACACCCCATCAAAAAGGGGAGTTACAGGCCAATATCCCAAATAAACATGAATGTGAAAATTCTCACCAAAATTCTAGCCAATAGGATCCAACACTACCTTAAAAGGATTATTCACCATGATTTATTTTCTGGGCTGCAAGGTTGCTTCAACATCCGGAAATCAATCAACTAATGCAATACGCTACATATTAATAAAAGAAAGAACAAGAACCATATGATACTCTCAATAGATGCAGAAAAACAATTAACAACGTACAGCATCCTTTTAAAATTTTTTTAAATTCATTTTTAAAATTTCTATTTAAAAATTTTATTTATTTTTAAAATTTCTTTTCGGTGTTCCAGAATTCATTGTTTATGCACCACACCCATGCAATACGTGCCCTCCTTAATTCCCACCGCCAGGCTCACCTAACCTCCCACCCTCCACCCCTCCCAAACCCTCAGATTGTTTTTCAGAGTCCACAGTCTCTCTTGATTAAAACTCTTCACAGTGCAGAGATAGAGGGTGCATACCTCAAAATCATAAAAGCCACCTATGGAAAAACCCACACTGAATATCATTCTCAGTGGGGAAGAATGGAGAGCTTTAGCCCTAAGGTCAGGAACACAGCAGGGATGTCCACTGTCAGCACTGCTACTCAGCATAGTACTAGATGTCCCAGCCTCAGCAATCAGACAACAACAACAACAACAAATTTTTTAAAAAGGCATTTGAATCAGCAAAGAAGAAGTCAAACTCTCACTCTTTGCAGAGGACATGATACCCTATGTGAAAACCTAAAGGACTCCACTCCAAAACTACTAGAACCCATGCAAGAATTCAGTAAAGTGGCAGGATATACAATCAATGCACAGAAATCAGTTGCATTTCTATACACCAACAAGACAAAAGAAAGAGACATCAAAGAGTCAATCCCATTTACCATTGCACCCCAAACCATACAATACCTAGGAATAAATCTAACCAAAGAGGCAAAGAATCTGCACTCAGGAAACTAGAGAATACTCACGAAAGAAATTGAAGAAGACGCAAAGAAATGGAAAAACGTTCCGTGCTCATGTATTGGAAGAACGAATATTGTGAAAATGTCTATGCTACCTAGAGCAAAGGACAAATTCAGTACAATCACTATCAAAATACCATCAACGTTTTTCAAAGAAATGGAACAAGTAATCCTAAAATTTGTCTGGAACCAGAAAATAGCCAGAGGAATGTTGAAAAAGAAAACCAAAGCTGGTGGTACCACGATTCTGGACAATCAACTCTATTTCAAAGCTGTCATCATCAAGACAGTATGGCACTGGCACAAAAACAGACACATCGATCAATGAAGCAGAGTAGAGAGCCCAGAAATAGACCCTCAACTCAATGGTCAATTAATCTTGACAAAGAATGAAGGAAAGTCCAATGGAAAAGAGTCTCTTCAACAAATGGTGCTGGGAAAATTGGACGGCCACATGCAGAAGAATGAAACAGGACCGTTTCCTTACACCACACACAAAATTAGACTCCAAATGGATGAAAGACCTCAATGTGAGACAGGACTCCATCCAAATCCTTGAGGAGAACACACGCAGCCACCTCTTGACCTCAGTTGCGGCAACTTCTTCCTAGACACGTCGCCAAAGGCAAGGGAAGCAAGGGCAAAAATGAACTGTTGGGACTTCATCAAGATAGAGTGCTTTTGCACAGCAAAGGAAACAGTCGACAAAACCAAATGACAACTGACACAATGGGAGAAGTTATTTGCCAATGACATATCAGATAAAGGGCTAGTATTTGAAATCTAGAAAGAACTTATCAAACTCAACACCCAAAGAACAAATAATCCAATCGAGAACTGGGCAGAAGACATGAACAGACATTTCTGCAAAGAAGACATCAAAATGGCCAGCAGATACACGAAAAAGTGCTCTACATCACTCGGCATCGGGGACATACAAATCAAAGCCACAATGAGATACCACCTCACACCAGTCAGAATGACTAAAATTAACCAGTCAGGAAAGGACAGGCGTTGGCAAGGATGCGGAGAAAGGGGATCCCGCCTACGCTGTTGGTGGGAGTGCAAGCTGGTGCAGCCACTCTGGAAAACAGTATGGAGGGTCCTCAAAAACTTGAAAATAGAGCCACCCGACGACCCTGCAATTGCACAACTGGGCATTTACCACAAAGATACAAATTTGCAGTGATCCAGAGAGTCACATGTACCCCAATGTATAGCAGCAATGTCCACAATAGCCAAACTATGGAAAGAGCTATCAACAGATGGATGGATAAAGAACATGTGGTATACGCATACAATGGAATATTATGCCTCCATCAGACAAGGAAATCCTGCCATTGCAACAATGTGGATGGAACTAGAGGGCAGTCAGAGAAAGAGAATTTTCATATAATCTCACTGGCATGTGGGATTTGAGAAACAGGGCGGAGAGTCATAGGGGAAGAGAGGAAAAAATGAAGCAAGACAAAAACCAGAGAGGGAGACACACCATAAGAGACTCTCTTGATCTCAGGAAATAAACACAGGGTTGCTGGAGTGGAGGGGGGTGGGAGGGATGGGGTGGCTGGATGATGGACACCGGGGAGGGTATGTGCTATGGTGAGTGCTGTGAATTGTGTTAGACTGATGAATCACAGACCTGTACCCCTGAGTTGAATACAACATTATATGTTAACCTAAAAATATTACTTTGTATTCTGTATCTATTATTTGCAGTGTTTGACACCCCTGGTGGTCTCTTTCTACTTATTCCTTGTATCTTGTTTCCTTGTGTCTTTGTCTTCTTTTTTTTTTTTAACTTAATTTTATTTTTCCAGTGTTTCAAGATTCACTGTTTATGCACCACACCCAGTGCTCCATGCAATCCGTGCCCTCCTTAATTCCCACCACCAGGCTCACCGATCCCCCACCTCCCTCCCCTCCAAAACCCTCAGTTTGTTTCTCAGAGTCCACAGTCGCTCATGCTTCATCTTCCCCTCTGATTTCCCCCAATTCATTTCTCCTTTCCTTCTCCTGATGTCCTCCACGTTATTCCTTATGCTCCACAAGTAAGTGAAACCACATGGCAATTGACTTTCTCTGCTTGACTTATTTCACTCAGCATCATCTCCTCCAGTCCCGTCCATGTTGATACAAAAGTTGGGTATTCGTCCTTCCTGTTGGCTGTGTAATATTCCATTGTGTATATGGACCACATCTTCTTTATCCCTTCATCTGTTGAAGGGCATCTTGGCTCTTTCCACAGTTTGGCAGTTGTGGCCACTGCTGCTATGAACGTTGGGGTACAGACGGTCCTTCTTTTCACTACATCTGTATCCTGGGGGCAAATACCCAGTAGCGCAATTGCCGGGTCATAGGGTAGCTCTATCTTTAATTTTTTGAGGAATCTCCACAGTGTTCTCCAAAGTGGCTGCACCAACTTGCATTCCCACCAACAGTGTAAGAGGGCTCCCCTTTCTCCACATCCTCTCCGACACGTGTTTCCTGTCCTGTTAATTTTGGCCATTCTAACTGGCTTCAGGTGGTACCTCAATGTGGTTTTGACTTGAAATTCTGTGATGGCTAAAGATGATGAATATGTTTTCATGTGTCTGTAAGCCATTTCTAGGTCTCCTTTCGAGAAGTGCCTGTTCATGTCCTCCGTCCATTTTTGACTTGATTATCTGTTCTGTGTGTGTTGAGTTTGAGGAGCTCTTTATAGATCTTAGCTATCAGCCCTTTGTCTGTAGGGCGAATTTGCGAATATCTTCTCCCATTCCGTGGGTTGTCTCTTTGTTTTATTGACTGTTTCCTTTGCTGTGTGTTAGGTCCATTATTAAACGAAACGAGACTGAGACAAAGTGAAAGTTATTCAAAGCTTTGTTTTATGATAAGTATTAGAAATCAGATTGATTGGCCAGGGGAACGAGACTGAAACAAACTTAAAGTTATGCAAGGCTCTATTCCATGCCAAGCATTAGAAGTCAGACTGACCGGCCAGGGCCGTCTCTGGGGAGAGCAACCGCCCCCAGCTTTCAGGCTCAAGAATCGACTGACTGACCGGTCAGGGCCGCCTCCGAAGAGGGCGACCCCTCCCCATCTTACAGGCTACCTTATGTTGGGTGAAACTGCAACCCATATCTTGGTATCTCAACCCACTGGGTTTGTGTGTCTCTTGCTGATTGGCTAGTTCCATCTGGTCTGGCGACGTGTTATTCAAGATTACCCCACACCAGGAACCGTTACAAACAGCACTTTCTGGGAAGGCTTAGTCAGTTAACACATTCAGTGTGAATAATAAGATCGTCGCCCTTCCCAAGATGGAGTCATTTAGGTTTGGGCAAGACCTTCTCACTGTTACAAACAGTACTTCACACTGATCAGATGTTTCCGTCTGGCCTGACTCGTGCTTGTATTCTGGGCTCTATTATCAGGAACTAGCCGACTACATTTTACTGGTTTCCCGGACTTGTTTCTAAGTAAGTTTCTCTGGGGGACTGGAGGGAGGGAGTCAGTTTAAGTTTACTGCACAAACAACAAAGTGGCTATTTACCCAAGATGGAGTCGCTCTGGCTAAATAGGTCCTTACACTGTGCAGAAGGTTTTTACCTTGATGAAGTCCTAAAAATTCATTTTCACTTTTGTTTCCTTTGCCTTTGGAGACATGTCTTGAAAGAAGTTGCTGTGGTCGATGTCAAAGAGGTCACTGCCTATGTTCTCCTCTAGGATTTTGATGGATTCCTGCCTCACGTTGAGGTCTCCCATCCATTTCGAGTTTATCATTGTGTGTGGTGTAAGAGAATGGTTGCGTTTCATTCTATACGTAGCAATGCAACTTTCCAGGCACCACTTGTTCTTTTTTAAAAGATTTTATTTATTTATTTGACAGACAGAGATCACAAGCTGGCAGAGAGACAGGCAGAGAGAGAGGAAGAGAAGCAGGCTCCCTGCCGAGCCGAGAGCCCAATGTGGGTCTTGATGCCAGGACCCTGGGATCATGACCCGAGCCAAAGGCAGAGGCTTTAACCCACTGAGCCACCCAGGCGCCCCATCCCAGCACCATTTATTGAAGAGACTGCCTTTTTCCCACTGGGTATTTTTTCCTCCTTTGTCAAAGATTATTTGACCACAGAGTTGCGGGTCCATATCTGGACTCTCTATTCTGTTCCATTGGTCTATGTGTCTGTTTTTGTGCCAGTGCCACGCTGTCTTGGGGATCACAGTTTTGTAGTAAAGTTTGAAATCAGGCAACGTGATTCCCCCAGCTTGGTTTTTCTTTTCCAACATTTCCCTAGCGACTCAGAGTTGTTTCTGGCTCCATACAAATTCTAGGATTGTTTGTTCCAGCGCTTTGAAAAATGCCGGTGGAATTTTGATCAGGATGGCATTCAAAGTATAGATTGCTCTGGGCAGTATAGACATTTTCACCATGTTTATTCTTCTGATCCATGAGCATGGAATGCTTTTCCATCTTTTTGTGTCCTTTCAATTTCTTTCATGAGTGTTCTATAGTTCCTCGGGTACAGATCCTTTACCTCTTTGGTTAGGTTGACTCCAAGGTATCTTATAATTCTTGGTATTAGAGTAAATGGAATTGATTCTCTAATTTTCCTTTCTATGGCTTCATTGTTAGTGTATAAGAAAGGAATTGATTTCTGTGCATTGATTTTGTATCCTGCCCCATTACTGAATGGCTGTATGAGCTCTAGAAGTTTGGGGGTGGAGGCTTTTGGGTTTTCCATAGAAAGTATCAGTGTCAACTGTGAAGAGAGAGCGTTTGAGTTCTTCTTTGCCAATTTGAGTACCTTTTATTTCTCTTTGTTGTCTGACTGCTGTTGCTAGGACTTCTAGTGCTATGTTGAGCAACAATGGTGAGAGTGGGTATCCTTGTCATGTTCCTGATCTCAAAGGGAGGGCTGTCAGTTTTGTCCCACTGAGAAGGATAGTTGGTAAATTTTAGTATTTTAGCAGATATTCAGGAGATAATACTGGAAAGGTCATATGAATTCTGAGTTTTGGTATTTGTTTTACGTTTCGGGTAGGTAACGTTTGTTAAATGATTGAAATTTCCTACTACTCTGGAATTTTTAGAAATCATGTTATGTGAATGTAGACAATCATAGGGTTCTTACCCGATATCCTCAGATGAGAGTACGCGACACCCTGTGTAACATGGAACCGTCCTCCCCTTGCTGGAGGAAGCCGAACTTTCTCATACCCTACCCGTTACCTTAATCTGCTCAGGCTTCATTAGCTACCATATCTCTCTCGTTCACAGTTACGTTGGCCCCCGGCCTTCTTGGGCTACTGATGCCTTGTGGTCGTACCCATTCTGTACAAAGGAGGAGGCAGTGGAAGGTTTCTAAGTGCTTGGAACAGAATGACGTTTCAGACAGATGGACAGGTCGTTCAAAGACGCAGAGGCTGCAGAGAGCCTGCATGTTCAGGAACGTGCCAGCAGCTGCACGTGTGTCAATCAGGGGACGGGTCCCTGGCAGCCTCCGATGGGCAAGATTTGAAGCCTCGACTCCCGAGCTCCTCCCATGGGCCCTCGTGTGACCCACCAAGTCCAGACATCAGAGAAGAGGGACGGGCAGCTCATGGAGCTTCAGAGAGTTTTCTTCCCCTTGGAAGATGGCTTCCTAGACTCAAAGTGACCCTCAGACTCTCGTTTTTCTAGGTCTGAAAGCCAACACAGAGGCGCTGAGGCTCCCGGGCGTGCGTGTTCTAGCAGGGGGGGATCGGCCACCTGGCAGCTGCCGCCTCGCCCGAACCCACACCGCCCACTCCCCAGGCCGCCCACTCCCCAGGCCGTGCTCCCAGGAGCAGCGGCACTCAGCAAGGGGAGGCTACCCGGCCCTGCTGCCGGCTGCTGGACCCACATTCCCGACGATGGACGAAGGCACGTGGGCACACCTGTGAGCCCACACACCTGTGCTGGGTGCTGGGCAAAGTCCAAGTTCACTGCCCAGAATTTCTCCTGTTCCATCTGCCAGAGTCTGGGTGGAGGAGCCCAGAGAGAGCAGCTGTGGTCTGCTCTGCCATCGGAGCAGGGCTGTCCCTGGATGCTGTCCCCCACCCCATGCTCAGTCCTTCACTCCTGGGGGTCCCACGCCCAGCTCCTCCTGTCTTCCCGCTGGCCCGGGGTCCTCCCAAGGCCAGAAGCATCTGAGCACTACTCTCCCTGGGTACCACTAGGGCTCCCCTCCACCAGGACCGAAGCCCTCAAAGGCCAAGAGGAGGAAAGCGCGGCAGCAACGAAGAGTTACAAGGCCTGTGTTCAAAGAGAACCCTTGTAAATAAGATCACTGTCACGGGGCTGGACTTGCTCCGAAGGCAAGCTACGGGCCAGGCCCACTGGACGTGGTCCCCACCCAGCTCCCCTCACGCCCCTCGAAAGTCAGACCGTGAGTTAGTCGGCGGAAAGCAAGTTTGATGCAACGGGTTCCAGGCATCGGGAGCAAGTGCGCTTCCTCCGTGCCACGCTCCAGAAGGCAGGGCCCGACGCATGCTCCGTGGCTCCGGGCAGCCTGAGGTCCTTGAGCCCACAGGACGGGGTCGGGAAGAGCACCAGCCAAACACGGCTGCTCCCTGCGACGCTTGTGCTCCCGGCTCGTCTGTACACTGGGTCGGGGAGGTGCGTCTCCTCTCCATTGCATAACATCCCACGACAGCTCCCTGCGTACAGAAAGGTGTAGGCTTTAAGAGGACAAAGGTCTTGGCTATCCGATCCAACGAGTCACCCACCGGCTCCAACGAGTCGCTCAATGCTTTGAGCAAAACATAGGCTCCTAGGCCTCAGCATGTCACTAACAGGAGCCCAGGCCTTGGTAACCACGGGACTCACTCGGGAGCTGGGACTCTTGCTTATCCGGGCCACGGCCCAGGGCTCAGCTCTGGACTGTCAGTGAGCCACCAGCCAGGGCCCCAGGCTGTCGCCAAGCACCTCTCAGGGGCAGCATGGCTCCGCGCTGGTGGCCGGGCATCTTCTGGCTTCCCCTCGTCTTCAGTTCCTCGTGCCATTCACTCTTCCCTAGGAGCCTGTGAAGTCTGCCATGGGTCGAGCGCGGGTCCTCAGCCTCCACTCTGCACCCCACACGTTTCCGGTTCCTGGGCAGGACCGCCGGAAGTGGCTGCCACGCTGCGTCTGAGTTCCCGAGTCCTGACCTCACTCTGCTCCCTGGTGCTGGGCCTCCAGACTCCTCTTCGGTGGGGAGCATCGTGTGGCCAGAAGTTCTTGGGTGATTTGCCCGCAACAGAACGATGGTCGGCAAACATTTCAAGCATACGCCTTCGTTCCCGAACATATGGTGCGCTCACACCCCTGATTATGTAGCTCTCTTGTAGAAGCTACTCCCCGCGGGACAGGTGAAATTATTACAGCTTCATTTTTCACTTAACATTGAATACGATTCGAATGACTCAGTCAGTGGAGCGTCCGACTCTTGGTTTCAGCTCAGGGTGATCTTCGGGTCCTACGACCAGCCTGGCATTGGGCTCCACGCTCAGTGGGGAGTCGGCTTGGGACTCTTTCTCCCTCTGCCCCTCCCCTGCAGGGACCCCTCTTTCTCTCTCTCTCTTTCTCTCTCCAGGGTAGATACACACATTTGTGTAAAAACAGAAACAAATACACCTCGACCACTTTCTTCCTGCACCCCACTATTTCCCCTGGTCTAACGTGGTCTGCCATATGGCGGCACTAGCCGTCCAAAAGGTGGTCTCCTCTGCCACCATTTTTCAGTTGTGACGTCTCAGGACCTTGCTCTCCAATTTTTTTTAAATCTCATTTTTATGTTAGTTATTCACTGTTGAGAAAAACTAGACAGACCCCTGTCCGGTAAATATTTACTGACCTACCATTAACTAGGCACTGAGATCCCGAGGACAGCGAGGAGGAGGGGTGGCTCCCTTACTAAGCATACCCTGCCTGCACTGAGGGGCCCCTCGGGCATCTGGGCCTGCCCAGATTCCTTGAAGGAGGGAAGGGATTTGCACCCTCCGGGGCCCCATAGGCCATGGAGAAGGGCCGCTGCGGGGAGCGTGGGCTTCTCCCGCTCCCGCCAGGCACGGCTGAAGGGGTCGTGGAGCCAGGGAGAAGAGAGCGGCTCCCGGACCCTGCGGGCACAGGCACAAGCGGGCCTGGCCCTTCCATCGCGCCCAGCCCTTCACCCCTCTGAGCCTCGACTGCTTCCCGTGGGCATTCTGTTGGAGAATTCCCACCCCCCCATGCCCCGGGCAGGACACAGCAAGGTTGGCGTCTGGAAGGGGCCCATCTCTCTGCTACAGCAGGCGCTCAGGCAGCGGCTCTGGCTTCCCCCGCGGCTCCAAAGTCGCTTCCTTGTTTGCGGCCCTGCTCTGTGGGATCGCGGGAGGGAGGGCGGGCCTGGAATGGAAGAGGCTCCGCCGGAGGGATCCTCTGTTGCGGGCAGCACACGTATTCACCTCATGGTCACTGCAGCCCTGGCAGGGGAGCGTGGAGCTCATGCGTGCGGGCCAGGCCGGGAAACCGAGGCTCAGAGGGTCCCTCCTGCTGCACAGCCTCGCAGCTCACCCGGGCAGAGGCGCCCTGCGAACCCCGCCTGTCAGGCCCTCCCCGCACCCCTTCCCCCCAGCGGAGGACCTTGGCTTGGCAGTGACCGCACACATCTTGGAAACAACCTCCCAGTAACGGGTCTCGGGGTCAAGGTCATCTCTCGTTTTGCGCGGCTCCCGATGTCTCACTGTGCGATCGCTCGTGGGAGTCCCTTCCCGTGAGTCCCGCTTGGAATTCCCTGAGTCCTTTGGCGGTGGATGTCCCTGGGCTCTTTCTGAAAATGGTCCAGGCGATCTGGAGAGACCCAGCTTGATGATCCTCATTCCTATCTCGACAGGACTTCCCATGCACAGGCTGCCTTGACCTTCACATCGTGGACGTCCCCAAGCGGGACACCTGTGTTTTGGCCAGAGGGGGCCTGGGCTGAGGCCGCACTGCCCCTGGACCTTTCTCTGGATTCTTCCAGTCACCCAAGCATGGTCCCCTGCCCAGGGCCACGTCCTGTGTTCATCCCTCAGCCTGAGGGTTCCCCGAGGACATGAGTGACAAGAACCCTAAGCCAGCATGAGGGCGTTTCTCCTGGTTGTCGGGCGGGAACAGGTGTTCCTCCCGCCTTGTGGACATCAGCTTCCTTCTCTTGTCGCGATACTGCCAGACAGACCATTTCCGCCCTACGCCTTCAGTGTCGGCGTGGTCTTTCACAGTCCCGTCCTGGGGTGCCGGGGTGGCTCCGACGGTTAGGTGTCTGCCTTCAGCTCGGGTCACAATGCCAGGGTCCTGGGAACAAGCCCTGCATCGGGTTCCCTGCTCAATGGGGAGTCTGCCTCTCCCTCTCCTGCTTCCCCTCTTGTGCTCACTTGCTCTCTCTCTCTGACAAATAAATAAAAATCTTAAAGAAAAAAAGGAGAACATGTGATCTGATGAGCACTAGGTATTACACACAACTAGCAATCCTTGAACGCTACAATCCGTGAACACTACAAAACAAATGATGTGGGGCGCCTGGGTGGCTCAGTGGGTTGGGCGTCTGCATTCAGCTCTGGTCATGATCCTCAGGTTCTGCGGATCAAGCTCCACGTCAGGCTCCCTGCTCAGTGGGGAGTCTGCTTCCCACTCTGCCTCTCAGCCCGCTCATGTTCTCTCTCACTCTCTCTCAAATAAATAAATTTCTAAAAAAATAAAAATCAAAAACTAGTGCTGTAGTTTATGTTAGCTAATTGAATTTTAAAAAGCATTTTTAAAAAGCATTTTTTTAAAGCATTTAAAAAAAAATTTTTTTTTAAAAAGCATTTGCTGACTTTTGTGTATCTGTCCACTGGAACGCGAGCCAACAGGAAACCAGAAAAGAAAACGAGGTTCGTACACAAGTGTTTTCAACAACCATGTTCACCATGTGTGAACCATCAGGTCACTCCGCCTCGGTAGACTGCCCACGGGCTCACGCCTTCTTGCGAATACCTTCCTCTACTGCATACCCTTACAAACCACATAGCACCACGTAGATTTTCCTGTAGTTTAAGCAGAATCATTCAGTGAAAAGAAGACTCTAAAAGCCCCTGGAGATCAGCGGCAGGGGTCCCTGGGTGGCTCTTCAGTTGAGTGTCCAACTCTTGACCTCAGCTCAGGGCAGGATCCTGAGTCTCGGGCATCCACTCTGCGTTCAGCGGGGAGTCTGCGTCTCCTCTCCCTCTGCCTCTGCCCCAGCTCCTGCTCTCTCTTGCTCTCTCTCTGTGTCTCAAATAAATAAATAAAATCTTCTTTAAAAAAAGTCCTCCCCTTCTGGGGGGTTCCAATCGCAGCTTTGATCCTGCCTGGGTCCTACGCCTTCATCCTTTCCCCTTAGAACCGGACCCACCCGACCCCGGGGGCTGCTGGGCTGGCCTCTCCCTTGCCCGACATCGTCCTCATTTCCGTATTTTAAAGATGTCCTGTCCTTTCTGCCAGCGCAGGCATGCGTTTTCATTTTCACATGTTTGAGATTATACTTTCTAGGAGAGGAAAGACTGAACCTGGATCGGTCTCATGACTGGTCGTGAGGGGTCCTAATCTGAGCTCCGTGGCAGGAGAGGGAGGGAGGGGTGGTGCCGTAGGCTGTCGTGGTGCCCTTGGAGAGCACGCAGCTGACAATTGTGGCACAGTCGCCGCTGCTGACATGACGTCTCACTCTGTTTGCAAACACTGTTCCACTCTCGTGCAGAAATATTTGCCGGTCTCACAGGAGAGGTCCGAGTGACTGGCTGTTTGTTGAAGCAGGGTGTCCCTTTGGGTTGCCAAGTGTTCTGGAATTAGGTGGTGGGGACGGCTGCACAGTATGGTGAATATGGTAAAAAACAGTGAATTACACTCTTTGAAATGATGCATTTTCTGTCATGTGAAGCTTACCTAATTTCAAATCCAGTTTAGAGAAGGAGAGCTCGAGGCCAAAGTAGGTATAGCTCTTGTGCTCCCTTCACGTCGCTTTCCTGACACAGACCCCGGGCACAATGAGGATGACAGCACCGCCCAGAAGTCTCCCTGCCGTTTCAAGGCGCTCAGCTGCTGGCTCTGAGCCCCTTACCCCTCTCTGACGTCAGCATCTGAGGAGACCTTCTCTCGCTGGCGTGACGACAGGTGCCATTGTGACGGAGGACGGCGCTTCATGCAGGTCTTGGCTCACTGACCCGCGCGAAGGCACCGGCACAGTCTCTAACGTCAGGCACTGTGGGCCGCGTGCTACCTTATGGCCAAGAGCCCTCCTGCCACCACCGTCCCGCCCTGAGAGGGAAGCATGGGGTCTCAGGGGGCCTCAGCTCCCTGTGGTCTGAGCACAGCTGGGACGGCGCTGCCAGCTGACACGTGCGCTGTCCCCACTAACCGTTCTGCTTTTCACTCAAACACTCGATCCCCGTGAGCCGGAGTGGCAGAGGCTTTGGTCTACTTGTGAGATGATGACTGAAGAGGAACAAACGGATCGAACGCTAAAGCCACAAAGAAACCTCCAGGGCAGCAGGGTCCAAACAACGATGCTCTTTATTTCTCTCTCCAACTAGGCTGCAAAGGGGTAACCCGCCACCTGGAAGCCATGTGGGTCAGGGTCCCCTGGCTCACGAGGGAGGGATGGATCGTGAACTTGCTCTGAGGAATGGGGGGGGGGGCAGACCCTCCACGAGGGCTTCTCACGTCAGTGCCTTGCTGACTAGGATGGAGGCAGCACCCAGGAAAAATGCTGACTCCCCCAAGCGCCCGGTCCCTGACAGAGTCTCCTCAATTGCATGCTCCAGGGTGATATCCTTCTCCAGAGAAAGTGTTCCTCCCTCATTGCAATTAATAGTGTTACAACAACGAACAAAATAGAAACTATTAGTTCTGAAAAATTTGGATCTCGGAGCTTCAGGGGGTACTTCGGATGGATACACGAACGTGCAGTTGCTCGTACAGTTCTTGTAAACAAGGAGTTCCCGTTCATTCAAACCTAGAGATACAGACATGAAAATCATTGATTTCAGGCTTTCTGCTTGCGAGTATCAACGCACACCTCACCCAGTCTAACTAGCGCCGCGCCCACCTTCTACATCCGCAAAAGCTTCTCCGTTGCCTAGAATTCTTCGCTGGTAAAGAACGTCCAAGTGAGGCCTCTAGAGGTTCTGTTTCCTCCTTGAACAGCTTCTCCTGGAAACGTTTTTCTGTCCGCACGCCACCTCACCTCTGCCTCGGGCTCTCCCCGATAGTCGCTGGGCACCTTGGCACGAGCCGCACGCGTGACATGCCCGGCTCGTTACTTGCGCTAAGACTCCCAGGGCTCTAGAAATACCGTGGCTCGTGTCCCACAGGATCACACAGCCCCTGGCGTGGAGCGCCCCGCAAGTGTGGCCTCACCTGATTTTCTGCAGTTGGAGCGGCCCCTCGGCCAGATGTTCCCAGCTCTTGGCCCAACACAGAAACTGGCGATGCACGCTTAGTGCCAACCTGCTCCCCAGCACAGACTGGACGCTCTGTCCCAACGAGGGTCCCACAGTGACTGTGATCACCTCAGTGGCGGGCACGCCCAACAGCCTCGGCCAGCCAGTGCCGCTGGAGCCAGGCTCCCTCTGAGGCCTCCTTCGCGAGCCCTTGAGTTCGAGTCCTCGGCTCTCGCACATGAGCCTGCCCCCGGGGACCCGTGTTGACCCGCGACTTGTTTCCTGGGACTTGGCCGCAGTTGATGTGCCGTTCACGGCTCCGGGGTTACGGAGAAGGAACGAACCACCGGCTCCAGGCACTTGTTTTCTTTCTTTGCCACATGAAGGACTCTTGAAAGTTCCGTACCGTCCTGTGGAGCGCAGAATCCTAAGTCGGCCGCCGAGGGGGTTTCCAGGAAGAGTTCGTAACAATATAGGCAGCGTCAAAGTCCAGAAACAGAACTGGATGAAAACCCTCATTCATGCTTTTCTTCCTCCATCAGGCATGACGAGCAGCCAACGCCAAAGATAGGAAGTGTCTCGGCGTGTAAGCCTGTGTGTCAACTTCGTCCGTCCTTGAACTTTGTTGCTGTTGTTGGACATTGTGATTACGGACTCCTGCATTGTCGTTTTGGTGTCTGGCTCCTCCTGCCTGCTTCGTGTTTGGGAAACCCAGCCCTGCCGCGGCCCCTGTTGTATCCTGCCTGCTCGGTAGCTGTGTGCTTCCCCGCTGACTGTGCCACGGCACATGCGAGACAGGCGTCAGGGCTGTTTCTGGCTCTTGTCTATCCCCAAGGAGCATGGCAAGGGATATTCTGGGCCTCATCCGGAGGCGAGCGTGCAGGATTCTTTAGAGCTGATAATGCCGCGTCCTTAGGGTGCGGACGCATGGCTGCAGCAGATGCTGCTGAACACGTTGCCAGGCCCGTCGTACCTATTCACGCTCCACAGGGTGGTGGACGCTTCGACGTCTTGCCACCCGTGACTGGGCGTTTGTGAATGCCGAACCATTGCCTTTGGGGTGCCGCATCAAGGCTTAGACTGGCGTTTCCACCACAAACGATGATGTTGAGCTTCTTTGTGTAGACTTACTGCCCATGTGGGTATCATCTTATGGTAACATCCTTCAAGCCGTTTTTCTCGAATTTCTAGCAGTGATCTGCTTGTTCAACTGTTGATCTGTAGGACGAAGGTCATTTTATACGCCGGGTACAGCCCCTCAGCAGAGCGCCTTCAAGTGCTCTCTCTTCATCTCTGGCATCATTTTCACTGTCTCCGCAGTGTCTTCTTGGGGGCAGAAGTGGTAAGTTTTTATGTAATCACACTTGCCACTTTGGCCACATGAGACCAGCACGATATTGTTCACTTTTCTTAAGTTCATAATTATCCAAGGATACAAAGATATAGTTCTATGTTTTCCTTCAGCTGACGTCTTAAAATTTATCTTCATTAAATCCAAATCAGGGAACGTCTACGGTATTACGAGTGTCAGATGTAGAACCCCACGATTCATCAGGTGCGAATCACAGCCAGTGCTCGTTCCGGCCAGCGGCCTCCTTAATGCCCATCGTCCAGTCACCCTGTCCCCATCCCTCACCTCCAGGAACCCTCAGCTTATCTCCTGCAATTAAGAGTCTCATATGGTTTATCTCCCTCTCGGCTTTCAGCTTATTTTGTTTTTCCTTCCCTTCCCCTACATTCATCTGTTTTGTTTCTTAAATTCCACATATCAGTAAAATCATGTGGCATTTGTCTCTCTGAGTGACTCATTTCTCTGAGCATAATACCCTCTAGTTGTATGCATGTCATTGCAAATGGCAAGATTCATTCTTTTGATGGCTGAGTAATACTCCATTATGTGTACACACACACACACACACACACACACACACGCCATCTCTATGCATTCTCTGGGCACTTTCCCTATTTCGGGGATTGTGGACACTGCTGCTATAAACATTGGGGTGCATGTGCCCCTTCGGATCACTATTCTTTGGATAAATGCCCACGACCCCCTTGCTCTTTTTGTATTTACAAGGAGATCCACAAGACACCCGAAGCTGCTTCTTTGGTGTAAAGTACATACGGTGACTAAGGTCCCATCTCCCACCAGCTGTGAGCGCAGACAAGAGTCTTTCCCTAAACCTGCAGGGCCAAAGTCGTCAGAAGGCATGAAACCAGACACACCTGAGATCTCCTTCCCCCTCTAAAGGTCTATTCTTCAACCTTGACACCAACATCAGACTGTCTGGATTGACAAAATGGTATAAATCATCTTGCGAGTTAAGAGCGCCATCCTCCAGTTTTCCTCCTCTCCCACAAGATTGCCTCGCGCACTCCTGCCCTTCAGAATTCCATAACATCCCAGTATTTGGTTCAACTTGCACGTCTGTGAACAGACACACACACACACACACACACACACACACACACACTGACCCACTCAGACTCTGACTGGAGCAGGACATTCTTAGATTAATTTGGGGAGAACAGCCACATTACGTCTACTTGGCTTCACCATCTAACCACGTAGATTTTTAATTGCTTTTCTGCTAAGGGAAATTAGAGAATCGATTCCATTTACTATAGCACCAAGAACCATAAGATACCTGGGAATAAACCTAACCAAAGAGGTAAAGGATCTGTACTCGAGGAACTACAGAACACTCATGAAAGAAATTGAAGAAGACACAAAAAGATGGAAGACCATTCCATGCTCTTGGATCGGAAGAATAAACATTGTTAAAATGTCTATACTGCCTAGAGCAATCTATACTTTTAATGCCATTCCAACCAAAATTCCACCGGTATTTTTCAAAGAGCTGGAGCAAATAATCCTAAAATTTGTATGGAACCAGAAGAGATCCCGAATCGCTAAGGAAATGTTGAAAAACAAAAATAAAACTGGGGGCATCACGTTACCTGATTTCAAGCTTTACTACAAAGCTGTGATCACCAAGACAGCATGGTACTGGCATAAAAACAGACACATAGACCAGTGGAACAGAGTAGAGAGCCCAGATATGGACCCTCAACTCTATGGTCAAATAATCTTCGACAAAACAGGAAAAAATATACAGTGGAAAAAAAGACAGTCTCTTCAATAAATGGGTCTGGGAAAACTGGACAGCTATACGCAGAAAAATGAAACTCGGCCATTCTCTTCCACCGTACACAAAGATAAACTCGAAATGGATAAAAGACTTCAACGTGAGGCAGGAATCCATCAGAATCCTAGAGGACATAGGCAGTAACCTCTTCGATATCAGCCACAGCAACTTCTTTCAAGATATGTCTCCAAAGGCAAAGGAAACAAAAGCGAAGATGAACTTTCGGGACTTCATCAAGATCCAAAGCTTCTGCACAGCAAAGGAAACAGTCAACAAAACAAAGAGGCAACCCACGGAATGGGAGAAGATATTTGCAAATGACAGTACAGACAAAGGTTGATATCCAGGATCTATAAAGAACTCCTCAAACTCAACACACACAAAACAGACAATCATATAAAAAAATGGGCAGAAGATATGAACAGACACTTCTCCAATGAAGACACACAAATGGCTATCAGACGCATGAAAAAATGTTCATCAGCACTAGCCATCAGGGAGATTCAAATCAAAACCACACTGAGATACCACCTTACACCAGTTAGAATGGCCAAAATTAGCAAGACAGGAAACAACGTGTGTTGGAGAGGATGTGGAGAAAGGGGAACCCTCTTCCACTGTTGATGGGAATGCAAGCTGGTGCAGCCTCTTTGGAGAACAGTGTGGAGATTCCTCAAGAAATTAAAAATAGAGCTTCCCTATGACCCTGCAATTGCGCTACTGGCTATTTACCCCCAAAGATATAGATGTAGTGAAAAGAAGGGCCATCTGTACCCCAGTGTTTATAGCAGCAATGGCCACGGTCGCCAAACTGTGGAAAGAACCGAGATGCCCTTCAACGGACGAATGGATAAGGAAGATGTGGTCCATATACACTATGGAGTATGATGCCTCCATCAGAAAGGACAACAACTGCATATTCAAAGCACTCGCATGAAATACAGAAAGCTCCTGTGTAGCGTTGCTCAGTCACTTGCAAAGGAACATTTGGCAAGAGCACAGCGCGCTGTCACAGCCAGGGCACTGGCTTTCAAAATGGTCAGGACAGAGAACAGTTGTATCGCCGCACTCCTCCCTCAGACGGACGCACTGACGTCTTTGCCACCCAGGTACCAGCCACGGACCCTCGTTCGCACGCGCGCAGAACTAACCTGGGGTCCGCGTCTCTAAGTTGGTCATTTCGAGCACGGCCTCAACCGGGACCACGGACCGTCACCTCTGGGGTTCACCCTCCCTCGTTCCGCAGAAGCCCCAGACGTTCGCTCAGGCTGGCGGATCGGTACCTGCTCCTCTTTACTGGCGGGAGCACCCGCAGGGCGGCCGTCCCATGGCTTCTGTACCCTTTACTCACTGCAGAACAGCCGGGATGCTCCCCGGCCGGGCGTGTTGCACATTCATCTGCTATGAACAGCCGTGCCGTTTTACTTAGTTACTCTGGGGAAACCCTCAGAAGTGCCATTCCGGGCACGGAGAGTAGCTGCGCGTTCAGTTTGTAAGAAACCGGACCCCGTCTCGGCTGCCCCAGTCTTCACGGTCACTGGCGCTGTGTGAGAATCTGGTTTCTTTACCGTCCTGGCCAGCATTTGGGGTGGTCACTCTCTTCTACTTTGACCACTCGGATTCAGGACGCCTAACTGTGTGTGTCAATGTTCATTTTGCCAGTGGCCCAAGATGTTGAAAATCTGTTCATGGGTTTATCTGCTACGTGTGACTCCGCGTCGGTGAAATATCTCTTCATGTCTTTGGCCTCGTTCTAGCAGGAGGGGCTGCATTTTTGCTGTTGAACTGCGAGAGCTCTGTGTGTGCTCGGGACAGCGGTCTTTTGTTGGGTATGCGGTCTGCATGCTTGTCCTCCCGTCCGTAGCCTGCCTTTCCATCCTCCGAACAGGGCCTTCCGCCTAGAAGCGCTTCTCATCGCTGGGCGTCCCACACCACCAATTCCCTTCTGTGGGTCCCGCTCTGGCGGCCAGGCCAGGTCCTCTTTGCTTAGCCCCCGACGCCAACGATGTTCTCCTCGGCGCGCTCTCTTGCTGAAAGTCATAGATTGTACCTTTTACACTTAGCCCGTGGTCCTTCGGAGGGAATTTTTGAATCCCAGTTGAGGTTTAGCTGAAGATGAATTTTTGCCCGATGCACTTGAAGAGGCGGTCTTTCCCCACCGACAGCGCTGGCACCGTTGCCCAGAACCCCTGGGGCATGTGTGTGGAGTCTTTCTGGGGTGACAAGTGGTCACTGGCCCCCGGTGCTTCACGTTGCTCAGCTTAGGGCCCTGGGGAGTGGGGCGCCTTTCTCAGGGCCCGAGAGCCTCTGAGTGAGAGGCGAGAGCGTGCTGGAAGGTCCCGACTGCCTGACTCTTCTGCCTGAGCCCACACTTGGTCTTGGCATCTGCGTGAGGTAGGTGTTGCCCTGACACGGCCATGCCGTGTCCACTTCCTGGGTCTGCTTATCTGGAAGCCTCTGGCAACGACCAGAATCAAATGGGCCACGAGGAGCCACCAGGTTACACAGGGCTGTCAACACACACGACTGGGCCTGCCAGGGGCTGGAGCCCTAGAGAAGCAGCCACCCCCGAGCCCACGAGACAGCTCAGGACATGCGTACACTGCAGCCCGCCCCGCCAGATTATGGGGCTCTCCACGATGGTGCGCACTGCCCTTTGCTGGGCTGAGCCTAGTGCCTGGGATGTGCTCCCAGGATGGGGCAGGGCGGGCCAAGGGCCGGGGACTGGGTGCAGAGAAAGAACCGACTGGACTTGCTCCCTGTAATGGACTCTACATAAGGCATAGGAAGGACAGACAGATACTTACGAACAGAGATTGTCAGGCAGCGCCTCAAATTTAAGGGACACAAGATAGATCGTGAACAGTAGAAGTTGTTGATGGTCCAACAGTCATAGCATCTCATGTTGTAGGGCCCTGAGGGAAGACTCAGCGGCATCAGGCTCGCGCGTCTCTGCCCCATTACCGGCCGGCTGCGCCCTCCCTTGGAAGCTGACCCTCCCCCTGCCTTGAAGGCCGCTCTGCTGTGGCAGCATGAGCTTCTCCGCAGAAGCCGGGGCCTGTTCCTGTTCCCAGACGCCAAGCGGGGGAACCCTGCGCTCTGCAGATAAGCCTCATCTGCCCAAGGAAGCTTGAGAGTCATAAAAGGCCCGCGCCCTCCCAGAGGCTGCTGGACTCAGCCACCCCTGCCTGCTCCAGATGAGGAAGGGCCTGGAGGTCTCCTAGCTCAGGGACACCCAGTTCCACCCCGTATCCACAGTCTGCACTGATGACAAAGGTCTCTGCTGGCTAAAATGACAGAAATTCCCACTCGAACCCCTTCTCCGATCAGGATATCATAGTAAATGCTTATCCCATTCCTGAGAGACTCGATATACTCACAATGTTGACCTGAAGCCATGACCAATGGCCAGCCGCCGGCTAGGAGCAAGGCGCAGAGGAGCATCATCTCCTGCAGGAGCTCGAACCTACAGGCGAGGAGATGCAGGTCGCATGTCAGCAAGCTCCGAGTGCACAGAGCCCCCCCCCCCCCCCCCGCGGCGTGTGTGTAGGAGCCAGGGGGGCAGGGAGCCGGGCTCCTGAGGGAGGGGCAGCACACACCTGCTCACGCCTCTGGGCTCCTCTCCCCACCTGCCCCTGCACCCCCGCCCAGCAGGGCCCAAGCTGCTCCACGCGAGGGGACTGGGGCTTGGCCTTTCCCAGCAGGAAAAAGTCATGCCGCCTGCTCGCCCCCAGGCAGCGCTCCGCCCAGACAGCCAGGTCCTGGGGCCGCCTCCACCTGGAGTTCGCCCGAGGTCCCCTGTGCCCCCAGATGCTCCTCCTTATGCACCCGTCGATCTCAAGAGCAACCTGGGGAAAGTGCCAGAACGCTGTCCACCTGGCTATTTCCTGCTCCCGCCAGCATCTGGACAAACGTGGGGGGCAGGGTGTGACTACAGCATGGAAGATGCCAGAAGCCTCCTTGCACACTGGCCACAGTGTGCCCCAGGAACGTTCCCCCCCACCCCGCCTCTGCGGAATGAGGTGGCCCCGACGTGGGGCCCCCCCCACAGAGCGCCTGGGGCCCCCCCACAGCTGAGCCCGGACCCTGGCCCTCTGCTCCAGGGCGGCCCCCCAGGCACGAGCAGCGCCTGCCTGTGCCCCAGGCTCCCCTGGGGCCCGACCCGCGCCCCGACCTGCGCGTGCCCGGGGTCCTGCAGGAACCCTCGTGCCCTGCCCCGCAGCTTGTCTCCCCGGAGGCCCCACCTGCCTTTTCAGGGTCAGGACCAGTCCTCGGTGCTCAGGGGACGCCTCACTGCATGGGGCAGGAGGTGTGTCCTGCGGGACGGGGAGCCTGACTGGGGGCCGCCTGGCACCGGCCTGACTGGGGCCGTCCCTGAGCGTGGGGGAGGCCACCTGCCTGAGAGCGGGGTGGGGGGGGGCTCTGCGCTGAGGCGAGAGGTGACAGGCTGAGGGTGAGAGTTGGCGCCTGCCCGAGGGGAAGCACCTGCGTGAGGGGCTGGGGAAGGGGTGTGGGGGCATCGGGGCCGCCTTCCTGAGGGGCAGGGGTGCGGGGCCGCCTTCCTGAGGGCGGCTGGCCACCCGCATGAAGGGCGTCCACCTGTGTGTGGGGAGATGCCCTTCCTGACAGGCGGTCGCGGCCTTCCTGAGGGCGCGTCCCTGCCTGAGCAGGGGTGGGGTGGGGGAGCCCCTGTGGGGACCAACCCGCCTGTCGGGCAGGGGCGCGGCCGTCTGCGCGGGGCCACTGTCTGGGGGGGAAGCATCTGCCCAAGGAAGCGGCTGCCGGTCGTGGGGGGGCGAGCACGGGAGAGGGGCCGCCTGTCCCAGCGGGGAGCGCCTGGCTGCGGGGGCGCGACCACCTGTCTGGTGACACCCCCTGGCTGTGGGGGGCCGCTGTCTCTGCAGGGGGGAAACACCTTGTGGCAGGGGATGGTGGCCCCCTATGGGGGGCGTGTGTGAGCGCTTGGCCGAGGTGGACGTCGCCGTGTGGGGCACAGGGAGCAGCTGCCTGAGGGAGCGGCCGCCTGCTGCAGGGAGGAGCGCCTGTCTGAGGGCAGCGCCTGCCTGTCAGGGAGCGGGGGCGGTTGTTGGAGGAGAGGCGGCCGGTGTGCGAGGGAGCACCTGGCTGAGGGGGAGCGGCCGCCCGTCCGGGGGAGCCCCCGCTGGGGGCGGGGCCGCCGGTGCACACGGCCCGCCTCGCCTGGGGGAGAACCTTCCCGGCCTGCCCGGCGCAGCCCCCGCTGCTGTCCCCACCCTGCGAGGACGCCCCCTCTATGGCAGCCACTCCTGGCCGTGCGCAGGGCCTGCCTACCGCCCCCGCCTCCGCCCCCGCAGTCCCTTCCCGCTCCCACCCGCCGGCCGGCTCTCTCAGCCCACCTTCCACACCCGACCCTCGACGACCACAGAGAACCTTCTGGAGCCCTGGGCTTCGGGGCCTGAGGCCGCGGGCACAGCGGGGCTCGAGGCACAGCCGCAGCAGCTGAGCGACACGACCCTCCGCACCACAGTCGCACGTCCCACAGCTGGAGCGCGACCCAGCGGCCGTCTCCGCGGGTGCGCCCAACTCCCATGGGGCCCTGCGCGCGCACGCACGTGCGCATGCGCTCGCAGATGCGCGGGATTCCAGAAGGTTCGGCAGGCACCGAAGGCCCCGCCCTCACAGAGCCGGGAGGCACGAAACGTTCCAGAGGTTTCCGGGGACTTTCGTCGCAGGCCCGCAGCACGAGCGTCGCTGACAGAAGGTTGGGTGTCTCTGGGACGGGGGAGGGGAGCGGTGGCAGGTTGGGGTCCGGAGGTCCTGGGCGCGGCCGGGGTGGGCGCGGGGGGGGGGGGGGGGCGTCCCTCTGTCCGGGGGTCGCAGCCCCGCGGGACCCTCGGAGAGCGTTTCGGCCCTGGATCCGCGCTTCCTCCTTTCGGGCCACTGGCCGCGGTGGAGCTTGGTCTCGTCCTCCTGGACTCGCGGACGCGGAGCAGAGCCTGCGCCGCCGCGCTCGGCCCTCTCCTCACGGGCTGCCGGGGCTGCCTTTCCTCTGCCCGCCCTTGGGGCCGTCCGTGTCGGGCGGCGTTTTGTCCCTTTGTCATTCCCACGCTGTCCCAAACACCTGCGGTCCTCTCCCGGGAGTGCTGGGGGAGGGAGCTGCGGGGGTGCGGGGGTGTGAGCTGGCGAACGTGGCAGAGCCCCCCGTGTCCCCCCGGGGACTCACTTCTGCTCGGCGCTGCTCCTCGGAAGAAGCGACTCTGAGTTCCCCCGGCCCTTGTGGACGCGAAACCTCCACGACTAGCCGCGAGACCTCGCTGCGAGGGCAGGCACTGCCCGGGGCCGGGGGCCATCCGGGAGCAGAGGGCCCGGGTGTGGGCTTAGCTGCGGGGGTCCCAGCCCCTCCGCACCCACACTTCGGGCCAACTGATTCCGCAGGGAGGAGAGGGGTCGGGTGGGCGTGGCAGAAGGTTCCTGGGTCACACTGCAGCCTCCGCGCAAGTGAGGCTTCTGGCATGTTCCACACTCGTCACCCCTTCCCGGAAGACGCTCGTCACGACCGCTGGTAGGAGCCGGAGTACCTGGATGGACAGTGTTCTGGCACTTTCCCAAGCTGCTCCTGAGGGTCCGGTCAAGGGCTACCTCAGGAGAAGCATCTGGGGGCACAGGGACCTCGGGCGAGCTCCGGGTGGAGGCGGCCCCAGGACCTGGCTGTCTGGGCGGAGCGCTGCCTGACGGAGAGCAGGCAGGGTGACTTTCCTCAAGACGAAGGCAGAAGTGACAGAGCCTTCATGCTGGGAAAGGCCTACTGTCCCCAGTCCCTGCGTGGAGCAGCTTGGGGCCCTGCTGCGTGGGGATGCAGGGGCCGGTGGGGAGAGGCGCCGGGAGGCACGTGCGGGTGGCTGGTGGACGCTGACCCTCCCGAGGAGCTGTTCTCGCTGCTGATGTGCAGGGAGCGACGGCACCGCCGGTGCATCTGTGGTGTTGGAAAGGTGTGGCTGTGTAGGACATGCCGATAACTACATCATCTTTGCAGTTCTTTTAATGTACGTTTTCCGTGTCGGTTACTGGGAATTGTAAAGGAGACGGGAGTTTATACCGCAAACGTGTGGGATGTATTTTGTCATCCACTCAATAGTCAAGGAAGGATCAATCAATAGTGGAGGAAATGGAGGTTACACGTTATGTGCTTTTTCAAAGCTGTGCTCTGCTGTACCTCGAAGGATAATTCCTCCGGGTATGGGATTCTAGGTTGGCGCGATCTGTCTTCCAACCCGTGACAGGTTTCGTTACACTCCTTTGGCTTGCATGGTTTCTGACGTGAAGTGCACTGTAATTCCCCTGCTGTTTCCTTTGCACGGGTTCCTTAAAGTGTTCTCTGATTTTCTGTGACTTGAACACGCTTAGGCGTAGGTGAAATGTCTCTGTGTGTGCCTGTGTGTGTGTTCATCTTGTTCGTTGTGGTGGTGGTAAGCGTAGTGTTCTCTAAGCTTCCAGAGTCTTGCCAGTGATGTCTCTGGGTAGCATTGGAAAGGCCTTAGCCGTTAATATGTCAGGCGATTCTTCTGTGGCGTTCTGTCCTCTTCCTTTTGGTCTTCCAACTACGTGTATGTTATTTCACATCACCTTCCCACCGTTCTTGGATATGCCATTCTGTTTTCTCATGGTTTTTTGGCTTTGTTTTTCGGCTGGGGAGATTTCTACTGACCCGTCTTCAAACTCACCGAGTCTTTCCGAACGTGTCTCGAATCCACTGATGGGCCCTCTCCAGCCTTCGTCATCTCTGCCACACTGGTTTTGGCTTCCAGCATTTCCATTTGACTCTCAGAGTTTTCATCTCTATGCTCACATTATGTATGTGTTCTCGCGTGTCATCTGCATTTTCCACTGGTGTTCTTCGTGTCCCAATCCTAGTCCTGTCACCTCCCTCTCTAATGACTGTGATATATCTGTTACATAGGTCTTGTCCTCATGTGTGCTTTCCCTCCTCAAAACCGTTTTCTTGGCTTTGGCACATCTTGTAATTCTGGTTGAAAGCTGACGTGTGGAGCTGGTTAGCAGGAACTGCTGTAAATAGGCCTTGGGCATGAGGATTCGTGCTACCTGGCCTGGGGTTGGACGCTGTAATGTTGGCTGCAGCTCTGCTTCCTTGGGGTTCACATTCTTGAGTGTCCTTGCTTTTGTCTCCTGTCGTAGCTCGCATCTTTCCTGTGCATTGCTCCTAGGGCGGAGGTTGTGTTTGGTGGCACTTTCAGCAGTTGTCCTTCCAAAAGCAAAAGAAAGGGCTTGGTGGCCAAGTGCTGGGGGCTGGATGCGGACTCTTGTGAGAACGGGAGATTCCCGAGGACTGCTGCTCACACCAGCCTCCGGCACGTTGTCAAAATTGCGTGTAAGAGCTCCTCCCGGTTTACAGCTCCAGCAGCTTCTGCTCCAGGTAAGCGTGTTTCCCTGTGGGCTGGGCAGGGTCCCCCAGGCTCAGCGGATTTGGGACTGTCACTTCGGTGACCTCAGTTTTCTGAGGGGCTACGAAATGTGGTTGGTTTCCAGTTTGGCAGGTGTTTAATTTTGGGAGTGATGACCCCAAGCTCCTACGATGTAGGGCTAAATACTCCAGCCTTCCTCTGTCAGTGCAGAGGAAGCAGAGGTCATGGGACTACAGAATGGGGTAAGAAGAGAGAGTCAAGGAGAACAGGCTCACTGGTTACACGGAATGGCCGTTATTAATCCTGGCGATCAGCAGGAACGAAGGGGCACCACTGAAGCGTGACAGCCGGGAGTGAACAGTCACATAGGAAAACGTGGAGAAAGAAAGCTGTTTCAGGAACCCGGAGTGTAAGGTAAAACGGAAACAGAGATGGAAAGTCGAACCATCCAGAGGAATATTAAAAAGAACAGGGACAACGCATCACACAAAGAATCAGTCGAGTTTGTATTATGATTAATATACGTAATAATCTAAAGCAGAGAGTGACTCTGAGGGATTTCACACCCAACATACCAATCATCTCAATAAACGTCAATGGCTTAACTTGCCTACTAACCGGTGTGTGGGCCCATAGGGCGAGGCCTAGGCTCGGTGGCTATAGCGAGTGGGGTGGGCCGTGGGCGCGGTTAGTGTCAGGAAGCAGGAGGGTCTGGAGTGGATGGTGAGGGTGAGCGTGGCTGGACCTGGGATCGGGTTGGCATGGGTGGTGGGCCGTAAACTGGGTTACCAGACGATGGAATGTGTCAGTAGGTGTCCACCCTCCCGGAGAGACCACACTCCCTCCCCGGACCCTGGACCCCTGGTCCCATAGGCAGTTAGGCCTGACCCTGGGGCCACAGAGCTGAGCACGTGGTCCTGCTCCTTGTGTCCAGGATCAGGCATCGCTGGAAATGACGATCCTGGTCATGGACCTGCCATGCGTGGAGACAGATGTCAACAAATAGCTAAGTTGGGCCGCTCAGCCTCCTGACTGGGAGAAGAAGGCAGGCCAGCATGTGTTGAGTCGCAAACATGGCGGGGCCACCCATAATGGACACTGCCAGGGCCCCAGGTGGTTCTGGGCAGTGGAAAGTAGAAGCATCAAGGAGCAAGAGATGGTCAGGACAGCCAGCTTGCGGATTTGGACACCTCATGGGAGAGTCTCTCATCTTGGGGCTCGCTCCCCAGCCAAAGACAGGCAGGAGTGGCTGGAATCCTGGTGTCTTCCCTAGCACCCTGCTGTCTCCTCGGTGTCCCGTCAGACTGCCTTCCTGGGAGATGTCATGATGGGAGCCACGCCTGGCCTGGTCCTCATGGGACCTTCCAGGGCTGTGTCAGAGAACGGGAGCAGCAGCGAGATGGTGACCAGCTTCTCTCCCGGGAGCATGTCCTGCCCTAATACAGACCCAACAGCGGGCTACTGCACAGGGGGCAGGGCGCAGGGCCTAGAGGGATCGAGGATGGTGCAGCTGGTGCTGGAGGAGGTTCGGTGGCCCAAGAAGGAGAGTGGGAAGTGCCGGGAGAGCACATGGCAAATCTGCTGAGCTGCCGCATGTGAGATGCCAAGTGTGTGCGTGTGTGTGTGCATGTGTGTGAATGTGCCTACAAGCGTGTGCAGGTGCGTGTGCTTGTGTGCTCGTGTGCGCGTGTGAGCGTGGGGAGGGTTCTTCTGTGGGAAAGCATGGGTGGGCAGGGAGGTAGTTCGGGTGTCCGTGTGCACTGGTGTGTGTCTCTGTGTGGACATGTCCATGCCGTGTGTCTGGGTGTGGGTGTGTGACCAAGGCACAGCCTGGGGGAAGAGGAGGGAAGCCCAGGAGGGAAGACAAAGCACTCCAGACCCACTTGGAGGAGGGAAATGATGGTGGTGGGTGTTCATCTGACAGGATGGGGACTGTAACTATCCACTTCGTTTTTTTCCCTCCCTCCAGATAGAACACTGAGGTGTCATCTATGTGAGGCAGAGAACAGCTTCCGCTGCACCCGGGAAACAAACTGTGCCCTGAGTTACTCTGAGTTAACTGAGTTACTCTGTTGCCATGAGTAAGGATCTCGGCTTCTCCTGGGGTTCATAGGCAAGTCAGTAAATGCTAACAGGAATTAGGGTCTGTCCAGTTTGTCTCAACAGGGAATAACTAATACATAACTAATATAAAAGTGACTTTTAAATTGGAGAGCAACGTCCTGAGGCGTCAGGACCGAAACCCAGTGGCAGAGGAGAGCAGCTTTTGGAAGGCCAGTGCCGACATACGGCAGACCACAAAGAGTTGGACCAGGGGAAATAGTGGGGTGCAGGAAGAAAGTGGTCGAGGTGTATTTGTTTCTGTTTTTACACAAATGTGTGTATCTACCCTGGAGAGAGAAAGAGAGAGAGAGAAAGAGGGGTCCCTGCAGGGGAGGGGCAGAGGGAGAAAGAGTCCCAAGCCGACTCCCCACTGAGCGTGGAGCCCAATGCCAGGCTGGTCGTAGGACCCGAAGATCACCCTGAGCTGAAACCAAGAGTCGGACGCTCCACTGACTGAGTCATTCGAATCGTATTCAATGTTAAGTGAAAAATGAAGCTGTAATAATTTCACCTGTCCCGCGGGGAGTAGCTTCTACAAGAGAGCTACATAATCAGGGGTGTGAGCGCACCATATGTTCGGGAACGAAGGCGTATGCTTGAAATGTTTGCCGACCATCGTTCTGTTGCGGGCAAATCACCCAAGAACTTCTGGCCACACGATGCTCCCCCACCGAAGAGGAGTCTGGAGGCCCAGCACCAGGGAGCAGAGTGAGGTCAGGACTCGGGAACTCAGACGCAGCGTGGCAGCCACTTCCGGCGGTCCTGCCCAGGAACCGGAAACGTGTGGGGTGCAGAGTGGAGGCTGAGGACCCGCGCTCGACCCATGGCAGACTTCACAGGCTCCTAGGGAAGAGTGAATGGCACGAGGAACTGAAGACGAGGGGAAGCCAGAAGATGCCCGGCCACCAGCGCGGAGCCATGCTGCCCCTGAGAGGTGCTTGGCGACAGCCTGGGGCCCTGGCTGGTGGCTCACTGACAGTCCAGAGCTGAGCCCTGGGCCGTGGCCCGGATAAGCAAGAGTCCCAGCTCCCGAGTGAGTCCCGTGGTTACCAAGGCCTGGGCTCCCTGTTAGTGACATGCTGAGGCCTAGGAGCCTATGTTTTGCTCAAAGCATTGAGCGACTCGTTGGAGCCGGTGGGTGACTCGTTGGATCGGATAGCCAAGACCTTTGTCCTCTTAAAGCCTACACCTTTCTGTACGCAGGGAGCTGTCGTGGGATGTTATGCAATGGAGAGGAGACGCACCTCCCCGACCCAGTGTACAGACGAGCCGGGAGCACAAGCGTCGCAGGGAGCAGCCGTGTTTGGCTGGTGCTCTTCCCGACCCCGTCCTGTGGGCTCAAGGACCTCAGGCTGCCCGGAGCCACGGAGCATGCGTCGGGCCCTGCCTTCTGGAGCGTGGCACGGAGGAAGCGCACTTGCTCCCGATGCCTGGAACCCGTTGCATCAAACTTGCTTTCCGCCGACTAACTCACGGTCTGACTTTCGAGGGGCGTGAGGGGAGCTGGGTGGGGACCACGTCCAGTGGGCCTGGCCCGTAGCTTGCCTTCGGAGCAAGTCCAGCCCCGTGACAGTGATCTTATTTACAAGGGTTCTCTTTGAACACAGGCCTTGTAACTCTTCGTTGCTGCCGCGCTTTCCTCCTCTTGGCCTTTGAGGGCTTCGGTCCTGGTGGAGGGGAGCCCTAGTGGTACCCAGGGAGAGTAGTGCTCAGATGCTTCTGGCCTTGGGAGGACCCCGGGCCAGCGGGAAGACAGGAGGAGCTGGGCGTGGGACCCCCAGGAGTGAAGGACTGAGCATGGGGTGGGGGACAGCATCCAGGGACAGCCCTGCTCCGATGGCAGAGCAGACCACAGCTGCTCTCTCTGGGCTCCTCCACCCAGACTCTGGCAGATGGAACAGGAGAAATTCTGGGCAGTGAACTTGGACTTTGCCCAGCACCCAGCACAGGTGTGTGGGCTCACAGGTGTGCCCACGTGCCTTCGTCCATCGTCGGGAATGTGGGTCCAGCAGCCGGCAGCAGGGCCGGGTAGCCTCCCCTTGCTGAGTGCCGCTGCTCCTGGGAGCACGGCCTGGGGAGTGGGCGGCCTGGGGAGTGGGCGGTGTGGGTTCGGGCGAGGCGGCAGCTGCCAGGTGGCCGATCCCCCCCTGCTAGAACACGCACGCCCGGGAGCCTCAGCGCCTCTGTGTTGGCTTTCAGACCTAGAAAAACGAGAGTCTGAGGGTCACTTTGAGTCTAGGAAGCCATCTTCCAAGGGGAAGAAAACTCTCTGAAGCTCCATGAGCTGCCCGTCCCTCTTCTCTGATGTCTGGACTTGGTGGGTCACACGAGGGCCCATGGGAGGAGCTCGGGAGTCGAGGCTTCAAATCTTGCCCATCGGAGGCTGCCAGGGACCCGTCCCCTGATTGACACACGTGCAGCTGCTGGCACGTTCCTGAACATGCAGGCTCTCTGCAGCCTCTGCGTCTTTGAACGACCTGTCCATCTGTCTGAAACGTCATTCTGTTCCAAGCACTTAGAAACCTTCCACTGCCTCCTCCTTTGTACAGAATGGGTACGACCACAAGGCATCAGTAGCCCAAGAAGGCCGGGGGCCAACGTAACTGTGAACGAGAGAGATATGGTAGCTAATGAAGCCTGAGCAGATTAAGGTAACGGGTAGGGTATGAGAAAGTTCGGCTTCCTCCAGCAAGGGGAGGACGGTTCCATGTTACACAGGGTGTCGCGTACTCTCATCTGAGGATATCGGGTAAGAACCCTATGATTGTCTACATTCACATAACATGATTTTCTAAAAATTCCAGAGTAGTAGGAAATTTCAATCATTTAACAAACGTTACCTACCCGAAACGTAAAACAAATACCAAAACTCAGAATTCATATGACCTTTCCAGTATTATCTCCTGAATATCTGCTAAAATACTAAAATTTACCAACTATCCTTCTCAGTGGGACAAAACTGACAGCCCTCCCTTTGAGATCAGGAACATGACAAGGATACCCACTCTCACCATTGTTGCTCAACATAGCACTAGAAGTCCTAGCAACAGCAGTCAGACAACAAAGAGAAATAAAAGGTACTCAAATTGGCAAAGAAGAACTCAAACGCTCTCTCTTCACAGTTGACACTGATACTTTCTATGGAAAACCCAAAAGCCTCCACCCCCAAACTTCTAGAGCTCATACAGCCATTCAGTAATGGGGCAGGATACAAAATCAATGCACAGAAATCAATTCCTTTCTTATACACTAACAATGAAGCCATAGAAAGGAAAATTAGAGAATCAATTCCATTTACTCTAATACCAAGAATTATAAGATACCTTGGAGTCAACCTAACCAAAGAGGTAAAGGATCTGTACCCGAGGAACTATAGAACACTCATGAAAGAAATTGAAAGGACACAAAAAGATGGAAAAGCATTCCATGCTCATGGATCAGAAGAATAAACATGGTGAAAATGTCTATACTGCCCAGAGCAATCTATACTTTGAATGCCATCCTGATCAAAATTCCACCGGCATTTTTCAAAGCGCTGGAACAAACAATCCTAGAATTTGTATGGAGCCAGAAACAACTCTGAGTCGCTAGGGAAATGTTGGAAAAGAAAAACCAAGCTGGGGGAATCACGTTGCCTGATTTCAAACTTTACTACAAAACTGTGATCCCCAAGACAGCGTGGCACTGGCACAAAAACAGACACATAGACCAATGGAACAGAATAGAGAGTCCAGATATGGACCCGCAACTCTGTGGTCAAATAATCTTTGACAAAGGAGGAAAAAATACCCAGTGGGAAAAAGGCAGTCTCTTCAATAAATGGTGCTGGGATGGGGCGCCTGGGTGGCTCAGTGGGTTAAAGCCTCTGCCTTTGGCTCGGGTCATGATCCCAGGGTCCTGGCATCAAGACCCACATTGGGCTCTCGGCTCGGCAGGGAGCCTGCTTCTCTTCCTCTCTCTCTGCCTGTCTCTCTGCCAGCTTGTGATCTCTGTCTGTCAAATAAATAAATAAAATCTTTTAAAAAAGAACAAGTGGTGCCTGGAAAGTTGCATTGCTACGTATAGAATGAAACGCAACCATTCTCTTACACCACACACAATGATAAACTCGAAATGGATGGGAGACCTCAACGTGAGGCAGGGAATCCATCAAAATCCTAGAGGAGAACATAGGCAGTGACCTCTTTGACATCGACCACAGCAACTTCTTTCAAGACATGTCTCCAAAGGCAAAGGAAACAAAAGTGAAAATGAATTTTTAGGACTTCATCAAGGTAAAAACCTTCTGCACAGTGTAAGGACCTATTTAGCCAGAGCGACTCCATCTTGGGTAAATAGCCACTTTGTTGTTTGTGCAGTAAACTTAAACTGACTCCCTCCCTCCAGTCCCCCAGAGAAACTTACTTAGAAACAAGTCCGGGAAACCAGTAAAATGTAGTCGGCTAGTTCCTGATAATAGAGCCCAGAATACAAGCACGAGTCAGGCCAGACGGAACATCTGATCAGTGTGAAGTACTGTTTGTAACAGTGAGAAGGTCTTGCCCAAACCTAAATGACTCCATCTTGGGAAGGGCGACGATCTTATTATTCACACTGAATGTGTTAACTGACTAAGCCTTCCCAGAAAGTGCTGTTTGTAACGGTTCCTGGTGTGGGGTAATCTTGAATAACACGTCGCCAGACCAGATGGAACTAGCCAATCAGCAAGAGACACACAAACCCAGTGGGTTGAGATACCAAGATATGGGTTGCAGTTTCACCCAACATAAGGTAGCCTGTAAGATGGGGAGGGGTCGCCCTCTTCGGAGGCGGCCCTGACCGGTCAGTCAGTCGATTCTTGAGCCTGAAAGCTGGGGGCGGTTGCTCTCCCCAGAGACGGCCCTGGCCGGTCAGTCTGACTTCTAATGCTTGGCATGGAATAGAGCCTTGCATAACTTTAAGTTTGTTTCAGTCTCGTTCCCCTGGCCAATCAATCTGATTTCTAATACTTATCATAAAACAAAGCTTTGAATAACTTTCACTTTGTCTCAGTCTCGTTTCGTTTAATAATGGACCTAACACACAGCAAAGGAAACAGTCAATAAAACAAAGAGACAACCCACGGAATGGGAGAAGATATTCGCAAATTCGCCCTACAGACAAAGGGCTGATAGCTAAGATCTATAAAGAGCTCCTCAAACTCAACACACACAGAACAGATAATCAAGTCAAAAAATGGACGGAGGACATGAACAGGCACTTCTCGAAAGGAGACCTAGAAATGGCTTACAGACACATGAAAACATATTCATCATCTTTAGCCATCACAGAATTTCAAGTCAAAACCACATTGAGGTACCACCTGAAGCCAGTTAGAATGGCCAAAATTAACAGGACAGGAAACACGTGTCGGAGAGGATGTGGAGAAAGGGAGCCCTCTTACACTGTTGGTGGAATGCAAGTTGGTGCAGCCACTTTGGAGAACACTGTGGAGATTCCTCAAAAAATTAAAGATAGAGCTACCCTATGACCCGGCAATTGCGCTACTGGGTATTTGCCCCCAGGATACAGATGTAGTGAAAAGAAGGACCGTCTGTACCCCAACGTTCATAGCAGCAGTGGCCACAACTGCCAAACTGTGGAAAGAGCAAGATGCCCTTCAACAGATGAAGGGATAAAGAAGATGTGGTCCATATACACAATGGAATATTACACAGCCAACAGGAAGGACGAATACCCAACTTTTGTATCAACATGGACGGGACTGGAGGAGATGATGCTGAGTGAAATAAGTCAAGCAGAGAAAGTCAATTGCCATGTGGTTTCACTTACTTGTGGAGCATAAGGAATAACGTGGAGGACATCAGGAGAAGGAAAGGAGAAATGAATTGGGGGAAATCAGAGGGGAAGATGAAGCATGAGCGACTGTGGACTCTGAGAAACAAACTGAGGGTTTTGGAGGGGAGGGAGGTGGGGGATCGGTGAGCCTGGTGGTGGGAATTAAGGAGGGCACGGATTGCATGGAGCACTGGGTGTGGTGCATAAACAGTGAATCTTGAAACACTGGAAAAATAAAATTAAGTTAAAAAAAAAAAGAAGACAAAGACACAAGGAAACAAGATACAAGGAATAAGTAGAAAGAGACCACCAGGGGTGTCAAACACTGCAAATAATAGATACAGAATACAAAGTAATATTTTTAGGTTAACATATAATGTTGTATTCAACTCAGGGGTACAGGTCTGTGATTCATCAGTCTAACACAATTCACAGCACTCACCATAGCACATACCCTCCCCGGTGTCCATCATCCAGCCACCCCATCCCTCCCACCCCCCCTCCACTCCAGCAACCCTGTGTTTATTTCCTGAGATCAAGAGAGTCTCTTATGGTGTGTCTCCCTCTCTGGTTTTTGTCTTGCTTCATTTTTTCCTCTCTTCCCCTATGACTCTCCGCCCTGTTTCTCAAATCCCACATGCCAGTGAGATTATATGAAAATTCTCTTTCTCTGACTGCCCTCTAGTTCCATCCACATTGTTGCAATGGCAGGATTTCCTTGTCTGATGGAGGCATAATATTCCATTGTATGCGTATACCACATGTTCTTTATCCATCCATCTGTTGATAGCTCTTTCCATAGTTTGGCTATTGTGGACATTGCTGCTATACATTGGGGTACATGTGACTCTCTGGATCACTGCAAATTTGTATCTTTGTGGTAAATGCCCAGTTGTGCAATTGCAGGGTCGTCGGGTGGCTCTATTTTCAAGTTTTTGAGGACCCTCCATACTGTTTTCCAGAGTGGCTGCACCAGCTTGCACTCCCACCAACAGCGTAGGCGGGATCCCCTTTCTCCGCATCCTTGCCAACGCCTGTCCTTTCCTGACTGGTTAATTTTAGTCATTCTGACTGGTGTGAGGTGGTATCTCATTGTGGCTTTGATTTGTATGTCCCCGATGCCGAGTGATGTAGAGCACTTTTTCGTGTATCTGCTGGCCATTTTGATGTCTTCTTTGCAGAAATGTCTGTTCATGTCTTCTGCCCAGTTCTCGATTGGATTATTTGTTCTTTGGGTGTTGAGTTTGATAAGTTCTTTCTAGATTTCAAATACTAGCCCTTTATCTGATATGTCATTGGCAAATAACTTCTCCCATTGTGTCAGTTGTCATTTGGTTTTGTCGACTGTTTCCTTTGCTGTGCAAAAGCACTCTATCTTGATGAAGTCCCAACAGTTCATTTTTGCCCTTGCTTCCCTTGCCTTTGGCGACGTGTCTAGGAAGAAGTTGCCGCAACTGAGGTCAAAGAGGTGGCTGCGTGTGTTCTCCTCAAGGATTTGGATGGAGTCCTGTCTCACATTGAGGTCTTTCATCCATTTGGAGTCTAATTTTGTGTGTGGTGTAAGGAAACGGTCCTGTTTCATTCTTCTGCATGTGGCCGTCCAATTTTCCCAGCACCATTTGTTGAAGAGACTCTTTTCCATTGGACTTTCCTTCATTCTTTGTCAAGATTAATTGACCATTGAGTTGAGGGTCTATTTCTGGGCTCTCTACTCTGCTTCATTGATCGATGTGTCTGTTTTTGTGCCAGTGCCATACTGTCTTGATGATGACAGCTTTGAAATAGAGTTGATTGTCCAGAATCGTGGTACCACCAGCTTTGGTTTTCTTTTTCAACATTCCTCTGGCTATTTTCTGGTTCCAGACAAATTTTAGGATTACTTGTTCCATTTCTTTGAAAAACGTTGATGGTATTTTGATAGTGATTGTACTGAATTTGTCCTTTGCTCTAGGTAGCATAGACATTTTCACAATATTCGTTCTTCCAATACATGAGCACGGAACGTTTTTCCATTTCTTTGCGTCTTCTTCAATTTCTTTCGTGAGTATTCTCTAGTTTCCTGAGTGCAGATTCTTTGCCTCTTTGGTTAGATTTATTCCTAGGTATTGTATGGTTTGGGGTGCAATGGTAAATGGGATTGACTCTTTGATGTCTCTTTCTTTTGTCTTGTTGGTGTATAGAAATGCAACTGATTTCTGTGCATTGATTGTATATCCTGCCACTTTACTGAATTCTTGCATGGGTTCTAGTAGTTTTGGAGTGGAGTCCTTTAGGTTTTCACATAGGGTATCATGTCCTCTGCAAAGAGTGAGAGTTTGACTTCTTCTTTGCTGATTCAAATGCCTTTTTAAAAAATTTGTTGTTGTTGTTGTTGTCTGATTGCTGAGGCTGGGACATCTAGTACTATGCTGAGTAGCAGTGCTGACAGTGGACATCCCTGCTGTGTTCCTGACCTTAGGGCTAAAGCTCTCCATTCTTCCCCACTGAGAATGATATTCAGTGTGGGTTTTTCATAGGTGGCTTTTATGATTTTGAGGTATGCACCCTCTATCTCTGCACTGTGAAGAGTTTTAATCAAGAGAGACTGTGGACTCTGAAAAACAATCTGAGGGTTTGGGAGGGGTGGAGGGTGGGAGGTTAGGTGAGCCTGGCGGTGGGAATTAAGGAGGGCACGTATTGCATGGGTGTGGTGCATAAACAATGAATTCTGGAACACCGAAAAGAAATTTTAAAAATAAATAAAATTTTTAAATAGAAATTTTAAAAATGAATTTAAAAAAATTTTAAAAGGATGCTGTACGTTGTTAATTGTTTTTCTGCATCTATTGAGAGTATCATATGGTTCTTGTTCTTTCTTTTATTAATATGTAGCGTATTGCATTAGTTGATTGATTTCCGGATGTTGAAGCAACCTTGCAGCCCAGAAATAAATCATGGTGAATAATCCTTTTAAGGTAGTGTTGGATCCTATTGGCTAGAATTTTGGTGAGAATTTTCACATTCATGTTTATTTGGGATATTGGCCTGTAACTCCCCTTTTTGATGGGGTGTTTGTCTGGATTCGGGATCAAGGTAATGCTGGCCTCATAAAGTGTTTTTGGAAGTTTTCCTTCCGTTTCTGTCTTTTGGAAGAATAGGTATTAATTCTTCTTTCAAAGTTTGGTAGAATTCCCCTAGAAGCCATCTGGCCCTGGGCTCCTGTCTGTTAGGAGATTTTTGATGACTGCTTCATTTTTCTTGCCGGTTATGTGTCTGTTCAGGTTTTCTACTTCTTCACGGTTCAGTTTTGGTAGTTTTTACATCTCTAGGAGCGCATCCCTTTCTTCCCGATTGTTGACATATGGTTGCTCACAATACATTCTTCTAACTGATTGTATTTCTTTGGTGTTGGTTGTGATCTCTCCACTTTCATTCATGTTTTTATTAATTTGGGTCCTTTCTCTTTTCTTTTTGACAAAGCGGGCCAGGTGTTTATCAATCTTAATAATCGTTTCAAAGAACCAGCCTCTAGTTTCATTGATCTGTTCTGCTGTTCTTTTGGTTTCTATTTAATTGATTGAGGCTGTGATCTTTATTATTTCTCTTCTCTTGCTGGGTTTAGGCTTTATTTGCTGTTCTTTCTCCAGCTCCTTTAGGTGTGAGGGTAGGTTGTGTACTTGAGACCTCCTTGTTTCTTGAGAAAGGCTTTGTAGTGCTGTGTACTTTCCTCTTAGGATAGATTTCGCTGCATCCCAAAGGTTTTAAACAGTTATGTTTTCATTTTCATTTGTCTTCATGAATTTTTAAAAAATCTTCTATAATCTCCTGGTTGACCCATTCATTCTTTCGTAGGATGTTCTTTAACCTCCATTTATTTGAGGTCTTTCAACTTTCCTCTTGCGATTGAGTTCAATGTTCAAAGCAGTGTGGTCTGAAAATATGCAGGGAATGATCCCAGTCTCTTGGTACCAGTTGAGACCTGATGTGTGGCCCAGGATGTGATGTATTCTGGAGACTCTTCCATGTGCACTAGAGAAGAATGTGTATTCTGTTGCTTTGGGATGGAATGTTCTGAATATATCTGTGATGTCCATGTGGTCCAGTGTGTCATTGAAAGTCCTTACTTCCTTGTGGAGCTTCTGTCTAAATGATCTGTCCCTTTCACTGAGGGGGTTGTTAAAATTCCCTACTATGGTTGCATTATTCTTGATGTGTTTCATGATTTTGTTATTAATTGGCTTAGAAAATTGGCTGCTCTCACATTGGGGCCATATATATTTACAGTTGTTAGATCTTGTTGGATAGATTTTTTTTTAGTATGATATGGTGTCCTTCCCCATCTCTTATTACAGTCTTTGTCAGATAACAGGATTGCTACCCCAGGTTGTTTGTTTGTTTGTTTACATCCTTTAGTGTGGTAAATAGTTTTCCACCCCCTCGCTTTAAATCGGGAGGTGTCTTTGGGTCTAAGATGAGTCTCTTGCAGACAGCATATCAATTGGTCTGGTTTTTTTTTTTTTTTTAAAATCCAATTTGATAAGCTGTGTCTTTTGAATGGGGCATTTAGTCCATTTGCATTCAGGATAATGATTGAGAGAGGAATTTAGTGCCATCGTAAAGCCTGTAAGGTGACTGTTACTGTGTATTGTCTTTGTTCCCTTCTGGTCTATGTTACTTTGACACACTCTCCTTGCTTAGAAGACCCCTTTCAATATTTCTTGTAGCTCTGGTTTGGTGATCACAAATTCTTTTAGTTTCTCTTTGTCCAGGAAGCTTTTTACCTGTCCTACTATTTTCAATGGTAGCCTAGTTGGAAATAGTATTGTTGGCTGCATATTTTTCTTGTTTAGTGCTCAAATATATCATGCCAGTCTTTTCTGGCCTGTCAGGTCTCTGTGAATAGGTCTGCGGCTAATATAAACACTTTAATGAAATCCGAGTGAAACTAGAGGGGCAGGTGACCGCTGGATTGGCACGAAGCCATGGGGTGACCACCATCTCACAAGTAACTTTGCTTATAGAAGAATAAGAGCATATGGGGTGCCTGGGTGGCTCAGTGGTTTAAAGCCTCTGCCTTTGGCTCGGGTCATGGTCCTGGGGTCCTGGGATCGAGCCCCGCTTCGGGTTCACTGGTCAGCGGGGAGCCTGCTTCCCCCTCTTTCTCTGCCTGCCTCTCTGCCTACTTGTGATCTCTGTCTGTCAAATAAACAAATAAAAATCTTAGAAGAAGAAGAAGAAGAGCATAGAAAACATGACAAAAGAAGAAGATACAGTCAAAAAATGGCATGGGGATTTTCCTAAAAGAAAAAAATCTACAGATAACTCTTAGGAATGAGAAATGGAAGAGCAGAGCATAGAAACTGGGGGTAAGTGAAATATTACACATTACACATAGGTGAAGAGTGAGTAAGAAACTGGGGTGTAAGCTGTCAACGTCACAGCAGGGATTTTGCCAGCAAAATGGGAGTTTCAGAGAACTGCAGGACAGGACGAGCAAGCAACAGCTGAGCCACAGTCTAGCCCCACAAACAAAGGGCAGGAATGTTACTTTAGGGTAAAGAAGAAGGAAGTTGGGAGAGTGGGTTTGAAGGAAAGGCCACCGGAGGCTAGCAGGGCTCCAGGCTGATGCTGGCTTCTGGTGGCTGAGCTGCAGGGGGTGGTGACTTCGTGTGGGAGCCCCATCTTTCCCTGCGGGGGCCCATAACTCATGGTGTTTCCTGTGACAGACATGGAGGGATAGGGACCCCTTCTGGCCTCCCCTTCTAGCTCCCAGAGTCCACATCCATAAGGTTTTCCTTTACTCTTTTTCACAAAGCTAAACACATTCCTTAAATGAAATTCACAGAAAGGAAAAGAGATGGGAAATGCAGCAAGAGACCCAAGTGCTTGGCCAGTGGAGGACACAGTGTAGAGAAGCAGGGAGAACTCCAAAGAAGTCAAGGGAAGGGGAAGCATAGGCAAGATTCAAAGTAAGAACCGTGGAGGATTTGCCAAGGGGGCTGAAGGGCAGGGCAAGGGAGATGGGAGGTATGGATGGTTTCCTCAGCAAAACGTTTCCGTTGTATGGGATGAAAAGAGACTTGCAGGTGGGTAGCAGTGATGGACACAGAACGAGCTGATTGGACTTAATACCACTGAGCTGAGCACTACAAAATGGTCAAGAAGGTAAAGTTCTTACTCCGCGCGTCTTAAAACCACGAAAAACGACACAAACGGAAAACATGGGGTAATCTGAAAACAGAACGTGAAGTATAATTATTCTACATCAGTTATCACACGTATGTCAACAGAATGAATTTGGGAGGAAAAGACGCCGAGTTGAGATGGGCAACCAGACACCTCTGCACGGCACTCCAGGAGCCACTGTCTCCGACGCAATTTCCTGAGAGGTTGAGAGTCGCAGGATGGAAATATACATCCCAGGCAACGGTGGCCAAAGGAAAAGGCTGCATCCGTGCTGCTGGGGTGGGAGGTGCACCCATGTCTTCCGTGGACCAGGGGAGGGCCCCTGGGCCTGTGAGCCAGCATGGGTCCCTCTTGCTACCCACTCAGTAGTGGGATGGGGGCACCCGGGCAGGCGTGGGTGGTGATGAGCACACCTCACCAGCCCTCGGGCTGTCAGCGTCTTCTCCAGTGACCACCTGGAATACAGAGGCAGCTGGCGACGTCAGAACACTGCAAGGGAGAGCCGCGCCAGAGAAGCACCCAGCACAGAAAGCATCAGGTCGGTCCAGCTGCCTGGCTTGGAGAGAGTGACGTCCACTCCGGATGGCAAGATTCGCTGACAGCCCTCTCATTGTCTCGTGCTGTCCCACCTCACACTGGTGAGCAAGCTGGGTGGCAGAGGGTCAGAGAGAGGAAGAGGTGTGTGTGCGCGCACGCGCACGCACACGCACACACACGCACGCACGCACGCACACACACACACACCCTTTCCCACTGCGGGAGCCGGCCTCACGGAGACCCAAGTTCAAAGCAGTGAGCTCTGCAGTTCTCAGAGTGGGGACAGGAAGCAGAAGGTGAACGAGATGCCTGAAACCCAGAGTCACAGGGTAGGAGACGATCCCGGCAGGGAAGCAGGAAGCGCAAAGGTCCAGAGGTTGGAGACACCCATGTTGTGTGGAAAAGCACCCGA
This sequence comes from Lutra lutra, assembly GCF_902655055.1. Lineage (NCBI taxonomy): Eukaryota > Metazoa > Chordata > Mammalia > Carnivora > Mustelidae > Lutra > Lutra lutra. The sequence goes on along the minus strand of NC_062281.1, from coordinate 1,467,929 downwards.
GGGCCCCAAAGAACCTAGTGGGGAGGAGGCACAGGGCGCTGGGCGGCCACTGCTGTCTGCACGTTGGGGCTGTTTGTCCGTTCGAGAAACACTGCCGGAGTCCTCCCCACGTCACCTCTGCCACCCACGAGGCCAGACCCAGGTGCTGGTCCGGCATGGAAGGACAAGCTGAAAGGCCAGCACACTGCACTTGGAGCCCCTCATGTTCCCCGAGCACCGGAGGAGGCGCGCAGAGAGCCCAGACTCGATGCAGGAGCTTCTGGCCACTGTGGGGGCCACTCTCTGCCTGGCGTTCGGATTGGCAGTCTGCCGCTGGCCAGCGATCAGCCTGGGAGGAGGGGAGCTCGGGAATGGCTAGAGGCCGTTTGTCTGCTCCTTGGTCTGTCGGTCTGTCTGGTAGGAGGGGCTCCCGTCCAGAGCTTCACAGCATTTGACCAGGTGCCCTGCCCTCTGCTGATCCGCAGCCTGTGGCGGGGGCAAAGCTACCGTCCCCGGGACCCGGCAGCAGCGTGGGGCCTGACTGGGTCCTTCCTGGCCAGAGCAGGCTCCCCGCACTGGTGCCCGCGGACCACTGACATTGGCCTACAGGCCTCGAGGTCCGTTGCCTTCTCGCGGGGGCCCTCTTCGCAGTGGAAGGAACACCAGACCCAGCCCAAGGCCTAGAAGAAGAGCGGGCAGTTCATCCACCTCCCATTCCCAGCGCACCACCTCCCTGTTTCCCCCAACATAAGGCCCGTCGTGGGGTCTCCGTCTCCCCCAGACCTCATGGGGGACCTGACCTTAAGCAGCTATATGTGCTGCTAGACTTCAGTGTCTAGCTTTTGGCCGTGCTGAAAACCTGATGCCGAGCGTGTGGTGCTGTGATGAGCAGCTGAGACGCGTTCCTCGTCACTCGGGGCCGTCTGGTTCCCTGGCCCTGCCCTCGCTGCGGGTCCTTCTCCCTGCAGGCCCTGTGGCAGCGCTGCCCACCCCCGGGGGAAGCCAGCTACCAGCTTGGAAGGCAAAGAGGCGCTTCTCTTGCACCAGGTCACGTGGTGATCCCTGCTGAGCGCGGGAGGGAAGGATGGGAAGAAGGGGGAAGGGAGGGAGGCAGCACCGGCCCCGCCCGTGTCCATCGCTTCACCTTCAGTGGTGTGCACGTGCGGCCTTGACAGCCCTTTCCCACCGACCGGACATCGGGGTGCACTTGCTCCCCGTTTCTCCCCGGGTTCTCCTAGAGCACCAGTGCACACACAATGCCATGTTGGGAGCATAATATCGTGGTGTGGAAGCCGAGGAAATCCAGGCCATCCCACGTCTGGTTTAGCTTTAGCATAAGTACAGCCGGCCTAGCTCCGGCAGCCGTGTCCGACCCCTGTGCCCAAGGGCTGAACGTTCCCCTACTTTGCTTTAGTAAGTCCCACGCTGCTTTGGTTCCAGGAATCCCCACCCTGCTTTAGTAGCAGGAACCCATAGATACCCCTGCCTTAACTAAGCTCGGGGTCCGAGTCCCTGCTCCGCTGTGTTGGCTGTACTTGGGCCCAAGCTTAAGCTTGACAAATAAACCCTCGTGTGATTGCATCGGTGCTTGGCTCCTGGGTGGTCTCTCGGACGCGAAAACTCGGGCACAACAATGGAAATAGAGGGGCGGGGACTCCCAGGTGCCAGGGCGTGTCCTGTGCGGAGCTCCCTGCTTCCAGAGGAGGGGCCCCCGTGTTCCCCATGACCTGTGCGGCGGGCATTGACAGGCAGCTGATGGGGCCGGGCCGGGCTTGGGTTTGCTGCCCACAGCCCAGGCGAGGGAGTCAGAGAAGCCGCTTGGGGGCGAGCTCCGTCCCTGCGGTTGGGGCCAGGAAGGACCGGGGATAAAGTGTGGACAAGCTGGGACCCAAGCCCCAGGGCAGGAGGAGGGCGGACCCTGCCGGACTTGCTCCCAGCGGCCCACGTGCCCGCCTCAGCTCTTTTGCAGAGACGGGCCGGGGCTCAGGGTGCCCGTCAACAGATGGTTCTTTTTCCGGACACTGGGCCTTGGGGCGCCCGCCTCATTCAGGGACACCTTGCACTGGCCTTGCCCTGGCCCGCCTCCGACCGTGTTCTTCTCCCTCCCACACTGGTGCGCTGTCAGCAGGAACGGGCAGTGCCAGGGCTGGGGATCTCCCTCTCAGGCCGCTTGGCCCCTCGCCCCCCAGCTCTGCCTCAGAGGAGCCACCCTGCCCCGCCCCCCAGGGCCTGCCAGGCCTGTGGGTCCACGGGGAGCAGCAGCCCAGCAGCAGCGCTGACAGCCCTCCTGGGTGCGCACCAAGGAGGAGGCTTCACAAGAAGGGTTTTCCGGAACCTGCTCCCGGGCTCAGGGCTGGGGCGCTGGCCGGCACCGGGAGTTCGGGGCAAGTGCAGGACCGTCCGCCGCCGGCACCTCCCTGCTGGAGCCGGCTGCACCGCTCCCCTCCGCAGGAGAGGCTGGCTCCGGGCCACCTGCCTCCCCAGGTCCTCGTGGCAGGCTGTGTGGGGACACGGAAAGCCGGCCCCTTGCAATAGCCCTGTCAGGCCTGAGAACGGCAGCAGAGGTCAGGAGGGGCCGGGAGGCGGAGGGCCCACGGGCAGGGACGGGCAACAGGAGTGTCCGGCATGGCGTGGGCCGATGTGCCTCCAGCCTGCCTCTCTGCCCGAGGACCGCTTGGGCCCCCTCCGGGGCTGAGGCACCGCACACATCTCAGCTTACGGAAGGGCCCTGGCCGTCCTGACTCCTCGGCCGCCCCACCTGAAGACCTTCCCCCAAGCCGCCAACCCACGGAAGGGGCAGGAGCAGGGAACGGATTCAGCAGGAGGGGGACCTTGGGAGGAGGCAGGAGCGAGGGGCTTCTGTCCCCTTGTCTGGGCATGGGAACAATGACGGCGATGGGAATGCTGCCAGGAATCGGGGGGATAGATGCCCTGGGACCCCAAACCGTGGATCCACCCTGTAGAGGGTGGACAGCCCACGCCCACAGCACCCCCGCCACAGACTCAACCCTGTGGCCCCTGGCCTGAGCTCGGAGTCTGCACCCAGGAGAGCGCGCTTCCGAAGGAGGAGAAAGGAGGGCGTGGGCACTGAGCGCAGGCCCGGGCGGGCCGGCCACGCTTGGGCCGAGGCGAGCGTGCCTCTCACGGGGCCTCCGCCACATCAGTGCCATCCCCAGGTGTGTCTCTGGATTCCTCTGACTGACCCCCAGCACTGACAGCCCTCGCTGGCGGGGACTCGGTGAGTCTTGCCAGCTCAGGGCTCATGGTTTGAGTCCCGGTCCCCTGCACCTAGCCTGAAGCCTGGAGAAGAGCAGACAGAAAGGCCTGTGCGTTAATGGGATTAATGCCCTCCCCCTCCTCCCAGCTCCCATCCCGGGCGGCTCTCCTCTCTCAATAAGATAAGGGAGCCATCCCTCTCGCTCCCTTCCCCCACTGGGAAGGACGGAAGGGCCCCTGCCCCCCCCATCGCCGACCCGCCGACCCCACCGAGCCCCCAGGCCAGACCCTGCACAGGCTCTCAACAGCCACCCCGCCGCAGGTCTTGCGTAAGTGGGAGACAAGGCACCCATCCATCTCTTTCCTCTTCCTCCCGCCGGAGGCCTCCGGCCCTGACCCCTGCCTTGGGTTTCCTGGCCTGGTCCAGGGACAGCTTCTCCCATGACGTGATCAGGTCGGCCGGTCCAGGCCTCCCGGCGAGATAAAAGGGTTGCGCTGCCCAGGGGCGGAGGGAGCATCAGAATGGCACTGGGGACAAAGGCACGACGGTGGCTGGCAGGGCGCCGGCTGTCCCTGAGCTGTGCACGCACACTGGGCACCAGAGCCGCTGAGGCCCCCAAGGCGGTGCTGCCCTTCGAAGCCGTGCCCCGGTGTCCCGGCAACCAGTGGCTGCGGCTGCTGCGGATCTGGAAGGAGCAGGGCTCCGAGAACTTCCACCTGGAGATGCACCGGACCTTCCAGGAGCTGGGGCCCATCTTCAGGTAAAGCCCTTCCTGCCCGCCTGGCCGAGAGCACCCTAACCGGCTGTCCCTACTGACGGCCGAGTCCTGGCCGGGCGCCTCGCACCTGCGGGGCCACATCCCCGCCGGGCGCCTGTGGCCTGGGCTCCGTCTGCGCCCTTAGGAAGGCAGGGTGGGGGGGGAGCCTGGGTGGCTCAGCGGGTTAAGCCCCTGTCTTCGGCTCGGGTCATGATCTCAGGGTCCTGGGATCGAGCCCCGCATCGGGCTCTCTGCTCCGCGGGGAGCCTGCTTCCTCCTCTCTCTCCGCCTGCCTCTCTGCCTACTTGTGATCTCTCTCTGTCAGATAAATGAATAAAATCTTAAAAAAAAAAAAAAGAAGGCAGGGTGGGAGCCGAGCGGTGGCTGCTCTGGGCCTTTGACCATGGAGGCAGCGGCTCTCAGTGAGGACGGAGCAGTCCCCGGCCGGCCGCTGAGAGGGCGGAGTGCAGACAGCAGAGCCCGAGAGGCTTCCTGGCTTAGACAGCGGGAGGGAGCGCCTGCTCTGAACCGGCGTCCACAGTCTTGCACAAGGGAGAGGCCCGCCAGAGACAGGCCGGCTTGGTGCCGCGGAGCGAGGCCCAGGGGAGGACAGGCCCCCCTGGTAGGGCTCTGAGCTTTGTCCCGCAGGTATGACGTGGGAGGGACACACATGGTGCACGTGATGCTGCCCGAGGATGTGGAGAGCCTGCAGCGGGCCGAGAGCCCTCAGCCCTGGCGGCCGCTCCTGGATCCCTGGCTGGCCTACCGACAGCATCGTGGGCACAAATGTGGCGTGTTCTTGCTGTGAGAGCCAGGCGGGGTGGCGGTGGCGGGGAGGGCGGGGGACGGGGCCGGGGCGGGGGAGGGGGGCGCGGGGGGCGCGCCTCCCAGTGCAGGGTCCAGCCAGGTCTGGAAGCCCACAAGCGCCCCTGGCCAGGGAGGACCTGAGCAGGTGGGCCCTGTGTGTCGCAGGGGTGGGGAGGGGCAGTGGGACCCCGGCGCCAGAGAGGAGGAAGGATGACCACTGCCACTAGGGAGCACCCACTCTGCGCCCGCCTCCGCGGGTTGTCCCAGCAGGGTGGGCTTCTCCCTTCCTATAGGTTGGGACGCCCGGGCCTGGGGGAGGGGTCACTGGCCAGGCGTCCATGTCAGCCTGAGGGCCCCCCGGACTGCAGCCCTCTGCACCAGGTCCCGTGTGGGACTTAGAGGTGAGCACAGGTAGCTCGGGATGGAGAGGCTGGGGGTGGGGAGAGGGAAGGCAATAGGAAAGGCACCCTTGTTCAGAAGCGAACTCTAAGCGGGTGCCCGTGTGAGCGTGAGCCTGCGCGTGTGCCCGTGTGTGTGTGTGTGTGTGTGTCTTCCTGGGTGGACCTGTCCGCAGCCTCGGAATAGGTGTGTGCTGTGTGTGTGGCGGCGCTCCTGTGTGCTCCGCGGTAGGTGCTGTCACGAGCGTGTATCCCCGTGTGTGTTTTCCCGCGCCGGCTGGCGTCCGTCTGTGTTCATGCCCTTGCACGCATGTCTGCACGTGCGTGTGGTTTGAGTCCTTGCGTGCGAGCGCGCGTGTGGTTCTGTGTGTGCTGCATACGTGCGAGTGTGTCTCCGTGTGTGCGCGTGGGTTTGAGCGCTCCAGGTGTGCTGTGGCAGTTGTGCGTCTGGGACTTGTGGGTGTGCTCACGCGTGTTGTCCTTGTCAGCGAGCGCATGTGCAGGTGTCCCGCTGTGTTATGCGCATCTTTCTGGGCATATGTGTGTGTGCTGGTGTGCAAGTGTGCACGCGATCATTCTCACGACCTGCAGGCAGCCAGCCGAAGCCAAGAAGGTGTTTCTGCTTGAGTGTGGCTGAGAATGCAGGTCCCTCCCCGCCATGCGCTGGAGGGCATCCGCGGAGCCCTCACTGCTCTGGGCCCTGGTGCTCTTGGAGAAAACTGGTCTAACCGAATCCTCATCACCCTGTGGGGGAGAATGCTTCTCTCCTCCCCCGCCTCCCCTCCCTCCTCCGCCGCCTCCCCTCCCTCCTCCCCCTCCCCCTCCCCCACCTTCTCCTCCTCCCCCCCATCCTCCTCCTCCTCTTCTTCTTTTTCTCCTCCCTCTTTCTTCTCATCCCCCTTCTCCTTCCCATCCTCCTCCGCCCTCCAACTCCTCCTCCTCCCCTTCCCCTTCTGCTGCTGCTGCTGCCTCTTCTGCTTTTTCTTCGTCCCCCTCCTCTTCCTCCCCCTCCTCCTCCTCCTTCCCTCTCTTCTTCTTCTTCCCTCTTCCTCTTCTTATCCTTTCTCTTCTTCTCTTTCTCCGTCTCCTCCTTCTCCTTTTCCACTCCTTTTCTCCTCCTCTTGCTGCTCCTACTTCTTGCTCACGGAAGTGTACTTCACATGAACTCTCCCATTAGGACCCGGTGTACAGTGTAAAATTCAACACTTCCGTGTGCTGCTCAGTGCTCATCACGACACGCGCACTCTTGATCCCCGTCCCCCATCCCCCCCAAACTCCCCCGCTCCAGCAACCACCAGTTTGTTGTCTGTATTTAAGACTCCGGTTTTGGTTTGAGCTCTCTCTCTGTGTTTGTTCATTTGCTTCGTTCAATTCCATATATGAGCGAAATCTTACGATAATCTGTCTTACTCTGACTGACATTTCTCACTTAGCATAATACCCTCTACGTCCATCCATGTGCTTGCAAATGGCCAAGATCCCATTCTTTTTAGCGACTGAGTAGTATCCCATCATGTATACAAGTATCTATCTGTATCTGTATCTTGGCCGTCGTAAACAGTGCTGCAATAAACACAGGGTGCAGGTATCTTGTCGCCTTTGTGGTTTCATTGTCTTTGGGTAAATAACCAGTAGTGGAACTCGTTTTAGCTTCTTGAGGGACCTCCACACTTTTCTCCAGAGTGGCTGCACCAGTCTGCATTCCCACCAACAGTGCACAAGGGTTCCCCTTTCTCCACATCCTCGCCAACGCCCGTTGTTTCTGGTGATTTTGATCTTAGCCATTCTGACCACTGTGAGGTGATGTGTCGTTACAGTTTGATGTGGACCTCCTTGATGATGGGTGATGCTGAGCGCCTGTTCACGTGTCTGTTGGCCATCGCTAGGTCTTCCTTGGAAGAAGGTCTCTTCTGGTCTTCTGCCATTTTTAATGGGATCGTTTGTCTGCTCCGTGTGCTACTGCTTGAGTTCTTTGTATGCTTTAGATATTAAGGTTATCATACGTACCATTGGCAAGTATCTTCTGCCACTCAGCAGCTTCCCCCTTTTCCTTCTGTTGATGGTTTCTTCGCTGTGCAAAACCTTTCCAAATTTTGGCCAAGTGCGGATAGCTTAATTTTGCTTTTCTTTCCCTTGTCTCCCGAGACACATCTAGAAAAATGTTTCTATGGCCCATGGCAGAGTCATTACTGCCTGCGTTGTCTTCTAGGAGTTTTGTGGCTTCAGGTCTCACACTTGGGTCTCTCATCCATTTCAAGTTTATTTTTGTGTGTGGCGTAAGGAAGTGGTCTGGTTTCATTCTTCTGCACGGGGCTGTCCAGGTTTCCCAGCGCCATTTGTTGAAGAGGCGGTCTTTCCCCATTGGGTGCTCTTGCCTCCTTCGTCAGAGGTTGGCCATACAATTGACCGTACAATCATGGGTTTGCTTCTGGGCTTTGTATCCTCTTTCATCGATTGGTGTGCCTGCTTCTGTGCCAGCACCACACAGAATTGATCACTAGGGCTTTGTCGTATGGGTGGAAATCTGGGGTTCTGGTACTTCCGGCTTCCTTCTTCTTTCTCAAGGTTGCCTTGGCTAGTCAAGGTCTTTTGGGGCCCCATACAAAATTTAGCATTCGTTGTTCTAGTCCCGTGAAAAATATTGCTCTTGTGATAAGGATTGCACTGAACTGCACAGACATTTTAACAAGACTGGTTCTTCCTAACCATGAGCATGGGATAGCTTTCCATTTCTTTCTGTTGTCTTCCATTTCTTTCACCTGTGTCTCACACTTTTCTGAGTACGGGGCTCGTACCTCCTTGGTTAAGTGTATTCCTAGATATTTTGTTATTTTGGGTGCAACCATAGATGGGATTGTTTTCTTCGTATCCTTTTCTGCTATTTCATTATTGGTGTACAGAAATCCAACAGGTTTCTGTGTATTAATTCTGTGTCCTGCGACCTAACTGAATTTAGTTATCAGTTCTTTTTGTTTTTGTATTGGTTTTATTGCTGGGCACCTTAGGGTTTTCCCTCTATATAGTATCATGGCATCGACAGGTGGGAAGAACATTTTATTACTTCTTCTTTACCCACTCAAGGTGTAGCCACAGCAATCAGACAAGAAAAAGAAACAAAAGGCATGCAAATGGGAAAGGAAGAAGTACAGTTCTGGGCTCTGTTTTGAGCACATGACATGACCCGTGGTTTGGCTCCTGCCCTGGAGGACCAGGAGACAGGCCGGGACAGGACTAGGTGTGGCCCCGACGGGTGCTGACGGGCCAGCAAGGGGCCGGCAGGTGTGCACAAGTGAACGCCAGGAACCCACGTGGCATGGCCACGGAGAAGTTCTGGGTCAGCCCCTCTTTAGACGGGAGCACGCTGGGCACAGCACACAAGGCCTCCCTCAGAGAAAGGGCTGCGGCTGAGGCCGACAGGCAGGCATCTGCCCCTCAGGACCAGCAGGCAGCTCCCTGCCCCACCCCGTCCCCTTGGAGACGGAGAAGGTGTGTCCGGGGCTGGCCCCGAGCTGCTGACTCTGGCTTCCCTGAAGCTCCTCTCTCTGCTCTCCAGAAACGGGCCCGAATGGCGCGTGAACCGGCTGAAGCTCAACCCAGACGTGCTGTCGCCACAGGCGGTGCAGAAGTACATCCCCATGGTGGACGGGGTGGCGAGGGATTTCTCAAAGGCCCTGAAGTCGAGAGTGCTGCAGAATGCCCGGGGCAGCCTGACGCTGGACATCCAGCCGAGCATCCTCAACTACACCGTAGAAGGTAGGGAGGTGCCGGGCTCTGGGGGGCAGGGGCGGGCCAGGAACCGGAGCGGGCCTGCGTGGCTGTGCCGCAGGAGGCCCCTGAGGCCACCGGCCGCCCGAGGCTCATAGCCGCGCCCTCTCCGCAGCCAGCAATTTAGCCCTTTTTGGAGAGCGGCTGGGCCTCCTTGGCCACAGCCCGAGTCCTGCCAGCCTGCACTTTATCCGCGCCCTGGAGGCCATGCTGAAGTCCACCGCGCAGCTCATGTTCATGCCCAGGGACCTGTCACGCTGGACGAGCGCCAAGGTGTGGAAGGAGCACTTCGAGTCCTGGGACTACATCTTCCAGTATGGTGAGGCCCAGAGATGGGGCAGTGCTGGGTAGCAAGGACCCCAGGGCCCCCAATATCCACTCACCGAAATCGGGGTGGGGGGTGCTGAGGCCCCATCACAGGGCTCATGGCGTCTTCAGGGCCCAAGAGACTTGGCAGGGAGGCTGGTCTGGGCCGGTCCTGAGCATCTGGCACAGGAACAGGGAGTCTCGGGGCTGTGGTGGGCTGCCAGGTAGAGGGATGAGGACAGGGGCTGCTCAGCACCAGGCCCAGGCCCCTGTTCTCCCTGCCGCACAGCCAACAACGCCATCCAGAAAATCTACCAGGAGTTGGCCCTCGGCCGCCCACAGCACTACAGCGGCATCGTGGGGGAGCTGCTGATGCACGCGGACATGACCCTGGAGGCAGTCAGGGCCAACTCCATCGAACTCACCGCCGGGAGCGTGGACACGGTCAGGCCAGCAGCCAGCCCTGCCCTAGCACACGGAGCCTCGTGACTGCAGGCAGTGTCCCCCCATGCCACATGGCTCCTACAGGCCCCTGTTTGGAGCCGCTGGAAGCCTCTGATCTGAGGAGGTTGGGGGGGGGAGAGGACTCAGGAGCTGACCTTCCAAGAGAAGGGTTTGCAGATGCTCTGGAGGGAAGCGTGCTCCGGGCCCAGTGCGGAATGGGTGAGGCCCAGGGACATGCAGCAGCGCAGACCCCTGCAGACGTCTGGGCCCTGGGAAGGAGAGGGGGCTGAGGGGCAGCTGCACAACCAGGGATGCCCGCACAAGGAGCCCCTGCCAGGGTCACAGTCCGTTTGGCTCTCATTACAGAGGCTTTGGAGGTGATGGGCTGAAGACACAGAGGGCAGCACGAGGCTCCAGCTTGTGGAAGAGAGAGCTGCTGGCAGCCCAGCCCAGGGGCCTGGGTGGTGTAGGGAGGTGCAGGCAGGTCCCAGGGTGTGGAGTGCAGTGAGCCTCCTGCCCTACAGCCAACCTTCATCTGCCAGCATCCCTGAGGTCCCGCTCTGGGCCGGGCCCGCAGGCTTCTGAGCAGAGGCACAGAGCCCTGGCTGGAGAAAGCCCTTGAGCAGAGGCTGCGGTTCGGCCAGTTAGGGTCCAGGGTGGCCCGTTCCTGTTGGGACCCCGGGGTCTGGGTTGACCTGCCTATGGGAGCCCAGGGGACATCACGCAATGGGTGCCAACGGGTCTGGGGATGAAGGGCTACACCCCCCACCCCCCCACCTATACACACTTGAGTAGATGGACCCCCGAGGAGGGTGAGGAGCAGGGGGGACGGGAGGAGGTGGCCTGGGTCTTCACCAAACGTGGGGACACCTTCCCTGAGCGATTCAATGGAAGCAGATGAGGCGAGTGTTAGATCTTGAGGTCTCAGATCCCCAGGGTCGGTGCTTCCCTGGGCACGCAAGTCCACCCCCGGGGGAAGGGCGTCTTCCTGGGGGAGACCCCCTGGGGTCGGAGGTGCGTGGCCTGTGCCAAGGTCTGAGCCCCGCACCCATGGCTCCCGCAGACGGCCTACCCCTTGCTGATGACTCTCTTCGAGCTGGCGCGGAACCCTGACGTGCAGCAGGCCCTACGCCAGGAGAGCCTGGTGGCCGAGGCCAGGATCACTGAGAATCCCCAGAGGGCAACCACAGAGCTGCCCCTGTTGCGGGCGGCCCTCAAGGAGACCTTGAGGTGGGTGTGGCAGACCCTGGCCGCCCCGGTGGCCCTGGCCCCAGTGTCTGGAGAGCCGTGCTCAGCGGATCTGCAGACAGATCCTGGGGCTGACGAGCGGCTTTGCCCCAGATGCGTGCCCCGTAGCTCCTCTTCTTCTTCCTGAGGGATAGGGGCGCTTCTTCCCCTGGGATCCCGCTTCAGTGCCCTGGGCGCCCCCTCGGCTGTGCCCTCCTCGGCCGGACCGCCCAGGCCCGGAGAGCTTTGCCTGGGCTCCGGAGGTGCAGGGAGCCCGCCCCTCATGGTCTGGGCTTCCGGGTGCCCGAAGCCACTTGTGGGCATGGCGGGGAGCTCTCCTCGCCAGTGCCTCCTGGGCTAGGAAGGCCGCAGAAGGGAAGCGAGGGTCCGGGTGACAGCTGAGGTCCCCGTTGGACGCCCCTGTGCACAGGCTGTACCCCGTGGGCATCTCACTGGACCGGCAGGTGGGCTCGGACGTGGTGCTGCAGAACTACCACATCCCAGCAGGGGTGAGTGGGGCCCCACAGCCCCTGCAGCCGATGCCAGGCCCGGCTGACCTTTGCCCGCAGCGCGGCGCTGACGCTGCCCATCCCCACCTCTCCGCAGACCGTGGTCAAGGTGCTGCTCTACTCCCTGGGTCGAAACCCCTCTGTGTTCCCGAGGCCGGAGCGCTATCATCCCCGGCGCTGGCTGGACAGCAGGAGCTCTGGCACCAGGTCCCCCAGCCTGGCCTTCGGCTTCGGCCTGCGCCAGTGCCTGGGGCGGCGCCTGGCAGAGACAGAGATGCTGCTGCTGCTGCACCACGTGAGCAGGCCTGGGCCGCCCCGGCCGCAATGACATGCCACTGGCAGGGCCCGGCCCGTGGGGGAGTGGGTGGGGTGGGGGCTGGGCGTGCTGGGCGGCCTGGCTGGGAACCACTGGCTTCCCCGGCACGGCACGCAGCCCACGGAGTAGGGCCCAGGAAGGAGGACGAGGGGGGAGGCTAGGCCAGGACCCTGGGGCTGAGCAGTTGTGCAGGTGGAAGCCGCGCCTCTGTCCTAGGTGCTGAACCACTTCCTGGTGGAGACCCTCACGCAGGAGGATATAAAGATGACGTACCAGTTCATCCTGACACCCTCCACCCTCCCGCTCCTCACCTTCCGGGCCATCCACTAGTCACGTCACCATGCTGTGGGGACAGCCGCGCCACCAGCCCCTCCCTGCCTGACCCCAGGCCACCCCCGTTTTCTCCCAAGAGCCCTGCTCCCTGCCCCGGGACACTGTGCGGCCAGCACCTTGCACAAAGGGTCAGGGGGATGACTCTTGGTTGCACGTTCCGGCTGCGCGCTCAGTCCCGCCAGCGCCCTGTCCAGCAAGGAGCACCATCGGAGGGCCTTAGAGCCCCTGTCGCCCCACACTAGCTCCAGGGTCTTCGGACCCGCCCCGCGCCCGCCTCCCTGTCTAGTCTCTCATCGCCTCTGTACTCAACTCTGTTCCCATGAAGAGCGGACAGCTTGTGGTCCCTCGGTCCTGCCTGTTGCCATTTCAAAAGCCTCACTCCTTGTCTGCACGGCTCTCGTCCGGCCTAGAGCTTCGAGCTGGGCTCTCAGTCCCCCTACCTGTTCCGCTCAGGCTGCTTGGGTCCTCCCGGCACTGCCAGGCTCTGGGTTGTGGCTGAAGCACCCAGCCGGGGGACCAGATACGCGGGTCGGGAGTCGTGTTTCCTGGAAGAATGGCCTCCAAGGAGCTGCCGGGGACATCTGGGCCAATGATCCTCCTCTGACAGCTGGGCGGAGGTGAACTCCTCTGGCTGGCCGCAGGGTGACCGACCTCAGAGGAGCCTCTAGAAGAAGGCTTGGGGCCATGTCAGCCAGGCTCAGACACATGCTCCCTTTAATGAAGCCCCCTGTGTGCAGTGCCGGCTGCCCTCTGGCAGTGACCCTCAGGACAGGGGCCAGCCCTGACCTGGGAGGAAGAGACTTTGAACAGCTGAGAGCCGGCTGGGGTCTCCTAGCTGGCAGGAGTGAGCAGTGTGTCCCACGCTGCCTGGGGCCAGGTGACACCCGCGAGTAGAAAGGGGCCGGGAGGCCAAGCTGGGTGGTGGGGTCGCTCTGCTCGCCCTCCGTGCCCACCCCACCCCCACCCCACCCGGGGAGAACCAGGCAAGGCAGTGAGGAGGAGGGGCTGCCCCCACCCCGGTCTGGCCCGCCCTGCCTGCGCCGAGGGGACCCTCGGGCATCTGGTCCTGCCCAGATTCCCTGAAGGAGGGAAGGGATTTGCATCCTTCTGGCTCCAGTGGCCTCGGAGAAGGGCCGCTGCGGGGGGCGTGGGCTTCTCCCGCTCCCGCCAGGCACGGCTGAAGGGGTCGTGGAGCCAGGGAGAAGAGAGCGGCTCCCGGACCCTGCGGGCACAGGCACAAGCGGGCCTGGCCCTTCCATCGCGCCCAGCCCTTCACCCCTCTGAGCCTCGACTGCTTCCCGTGGGCATTCTGTTGGAGAATTCCCACCCCCCCATGCCCCGGGCAGGACACAGCAAGGTTGGCGTCTGGAAGGGGCCCATCTCTCTGCTACAGCAGGCGCTCAGGCAGCGGCTCTGGCTTCCCCCGCGGCTCCAAAGTCGCTTCCTTGTTTGCGGCCCTGCTCTGTGGGATCGCGGGAGGGAGGGCGGGCCTGGAATGGAAGAGGCTCCGCCGGAGGGATCCTCTGTTGCGGGCAGCACACGTATTCACCTCATGGTCACTGCAGCCCTGGCAGGGGAGTGTGGAGCTCATGCGTGCGGGCCAGGCCGGGAAACCGAGGCTCAGAGGGTCCCTCCTGCTGCACAGCCTCGCAGCTCACCCGGGCAGAGGCGCCCTGCGAACCCCGCCTGTCAGGCCCTCCCCGCACCCCTTCCCCCCAGCGGAGGACCTTGGCTTGGCAGTGACCGCACACATCTTGGAAACAACCTCCCAGTAACGGGTCTCGGGGTCAAGGTCATCTCTCGTTTTGCGCGGCTCCCGATGTCTCACTGTGCGATCGCTCGTGGGAGTCCCTTCCCGTGAGTCCCGCTTGGAATTCCCTGAGTCCTTTGGCGGTGGATGTCCCTGGGCTCTTTCTGAAAATGGTCCAGGCGATCTGGAGAGACCCAGCTTGATGATCCTCATTCCTATCTCGACAGGACTTCCCATGCACAGGCTGCCTTGACCTTCACATCGTGGACGTCCCCAAGCGGGACACCTGTGTTTTGGCCAGAGGAGGCCTGGGCTGAGGCCGCACTGCCCCTGGACCTTTCTCTGGATTCTTCCAGTCACCCAAGCATGGTCCCCTGCCCAGGGCCACGTCCTGTGTTCATCCCTCAGCCTGAGGGTTCCCCGAGGACATGAGTGACAAGAACCCTAAGCCAGCATGAGGGCGTTTCTCCTGGTTGTCGGGCGGGAACAGGTGTTCCTCCCGCCTTGTGGACATCAGCTTCCTTCTCTTGTCGCGATACTGCCAGACAGACCATTTCCGCCCTACGCCTTCAGTGTCGGCGTGGTCTTTCACAGTCCCGTCCTGGGGTGCCGGGGTGGCTCCGACGGTTAGGTGTCTGCCTTCAGCTCGGGTCACAATGCTAGGGTGCTGGGATCAAGCCCTGCATCGGGTTCCCTGCTCAATGGGGAGTCTGCCTCTCCCTCTCCTGCTTCCCCTCTTGTGCTTACTTGCTCTCTCTTTCTGACAAATAAATAAAATCTTAAAGAAAAAAAAAGGAGGTGGGGGAAGGAGTCAAGATGGCGGAGAAGTAGCAGGTGAGACGACTTTAGGTAGCGGGAGATCAGCTAGATAGCTTATCTAACGATTGCAAACACCTACAAATCCAACGGGAGATCGAAGAGAAGAAGAACAGCAATTCTAGAAACAGAAAATCAACCACTATCTGCAAGGTAGAACTGGCGGAGAAGTGAATCCAAAGCGACGGGAAGATAGACCGTGGGGGGAGGGGCCGGCTCCTGGCAAGCGGCGGAGCAACGGAGCACAAAATCGGGACTTTTAAAAGTCTGCTCCTCTGAGGGACATCGCTCCCGAGGCTTAACCGGGGTGAAGCCCACACGGGGTCAGCGCGGCCTCAGGTCCCGCAGGGTCCCAGAAGGATCGGGGGTGTCTGAGTGACACAGAGCTCACAGGTATTAGTACCGAGAAGCCGGCTACAGAGACAGAGCCGAGGAGTGACTCTCAGCTTGGAGTTACCTTGAACCGGTCGCAGGCTCGGTCAGGTCGGAGCTCGGCTGGAGGCCAGGGTGACGGGAGTAACTGAGCGCTGTTCTCTGAGGGCACACTGAGGAGTGGGGCCCCGGGCTCTCGGCCTCTCCAGGCTGGACACCGGGAGGCCGCCATCTTCATTCCCATCCTCCGGAACTCTACGGAAAGCGCTCAGGGAACAAAAGCTCCCGAAAGCAAACCCGAGCGGATTACTCAGCGCGGCCCCGGGTAAGGGCGGTGCAACTCCGCCTGGGGCAAAGACGCTTGAGAATCACTACAACAGGCCCCTCCCCCAGAAGATCAACGGGAAACCCAGCCAGGACCAAGTTCACCTACCAAGGAGTGCAGGTTCAATACCAAGGAGAGCAGCGGAATTCCAGAGGAGGAGAAAGCAAAGCACGGAACTCATGGTTTTCTCCCCATGATTCTTTAGTCTTGCAGTTAATTTAATTTTTTTTTCTTTTCAACTTTTTCTCTCTCTTCTTCTCTAAATCTTTTTTAACTTTTACCCTTTTCTTTTTTTTTACGTCTTTAAACCAGTTTATCTAATATATATATTTTTTCCTTTTTTATATTTTTTCTTTATTCGTTTTCTTTTTTTAATTGTTTCTTTCTTTCTTTTTTTTTCTTTCTGAACCTCTTTTTATCCCCTTTCTTCCCCCTCACGATTTGGGATCTCTTCTGATTTGGTTAAAGCATATTTTCCTGGGGTCTTTGCCACCCTTTTAGTATTTTACTTGTTCTTTCATATACTCTTATCTGGACAAAATGAGAAGACGGAAAAATTCACCACAAAAAAAGAACAAGAGGCAGTACTGAAGGCTAGGGACCTAATCAATACAGATATTGGTAATATGTCAAATCTAGAGTTCAGAATGATGATTCTCAAGGTTCTAGCCAGGCTCAAAAAAGGCATGGAAGATATTAAAGCAACCCTCTCGGGAGATATAAAGGCCCTTTCTGGAGAAATAAAAGAAGTAAAATCTAACCAAGTTGAAATCAAAAAAGCTATTAATGAGGTGCAATCAAAAATGGAGGCTCTCGCTGCTAGGATAAATGAGGCAGAAGAAAGAATTAGCGATATAGAAGACTAAATGACAGAGAATAAAAAGCTGAGCAAAAGAGGGACAAACAGCTACTGGACCACGAGGGGAGAATTCAAGAGATAAGTGACACCATAAGGTGAAACAACATTAGAATCATTGGGATTCCAGAAGAAGAAGAAAGAGAGAGGGGAGCAGAAGATATATTTGAGAGAATTATTGGAGAGAATTTCCCCAACATGGCAAAGGGAACAAGCATCAAAATCCAGGAGGTGCAGAGAATGCCCCTCAAGATCAATAAGAATAGGTCCACCCCTTGTCACCTGATAGTAAAATTTACAAGTCTTAGTGACAAAGAGAAAATCCTGAAAGCAGCCCAGGAAAAGAAGTCTGTAACATACAATGGTAAAAATATTAGATTGGCAGCAGACTTATCCACAGAGACCTGGCAGGCCAGAAAGAGCTGGCGTGATATATTCAGAGTACTAAATGAGAAAAACATGCAGCCAAGAATACTATATCCAGCTAGGCTATCATTGAAAATAGAAGGAGAGATTAAAAGCTTCCAGGACAAACAAAAACTGAAAGAATTTGCAAATACCAAACCAGCTCTACAGGAAATATTGAAAGGGGTCCTCTAAGCAAAGAGAGACCCTAAAAGTAGTAGATCAGAAAGGAACAGAGACAATATACAGTAACAGTCACCTTACAGGCAATACAATGGCACTAAATTCATATCTCTCAATAGTTACTCTGAATGTAAATGGGCTAAATGCCCCAATCAAAAGACACAGGGTATCAGAATGGATAAAAAAAACAAAACCCATCTATATGTTGCCTACAAGAAACTCATTTTAGACCGAAGACACCTCCAGATTTAAAGTGAGGGGGTGGAAAACAATTTACCATGCTAATGGACATCAGAAGAAAGCAGGAGTGGCAATCCTTATATCAGATCAATTAGATTTTAAGCCAAAGACTATAATAAGAGATGAGGAAGGACACTATATCATACTCAAAGGATCTGTCCAACAAGAAGATCTAACAATTTTAAATATCTATGCCCCTAACGTGGGAGCAGCCAACTATATAAACCAACTAATAACAAAATCAAAGAAACACATCAACAATAATAAAATAATAGTAGGGGACTTTAATACTCCCCTCACTGAAATGGAGAGATCATCCAAGCAAAAGATCAACAAGGAAATAAAGGCCTTAAATGACACACTGGACCAGATGGACATCACAGATATATTCAGAACATTTCATCCCAAAGCAACAGAATACACATTCTTCTCTAGTGCTCATGGAACATTCTCCAGAAGAGATCACATCCTTGGTCCTAAATCAGGTCTCAACCGGTATCAAAAGATTGGGATCATTCCCTGCATATTTTCAGACCACAATGCTCTGAAGCTAGAACTCAATCACAAGAGGAAATTTGGAAAGAACCCAAATACATGGAGACCAAATAGCATCCTTCTAAAGAATGAATGGGTCAACCAGGAAATTAACCAGGAAATTAAAGAAGAATTGAAAAAATTCATGGAAACAAATGATAATGAAAACACAACCGTTCAAAATCTGTGGGACACAACAAAGGCAGTCCTGAGAGGAAAATATATAGCGATACAAGCCTTTCTCAAGAAACAAGAAAAGTCTCAGGTACACAACCTAACCCTACACCTAAAGGAGCTGGAGAAAGAAGAAGAAAGAAACCCTAAACCCAGCAGGAGAAGAGAAATCATAAAGATCAGAGCAGAAATCAATGAAATAGAAACAAAAAAAAAAAAAATAGAACAAATCAATGAAACTAGGAGCTGGTTCTTGGAAAGAGTAAGATTGATAAACTCCTGGCCAGACTTATCAAAAAGAAAAGAGAAAGGACCCAAATAAATAAAATCATGAATGAGAGAGGAGAGATCACAACTAACACCAAAGAAATACAGACAATTACAAGAACATACTATGAGCAACTCTACGCCAACAGATTTGACAATCTGTAAGGAACGGATGCATTCCTAGAGACATATAAACTACCACAACTGAACCAGGAAGAAATAGAAAACCTGAACAGACCCATAACCAGTAAGGAGATTGAAACAGTCATCAAAAATCTCCATACAAACAAAAGCCCAGGGCCAGATGGCTTCCTGGGGGAATTCTACCAAACATTTAAAGAAGAACTAATTCCTATTCTCCTGAAACTGTTCCAAAAAATAGAAACGGAAGGAAAACTTCCAAACTCATTTTATGAGGCCAGCATCACCTTCATCCCAAAACCAGACAAGGATTCCATAAAAAAAGAGAAGTACAGACCAATATCCTTGATGAACACAGATGCGAAAATTCTCACCAAAATACTAGCCAATAGGATCCAACAGTACATTAAAAGGATTATTCACCACGACCAAGTGGGATTTATTCCAGGGCTGCAAGGTTGGTTCAACATCCGCAAATCAATCAATGTGATACAACACATTAATAAAAGAAAGAACAAGAACCATATGATACTCTCCATAGATGCTGAAAAAGCATTTGACAAAGTACAGCATCCCTTCCTGATTAAAACTCTTCAAAGTGTAGGGATAGAGGGCACATACCTCAATATTATCAAAGCCATCTATGAAAAACCCACCGCAAATATCATTCTCAATGGAGAAAAACTGAAAGCTTTTCCGCTAAGGTCAGGAACACGGCAGAGATGTCCATTATCACCACTGCTATTCAACATAGTACTAGAAGTCCTAGCCTCAGCAATCAGACAACAAAAGGAAGTTAAAGGCATCCAAATCGCAAAGAAGAAGTCAAACTATCACTCTTCACAAGATGATATGATACTATATGTGGAAAACCCAAAAGACTCCACCCCCAAACTGCTAGAACTTGTACAGGAATTCAGTAAAGTGTCAGGATATAAAATCAATGCACAGAAATCAGTTGCATTTCTCTACACCAACAACAAGACAGAAGAAAGAGAAATTAAGGAGTCCATCCCATTTACCATTGCACCCAAAACTATAAGATACCTAGGATAAACCTAACCAAAGACGCTAAGAATCTATACTCAGAAAACTATAAAGTACTCATGAAAGAAATTGAGGAAGACACAAAGAAATGGAAAAATGTTCCATGCTCCTGGATTGGAAGAATAAATCTTGGGAAAATGTCTATGCTACCTAAAGCAATCTACACATTTAATGCAATTCCTATCAAAATACCATCCATTTTCTTTCAAAGAAATGGAACAAATAATCCTAAATTTTATATGGAACCAGAAAAGACCTCGAATAGCCAAAGGAATATTGAAAAAGAAAGCCAAAGTTGGTGGCATCACAATTCCGGACTTCAAGCTCTATTACAAAGCTGTCATCATCAAGACAGCATGGTACTGGCACAAAAACATAGATCAATGGAACAGAATAGAGAGCCCAGAAATAGACCCTCAACTCTATGGTCAACTAATCTTTGACAAAGCAGGAAAGAATGTCCAATGGAAAAAAGACAGCCTCTTCAATAAATGGTGTTGGGAAAATTGGACAGCCACATGCAGAAAAAAGAAACTGGACCATTTCCTTACACCACACACAAAAATAGACTCAAAATGGATGAAAGACCTCAATGTGAGAAAGGAATCCATCAAAACCCTTGAGGGGAACACAGGCAGCAACTTCTTGGACCTCAGCCGCAGCAACATCTTCCTAGAAACATCGCCAAAGGCAAGGGAAGCAAGGACAAAAATGAACTATTGAAATGTTATCAAGATCAAAAGCTTTTGCACAGCAAAGGAAACGATCAACAAAACCAAAAGACAAATGAAAGAACTGGAGAAGATATCCACAAATGACATATCAGATAAAGAGCTAATGTCCAAAATCTATAAAGAACTTAGCAAACTCAACACCCAAAGAACAAATAACCCAATCAAGAAATGGGGCAGAAGAGGGGCGCCTGGGTGGCTCAGTGGGTTAAAGCCTCTGCCTTCAGCTCAGGTCATGATCCGAGTTCCTGGGATCGAGCCCCGCATCGGGCTCTCTGCTCAGCAGGGAGCCTGCTACCTCCTCTCTCTCTGCCTCTCTGCCTACTTGCGATCTCTGTCAAATAAATAAATAAATCTTTAAAAAAAAAAATGGGCAGAAGACATGAACAGACATTTCTGCAAAGAAGACATCGAGTTGGCCAACAGACACATGAAAAAGTGCTCCATATCACTTGGCATCAGGGAAATACAAATCAAAACCACAATGAGATATCACCTCACACCAGTCAGAATGGCTAAAATTAACAAGTCAGGAAATGACAGATGCTGGCGAGGATGCAGAGAAAGGGGAACCCTCCTACACTGTTGGTGGGAATGCAAGCTGGTGCAACCACTCTGGAAAACAGTATAGAGGTTCCTCAAAATGTTGAAAATATGACCCAGCAATTGCACTACTAGGTATTTACCCTAAAGATACAAACGTAGTGATCCGAAGGGGCACGTGCACCCGAATGTTTATAGCAGCAATGTCTACAATAGCCAAACTATGGAAAGAACCTAGATGTCCATCTACAGACGAATGGATAAAGAAGATGTGGTATATATGCAAAATGGAATACTATGCAGCCATCAAAAGAAATGAAATCTTGCCATTTGAGACGACATGGATGGAACTAGAGGGTATCATGCTTAGCGAAATAAGTCAATCAGAGAAAGACAACTATCATATGATCTCCCTGATATGAGGAAGTGGAGATGCAACATGGGGGGTTGAGGGGGTAGGAGAAGAGTAAATGAAACAAAATGGGATCGGGAGGGAGACAAACCATAAGTGACTCTTAATCTCACAAAACAAACTGAGGGTTGCTGGGGAAGGGGGGTTGGGAGAAGGGGGGTGGGGTTATGGACATTGGGGAGGGTATGTGCTATGGTGAGTGTTGTGAAGTGTGTAAACCTGGAGATTCACAGACTTGTACCCCTGGGGATAAAAATATATGTTTATAAAAAATAAAAAAATGGGGCGCCTGGGTGGCTCAGTGGGTTAAGCCGCTGCCTTCGGCTCAGGTCATGATCTCAGAGTCCTGGGATCGAGCCCCGCATCGGGCTCTCTGCTCAGCAGGGAGCCTGCTTCCTCCTCTCTCTCTGTCTGCCTCTCTGCCTGCTTGTGATCTCTCTGTCAAATAAATAAATAAAATCTTTAAAAAAATAAAAAATAAAAAATATATTTAAGGGAAAAAAAGGAGGACATGTGATCTGATGAGCACTAGGTATTACACACAACTAGCAATCGTTGAATGCTACGATCCTTGAACACTACAAAACAAATGATGTGGGGCACCTGGGTGGCTCAGTGGGTTGGGCGTCTGCATTCAGCTCTGGTCATGATCCTCAGGTTCTGGGATCAAGCCCCAAGTCAGGCTCCCTGCTCAGTGGGGAGTCTGCTTCCCACTCTGCCTCTGCCCATCCTCTCTCTGTCTCTCAAATAAATAAACTTCTCCCCCCCCAAAAAAAAAAAAATCTCAGACAAATGTCCCATGCATTTGTGCTGAGGTCATTAGGTTTCAGAGAAGAGGACAGTGTGCTCACAGCACAGAGGGGAATGACTTTCGAGGCGGAAGCATGGCTCAACCCACCACACAGCCATGCATACCCGCTGAATGAAACTTTGCAACCAAGCATCTCATTATCCAGAACCTCTCTGAAGGGACCACTCAGAATCTGCTTCAAAAAAGGAAAATTGAGGGGCGCCTGGGTGGCTCAGTCAGTGAAGTGTCTGCCTTCAGCTCCAGTCATAATCCCGGGGCCCCAGGATTGAGGCCCGCATTGGGCTCCTTGCTCCAAGGGAACCTGCTTCTCCCTCTCCTACTCGCCCTGCTTGTCCCCCCCCCCCCCCGCCTTTTTGCTGTCTCTCTCTGTCAAATAATTTTTTTTTTTTTAAAGAAAAAAGGAAAGTTGGGAAAGGGGAAAATGCTTGGCAGGCTCGTGAGTTCCAGCCTGCCCCACAAGGGGTGGAGAGCTTCCTTTTTTTATTATTATTATTAACATATAATATATTATTTGCCCCAGGGGTACAGGTCTGTGAATCTCCAGGTTTACACACTTCACAGCACTCACCATAGCACATACCCTCCTCAATGTCCATAACCCCACCCCCTTCTCCCAATCCCTCTCCCCCCAGTAACCCTCAGTTTGTTTTGTGAGATTCAGAGTGTCTTATGGTTTTTCTCCCTCCCGATCCCATCTTGTTTCATTTTTTTCCCTCCCTGCCCTCCATAACCCTCCTCTCTGCCTCTCGAATTCCTCATATCAGGGAGATCATATGATAATTGTCTTTCTCAGATTGACTTATTTCGCTCAACATAATACCCTCTTGTTCCATCCACGTCATTGCAAATGGCAAGATTTCATTTCTTTTGATGGCTGCATAGTATTCCATTGTGTATGTATACCACATCTTCTTTATCCATTCGTCTGTTGATGGACATCTAGGTTCTTTCCATAGTTTGGCTATTGTGGACGTTGCTGCTATAAACATTCTGGTGCACGTGTCCCTTCGGATCCCTACATTTGTATCTTTAGGGTAAATACACAGTAGTGCATTGCTGGGTCATAGGGTACCTCTATTTTCAACTTTTTAAGGAAACTCCATGCTTTTTCCAGAGTGGCTACACCAGCTTGCATTCCCACCAACAGTGTGGGAGGGTTCCCCTTTCTCTGCATCCTCACCAGCATCTGTCATTTCCTGACTTATTAATTTTAGCCGTTCTGACTGGTGTGAGGTGGGATCTCACTGTGGTTTTTATTTGTATTTCCCTGATGCCGAGTGATGTGGAGCACTTTTTCATGTGTCTGTTGGCCAACTCGATGTCTTCTTTGCAGAAATGTCTGTTCATGTCTTCTGCCCATTTCTTGATTGGATTATTTGTTCTTTGGGTGTTGAGTTTGCTAAGTTCTTTATAGATTTCGGATATTAGCTCTTTATCTGATATGTCATTTGTGGATATCTTCTCCAGTTCTTTCATTTGTCTTTTGGTTTTGTTGATCGTTTCCTTTGCTGTGCAAAAGCTTTTGATCTTGATGAAGTCCCAATAGTTCTCTTTTGCCCTTGCTTCCCTTGCCTTTGGCGATGTTTCTAGGAAGATGTTGCTGCGGCTGAGGTCCAAGAAGTTGCTGCCTATGTTCTCCTCAAGGATTTTGTTGGATTCCTTTCTCACATTGAGGTCTTTCATCCATTTTGAGTCTATTTTTGTGTGTGGTGTAAGGAAATGAATGGTCCAGTTTCGGGGCACCTGGGTGGCTCCAGTGGGTTAAGCCTCTGCCTTCAGCTCAGGTCATGATCCCAGGGTCCTGGGATCGAGCCCCACATTGGCTCTCTGCTCAGCGGGGACCCTGCTTCCCCCTCTCTCTCTGCCTGCCTCTCTGCCTACTTGTGATCTCTCTCTCTCTCTGTCAAATAAATAAATAAATAATTTTTTAAAAAGAAATTGTCCAGTTTCATTCTTCTGCGTGTTGCTGTCCAATTTTCCCAACACCATTTGTTGAAGAGACTGGACATTCTTTCCTGCTTTGTCGAAGATTAGTTGATCATCAAGGTGAGGATCTATTTCTGGGCTCTCTATTCTGTTCCATTGATCTATGTGTCTGTTTTTGTGCCAGTACCATACTGTCTTGATGATTACAACTTTGTAACAGAGCTTGAAGTCTGGAATTGTGATGCCACCAACTTTGGTTTTCTTTTTCAATGTTTCTCTGGCTATTCGGGGCCTTTTCTGGTTCCATATAAATTTTAAGATTATTTGTTCTATTCCTTTGAAAAAAATGGATGGTATTTTGATAGGTATTGCATTATATGCATAGATTGCTTTAGGTAGCACAGACATTTTCACAATATTTGTTCTTCCAATCCAGGAGCATGGAACATTTTTCCATTTCTTTGTGTCTTCCTCAATTTCTTTCATGAGTACTGTATAGTTTTCTGAGTACAGATTCTTTGCCTTTTTGGTTAGGTTTATTCCTATGTATCTTATGGTTTTGGGTGCAACTGTAAATGGGATGGACTCCTTAATTTCTCTTTGTTCTGTCTTGCTGTTGGTGTATAGAAATGCAATTGATTTCTGTGAATTGATCTTATATCCTGACACTTTCCTGAATTCCTATATGAGTTCTAGCAGTTTTGGGGTGGAGTCTTTTGGGTTTATGCATAAAGTAGCATATCATCAGCAAAGACTGAGAGTTTGATTTCTTCTTTGCTGATTTGGTTCCTGTTATTTCTTATTATTGTCTGATTGCCGAGGCTGGGACTTCTAGTACTATGTTGACTAGCAGTGGTGACAGTGGACATCCCTGCTGTGCTACTGACCTTAGCAGAAAAGCTCTGTTTTTCTCCATTCAGAATTATACTCACGGTGGTTTTTTCATAGATGGCTTTGATGATATTGAGGTATGTACCCTCTATCCCTACACTGTGAAGAGTTTTGATCAAGAAAGGATGTTGTACTTTGTCAAATGCTTTTTCTGCATCTATTGAGAGTATCATATGGTTCTTGTTCTTTCTTTTTTTAATGTATTGTATCACATTGATTGATTTGCAGATGTCGAACCAAACTTGCAGCCCTGGAATAAATCCCACTTGGTCGTGGTGAATAATCCTTTTAATGTACTGTTGGATCCTATTGGCTAGTATTTTGGTGAGAACTTTCGCATCTGTGTTCATCAAGGATATTGGTCTGTAGTTCTCTTTTTTTATGGGATCCTTGTCTGGTTTTGGGATCAAGATAATGCTGGCCTCATAAAATGAGTTTGGAAGTTTTCCTTCCATTTGTATTTATTGGAATTGTTTCAGGAGAATAGGTATTAATTCTTCTTTAAATGTTTATTAGAATTCCCCTGGGAAGCCGTCTGGCCCTGGGCTCTTGTTTATTGGGAGATTTTTGATGACTGCTTCAATCTCCTTACTGGTTATGGGTCTGTTCAGGTTTTCTATTTCTTCCTGGTTCAGTTTTGGGAGAGCTTTCTTTTGAAGAAGAGAAAGGAAAGGAACAGGATCTGAGGTACTCTGCAGAGGATACACCATGAGTGTGAGCCCAGCAGCAGCAGCGGCCACGTGTGGACACAGTGACCAGCCACTGACCACAGAACCCGAGAGCCATATCCTGCAGCACAGAACTCTGGGTCACTTGGAACATCTAGATGCAATCAGCTCCCGGCTGTGACACATGTTCCTCGTCAACGTTCCTGATCAGTCCCTCTCAGCCTTCAGTATATGCCAAGGGCACAGTGTCAAGCCCAGCACCAGGCGTCCCTGTCCAACACCAGGCTCCCTCCAGAGACCAACGTGCTCCCTGATGGCCCTAGGCAGCCTGGGCAGCCTGAGCCGCAGTGTGAGCTCCCACTCTGGGAGCCTGGAGAAGTGGTTTAACTCCTGGCCTCCCAGATTTTTCCTCCATCTGTAAAACCATACTGAATGTGTAAGAACCATGGTAGTTATGATATCGCTTTCATATATCAACCATGAGCAGTCTTGAGCCCTCAGGTGTGACCTGGTCCACAGTTTCTGATAGTCACATAGCTAGAAGATTATGGAGGAGTGACTGTCATTCTTCTACCTTACAATCAGCAAATGGAAGCCCAAAATATAAACATCTTTGCCTGAGGATATAAGGCTAATGGGTGGGACAGTGGGGATCAGAACCCTCATCCCTGTGACTACATGGCCAGAGGTCCTCCTGGGCTTGCACACAAAGCCAGGCATGGGGAGGCCTTCCTGCCGGTGAGGGCCAGGGGTCAGGGTGCATGAGGAGGACACTCTCTGGGGAAACTGACCCCAGCTGGACCACCTGAAGGATGCTGGGTCTGACCAAGACTGACTCTGGGATTCAGTGGGGTCTATGAGGCCTCCTACTAGCAGCCCGCCCCTCACGCCTAGGAAACAGGGCTAACATCTCCCCAGGGCCTGCCACCACCCCACATTCCCCCACCCGCAGAGAGCTGAACACATGTCTCCCATACCCTGCTCGGTTCCTGTAATCCCTGAGCCCAGTCTGGACTGTTCCCCTGACAGAGACTTCGGGTGCACTCAGCACCTCTGTCCAGGAGCTCCCCTGGTGCCCCTGTGCCTCTCACCTAGGCGGAGCCTCCAGGGTTCCAGGGTCTGGTGCTCGGACAGACCAAGTTTACAGCTCTCCTTCTCCTAACTGCCCTGGGTGAGACGTGCCTTTCCCTTATCTGAATAAAATTCATATCTGTTTCTGCTCAGATGCTGTCTGTCCTTCTGAAGATAAGGCAAGAGAACACCTACTGCCTAGATCCCGGTCCTTCCTTCCCGGTTAGATCTGGGAGAGCCACCAGCATGGAAGGTGAGGGCTGCTTGGAAGGAGAGACATGGCATAGACAGGAAGCCAGTCAGCACATCCGTGCTCCTCCATGCCCGGGAACACTCCCCACTGCCCCCTTCCCGCTCCTCCATGCCCTGGGCACACTCCTCCCCACTAAGGCCTCAGATTCCCCTGGTCCTCCACTGAAGGATTAGATCCTGCTTACGGAGTCCAGACCCCCCAAGGGCCACTTCCCCGTCAGGCCAAGGAGGGCTGGGGTCCATGCTCTGAGTTATATTGTGGGAAAATGTTTTCATTTTAATTTTTGTAAACGACAATGAAGGAGACATAACAATAGTGCTGATGTGATCATAGACGCGACGGTGTCATGAACCCAGCCTGGAGTGCCATTGCCTTCGTACTGGTGCAGTCCGACACCTACTTGTTAATCTTTCTCTATGGAGAGAAGAGCCCATGAAGGGACCGGGCCTTGGAGCTGTGAGAGCAGCAGCACCCAGACGAGAGGTCTCGGCTGCTCAGTCCCGTGTCCCCTCTCTCTTTCTGTCCCTCCCACACACGCGTGTGCACACGCTGCTCTCCAAAGAGCATCGCGACTCATGGTACCTGAGGAGCTGCACGACCAGCAGCTCTCTGCAGCAGTGAGTACGTATTTACTGAGCGCCCACCATTTGTTTGCCAAGTAATTTTGCGGGTTTGGGGCACAGGCTGGACTCCACTGTAGACTTCTCTGCATGGACTTTGCGTGCTAGTCAGAGAGTCAGCGCGTAGATGGGGCAGGAGCGGCGTGTGCGCTGAGGCCGGGGTAGAGGCCAGGGGTGGGGGAGAACAGGGTGTCCTAGCTCAGCTAAGGACAACAAGCCTCTCTGATAAAGTCAATCTTTTCACCTTACTCCCAAGTTTTGACTTTTTTTCCTTAGTGGGGAAGCAGGAGATGGAAATACATTTTTACAGATATGTGAAGCCACCAGACAGGCCACCAGGGAATTCGGTTACCAAGTCTGAAAACCAAGCCAGGGGGCCCTGCCAGAGTGGGGCTGGGGGCCTCCTGGGGGGCGGTGCTGCAGGAAGGAGGGCCCCCCAGCACTGAGTGCGTGAGCAAGGAGTGAGTCAGGGACTGAAGGCAAGGCCTGGGTTTGTACTGCAGCGGTCACAGGTGGACATGAACACGGTTGTGTTCATGGAGTAACAGCTGGGAACCCTTCTAGAGCAGGAGCGAGATGAGAAACAGCCACAGAACACAGAGAAGGTTCTCAGCCATTTTTCTATAAAAGTAGACAAATGGGGTTGAGGAATCGCCGGATGGGATATGAGACATCAGGAAGAGAAGGGTGTCATCGCAGCTGACACACCAGTGGGGCGCTGCTCTACCAAGGGGACAGCGGAGAGAGGAGCAGCTCCTGGAGCCCTGTCCTTGAGCAGAGAGATGGGGGCAAGTGCTGCTGGGGAGCAGAGGGCTGGCCACGGGCCCCCCTGCAGCCACGACCCTCCCTGGGACGAGTGAGGTGCAGATGCAGCCGGCAGGAGCCATGTAGACTCTCTCTGAGTCACAAACACTAGACCCCCAACTTATGACGCTCAGGATAGAGTGTCCTTTGGGGACCCCCTCGCCCTCGGACACAACTATGAAGAAAAGAAATTAGAAGAGGATGCTGTCACGTTCAGAGGGTGAGTGGGCACTACAACACCCGCCGGGGAGCAGCCAGTTCGGAGACCTCCATACTTAGAAGCCACAGGAGGCGAACGCAGTCTGTTCTTCAGGGGAGGACCACCCAGGAGGGAGGATGACCAGTAGCCGGACGCAAAAGGGAGCAGACGGAAGGGCGGCCTGTCCGCACCGAGCACCCAGGGAGCATCTACACACAGACACATCCTCAGGGTGACTCAGGGCTCTTACAATGGATCTGGGAGCCACTGGACTGGCTCAGATGCTCCCCACAGTGCTTGGCAGAGTCCCCCCCAGGATTGCGGCCTTGGAGATGAGACAAGGAAGAGAAGCAACGCTTACCACTGTCAGCTTTCAACCAAGGCCAAGGCCGTAGGCCATTCTGAAGAAGCATTTCTCAGTCCCTGCATCACCAACCCTCGTAAGGGTCACCCCTTCTGCATTGAGACCTCCTGGCTGCGCGGGCCCAGGGGAGTGGATTCGGGTGTGCGCCCTCCAACCCCCAGGCCCTGAGAGTGGACAGCAGGGTGATATGCCTTCAGGGCCCTTCCCTTGGCAGCGACCCTCCTTGCCCTCTCTGCTGCCCCCGTCCCTGGAAGCTCCAGTTAGGAGGGGGCTGTGTGCTGCCTCAGGAGCAGGGGTCTCCCCAAACCTGGGCTTTTAGGGGACCCTTCCTTGTTGGTGATGTGAGCTGCGCACAGCGGGGCCTCGGGGCAGCAAGCACCTGGCTTATCAGACCTGGCCAGGGCCCTACCCTCTTCCTTCAGGGCTTCAAGGACACAGAAACCAGGAAGAGTGGAGTTTGGGGAACTCACTTGGCCTCTGGGTCTTCTAACAGGAGCCATCTTGCCAGTGGGGAGGGGGACGAGCTAGGACTCCCAGAGGCCTCCGTCCAACACTGGGGCCACCTGCTGCTCTCCCCAGAGGCTCTTGCCCAGATTCCTCACATGACACAGTTGTGCCAAAGGACCCGCATGTGCCCATCCTACACAGGCACCTGCTGCCTGCCTGATCTCTCTTTCCGTTCACGGAAGACCGCAGCCCCCAGCACCTGGTTCCTGGCCTTGTCTTGATGAAGTTTTAAGAATATAGGTGAGGTTCAATGGGGGTGAGGTCTGGAGCCAATGACCCAGAAAGAATTCTTGAGACATCTTTGGTGCAAAATGGTGGTTTATTAAAGCCCGGGGACAGGACCTGTGGGAAGAGCTGCTGCCCCGGGGATGTGAGGGGTGGCAGGTTCTGTATGTATGATGGGGTTGGGGAGAGAACGGAAAGGGAGGCTTCAATGGAACTTTCATACACTAAAGAGGACCTACAAGACACAGGATACCAGAGGCCTTGCCATCGCCAGGGTCGTTCTGCCCTTTTTAGCAGGCTGTTAACATTAAGATAGTTGTGAGATTCCTAGAGAATGTCACACATGTCCCCCAGGAGTGGGGCTGGGAAGGCTGCAGCGTGTCAGTTTCTGCTTCGTCCTCAGCCAGCCTTCTGCTCCCTCATCAGTCTGACGGTCTCCCCTCCAATGGAACCCAGCAACCCCGTCCCATGACTCACCCAGGAACCTGCCATCTGCCAATCTTTCTCTCCCAAGCCCCAAACCCCACTTGCCAACAGGAAGCATCATCATCTCTCTGGAGCCCTCCCTCCCTGCACACCCAGCCACAGCCCCATCTTGTTTGCTTGTTTTCGCCCAACCTGAGAATGCAGTATCTTTCCACTCACCCTCCTAAGCTACCCCACCCAGATCTCCTGCTTGAGGCTCTGGTCTTGCAACCCTTACACCCTGAAGATCCCGCACCACTGGGCAATGTCACAACTTAGCAGCCTGGTGGACTGAGTCAGCCACGGGCCCAAAGGTCGGTACTTTATCACCACCAGGTTTATGATCCTGGGCAAGTCACTGGCCTGCCTCATCTACTTTTATACCCTCAGATACAGAAGGTGGTAATTATGCCACATTAGGTAATGAACACTGAGAAGCTCCCGGAATAGACTGAATATTTTCCGTAAACGCCAGAGTCCTGATGCACATTTCCTGCTCAGACAGTGGCTCTGAAAAGCTGGGCAGGTAAGCAAACACATCCTCATCCCAGGCCAGTGTGCAGCCCTGTTCCCCAGGGTCACAGTGACCACAGTCCTCCACCTCCGCAGCCACCACGACCCTCTCCCTTGACCCACAGCCATGGGGAAAGGGGAGCCAGGCAGGACACCCTCCCTCGGATGGCAGCCCCCTCTCCCCCCTACACAGTCAGGCCCCTCCTGCCTCTTGAGGCGAGATGAAGCACCCAGGAAGGGCAGGCACGGCCAGGAAGGAGGAGGTCGTTGGATGGAGAGAAAGGGAAGCGGGACCCGCCAGCAGAGAGGTCTGCGCCAGAGCAAAGCTGTCTGACAAACGTGTGTGGACCAGGGCCTCTAACCACACACCATTCAACCACTTAGGCTGCTTTAAAGGGAAATACATTGTTGCTGTTTTTAACAGCGCTTCTCCAGCCCTACTGCGCGGGAGCCTCACGGGGACGTCGCCAACAGAGTGCAGGCTCCGATTTGGCGGCTCAGACACAGCCACGCACCCCTGTCCATCTCCAACGGGCTTTGGGCGCTGTGGGAGCTGCCCCCCCCCCCCACAGTCAGTCCGCGGGACCAGGCGTGGAGGGGTGAGGCTTCGGTGCAGAGAATGCCCCAGCACCACCACCACCACACACAACCCCCCCCCCCCCAAAAAAAAGAAAAGAAAAAAAACTGCAGGCTGGGCTCCCAGACACACCCGCAGACCTGTCCCGCTCTGGACGCTGCTGTGTCCACAGTGGCCGTGGCCCCAGCACCGTGCCTCCTCGGGCCCACGTGCAGCTGCCATCCCACCAGCCGGCTCCAGGGCTGCCTCGAACTGACACCCTCCGCGCCTGCTGGTGGGCTTGGGAACCCAGTTTTCTGGCAAGTTCCACCTGGCACTTCTGATTGGTGGAGCTATGTCACATGTCCACCCACAGCCGCAAGGAAGGCTGGGAAATGTAGTTTTCGAGCGTCCACGGGGGGAGGAGCCGCCGCAGCGTGGAGAGCTGTCAGCGCCCTGCCCTTGTCCTCTGGGAGCTGCCGCCCCACCCTGGTGGTGCTGAGAGGAGTGTCCTTTGCCCTGGGTGGAGGACCCAACAGCCAGGATATTGCTTTCAAGCGCAGAACATGAGGCCCGACTCACACCCCAGAGCCCCTGGTCAGGCTGGGGCTCTGTGGGTCACCAGCTCTCCCCGCGGTGCCTCCCGTCCCTGTCCAAATCCCCGCTTCCTCACGGGTCCCCCAGGAGCCTCTGGAATAAAGCTCGTACATGGGAATCCTGCCTCAGTGTCTGCTTCAAGAGAACCCAACCTGAAGCCGAGCTTCGTGCCCACTGTGGCCATGGTTCCCAGGCGGAGGCGTGTTCTCTGCTCTCCCGGGAGGTCTCTGCGCCTCGCAAAACCATTCAAACCATACAGTGTGTCATTCGTGTGGCACTGAGGCCATCATACAGGAAGTGCTCGGGGTACTCTGAGAAGAGGTGACTTGGGGGCCCTCTGGAGACAAAGTGGCCATAGGCCGGGGTGCCTGGATCAGGGCCACCAGAGTCCAGTGGCCTGTTAGCTGCCGCCTCCTCCTGAGGCAACGGGGGAGGAGTCCCAGGCAAGACCAGTGACCAGCGGGAGCACTGGGCAGGACTGGCCCATCCCAGGCCCTGCAGACAGAACTCAGACCCCTAAGTTGATGCCTGGCAGAGAGGGTGGCTGGTGGGGGGCAGGGGGGTACTCATCATGGACCCCCCCTACACAGCCTGGAGAGGCAGGCTCTTCCCAAAGACCTTACCAAACACTGGGGCAGAAGGCACTCAGGGCGGGGCTCTCACCTCCTTTTCTCCTTTAGTCCCGAAACCGCAACCCCCCACCCCCCGCCCCCAGAATCAGACATCACTCTAATTGTCCTTTGTCTGGTGAAGGGACCTGCTGAGAGTCTGAGTGCTGGTCTGGCTCAGGTGTGACAGATCACCAGCGACCAGTGCGATTAGCCTCTCCTAGTCCTGGAGGCTGAAAGGCTGGGGCCCAGGTGTGTGGGCCCGGCTGGGCACCCTGAGGACTCTCCCTGCCAGCACCCGCTGGCGTCTTCTCCCCCTACCCTCACATGGTTGTCTTCCAGGTTTCCCCTTCTTATCAGGACACCAATAACACAGGTTTAGGGCACCTGTAGGACCATCTCGAGACACAGTCACCTTCTGAGATCCTGAGGCTTAACACTTCAACCTCAGAGTTTGGGAAGGACTCAATTCAGGCCACTATACAGGAGGCGGCCGGCAGCACTCGTGCGAGCTGGCACTTCGGGCCGGGAGAGCGCGCGCTGCTCGAGACTCCACGGGGAGAGGGCGGTGCAGACCCTCCTGGGCCCTGCCAACGCCGCTGCCCCTGGCCGAGGGGGGTCTGCGTCCTTTCCTTGCGATGAGCCTAACCGGGAGCCTGACCGCTCTCGTGAGTTCTGGGAGCCCGTGGAGCGAATCGGCGGATCCCACGGGGTCTCGGGGACCCCTGCCTCCCTTCACAGTATGACAAAGCTAGTAACCGTGCCTCTTAACAGTGGATGTTAAGGGCCGGTGATATGGAGAACGGCAGTCCCCGCACACCAGCAGCGGGGAGGCAACGGAAACGCCACGACGGAGCGAGCAGAGCGCATCCAGTCCACCCCCAAGCCCTGAGCCCACTGACGGCCTCGGCCCCACAAGGACCCGCCAGAGCTGTAAATTCTTGACCCGACGGACAACTCTGAAA
Organism: Lutra lutra; assembly: GCF_902655055.1. Classification (NCBI taxonomy): domain Eukaryota; kingdom Metazoa; phylum Chordata; class Mammalia; order Carnivora; family Mustelidae; genus Lutra; species Lutra lutra. The sequence continues at coordinate 1,435,032 of NC_062281.1, read as the reverse complement.
AATAAAGAAGAGTCCAAGAAATTATTCTCTGGAGGCGAGATGTAGCCACTGGAATCCCACGAACCCTAACAACCCCGCCCAAGTCCCGTCTGGCCCGCGGGACTTGGAGGCGGCCGCGTGGCCTCTCAGGGTCTCCACGGCGCCCAGCGCGCCCCGCTCGCACGCATCTAAGCCCTGCCTCGGGGCTGTTTCCACAGCGGGAGACGTGTCGTCACATTTAGACCCTCCAGATACTTCCCCAGTGCGACTTGCGTGTGCGTCCCGGTCTCCCGGAGGATTAAAACGTGTACAACCAGGAAGCAAGGGAGAAGAGGATAAAGGAGGACCTTCCGCGGACATCAGCACCGGAGGAGGGCTGGAGCTCCTCCGGCACCGCCAGGCCAGCGGCAGGAGAGACGGACGCGTGGACGCCAGACATGGGCGCGTGTGTGAATGTAATACAAGGACGGACAGGAGGTTTCCAGCCTCCGAGCCTGCAGCGCCGGGCGACATCCTACCCGTGCGGAGCGGCGGGGAGAGATCGGGCGGCCGGGCAGGCGGGGAGAGCCGCGCAGCGCAGGCTGCAGAGGAGTAGGGCAAGAGAACGAAATCTAGGAACGGCGATTTAGAGACGACCAGAGGTTCCTACTGATGGCCTTAGAACAGAATAGCTTGGACCAATGTTTATGAATTTTAAATTCTTCAAAAGTAAAAACATTTGCATAACAAACATAAACAATAAAACGTAAAAACAGCAAATGTGGGGCACCTGAGGAGCTCAGTGGGCAAAGTGTCTGCCTTGGGCTCAGGTCATGATTCTGGGGTCCTGGTATTGAGCCCCACGTGGGGCTCCCTGCTCAGTAGGGAGCCTGCTTCTCCCTCTGCCTCTGCCCCTCCCCTTGCCCATGCCCTCTCTGCACCCCCACATAAACAAAATCTTAAAAAAAAAAAAAAAAAAAAACAGCAAACGATAAAAAGGAGGAAATATGGGTGCCTGGGTGGCTCAGTGGGTTAAGCCTCTGCCTTCAGCTCAGGTCATGATCCAAGGGTCCTGAGATGGAGCCCCTCATCGGGCTCTCTGCTCAGCAGGGAGCCTGCTTCCCCCTGTCTCTTTGCCTGCCTCTCGGCCTACTTGTGATCTCTGTCTGTCAAATAAATAAATAAAATCTTTAAAAAAAATAAAATAAAATAAAAAGGAGGAAATATTTGCAATCGTGTAACAAGCAAAGGTTAATATTCAGGACCTATTACTGTCCCCAGATTAATATGGAATATATACATCCCAACAAATACAAGAGCAAGGGATATGAGTAGGCAGTTTGTAGGCGAGAACCTGCCCCCCGCCACTAAGTGAAACGCAGCTCGGCTCCAGAATGTTCTGGGAAGTGGCAAAGGTGTCCATGCCGGCTGAAACTTTGTAAGGGATGGAGACACGAGCTTATTCACTGTATAAGCTGATGCAGCATTTTGGGGGTGATGGAGGGTAGCGATTTGCTAGTAGAACCAAAATTTTACACATGCTGGCATTTCTCCTTTTCCCAGAAATTTCTCTTCTAGGAATTGTCCAACAGAAATACTGATTTGGACGCAAAGGTGTGTGCGGACGATCTGTAGAGCCGTGAAAACAAGAACCTGGAAACACGCCAAGTACAAACTAAAGGGGCAGACGCTGAGCCACAGCTCCTGACGCGGCCGCTTAGAGAACCAGATTTGGGTCCTGAAATTCAAATATCTCTAAAACATGTTGTCAGTTTTTAAAATCAAGACACATCACAATCCCGTGGACTAACGTGTGGAGGGACAGAGGTGAATACACAGTGGGTAAACATCTGGGGAAGGGCTGGAAGTACTTTGCATAAACCCTCACCCAGGCCTCTGCCCCCCCCCACCAGCCCACCCCTCAGGAGGGCCCCAGGGGGAGGACAGGCGACCGGTAATGTGTCCGCTCCCTTCCCGGGAGCGATTTCTCACCAGGTTTCCCCAGCACCTGTCATGGGGCAGGTGACCTGCTCGTTTGAGTGACCTCCTTGTTCCGGCCAGGTGCACAGGGAATGTTAGTCAGGTAGAAGAACTAATTGCATGGCAGCGGCGGCGGCAGGGGAAACATGGCAGAGACCCCTGGAACCTCCATTATCTTGGCACAGTCCCCTCCCTGCCAGTTATCCCCAGACTTGTGCTTTAGGTCTGATCTCTGACGAGGCCTGCAGGGGTGGCTGTGTGCGGGGCGGGAGGGTGGTCAGTGTGCCCGGCTAGGGCAGGACTGCTGGTGCGCCTTTAAGCCTGGACTTGCCCCTGTTCCCAAGGGCAGAGCTGCCCTGTCCCTCTTGCTCACCAGCAGGTGGGGCTGGCGGTCACATTCTAGAAAAGGAAACCACGGTGGATGGACCTGTCGTGAACATCTAGCTTGCAATTTACAGCAGTCAGAATGGTCGGGGTTCATCCCAAGAGTGTGCGGTTTTGGGTTTTTACCCGTTTGCCCACTTTTGACCTTTCTGAGGCCATTCTAGCCTTTTTTCCTTAAATTTATTTATTTGACAGAGAGACAGTGAGAGCGTGCCCAAGCAAGGGGAGTGGCAGGCAGAGGGAGAGGGAGAAGGGGCTTTCTGCCAAGCCAGGAGCCCGATGCCGGACTCCATTCCACAACTCCCGGATCAAGACCTGAGCCAAAGGCAGACACTGAACTGACTGAGCCTCCCAGGTGCCCCCCATTCTAGCCTTTTATTCTAAGGACTCATCTTCCCAATTTCATGTCACATGCAGGCGTTGCAAGCTAATCAGAAAGTGGTGGCCTGCCTGAGGCTGTGAGCTGGGGAGCCCGGACACTGTCTGTCCCCCACACCCAGCGTCAGGAACACGAGGAAGGAAGGGACTCGGACTCGGAGAAATGCCATCTCCCTTCAGGAAGCAGAGATGCTCAGGGTTCTGCCAGCCACTCCCCTCCCCCTGAGGGCCAGCCCTTAACTTCTCATCAAGACAAATGTCATCCGGACCCAGATGGGTCAAAGTTCAAAGGAGAGAAAGCAACTTCAGAGAGACCCTGCTCCAGCTGTGGAAGGGACTTCCTGGCCAGCAAAGGGAAGGCTTCATAGTTTCCAGGATAGAAAAGGTCAATCTTGGGGCTCCCAGAGGCTCAGTCAGTGAAGCACCTGCCTTCGGCTCAGGTCATGTTCCCAGGGCCCTGATATCGAGCCCCGTGTCAGGATCCCTGCTCCATGGGGAGCCTGCTTCTCCCTCTCGCACTCCCCCTGCGTTCCCTCTCTCCCTGTGTCTTTCTGTCAAATAAATAAATAAAATCGTTAAAAAGAAAGAAAGGAAACGTCGATCTTACGCACAAGAAAAATTAAAAGTATATAGAAAGCTGAGAAAAATGCACAACAGGAAATTTTTATCTTTAATACATGAGCAAGTGTTAAAATTGCCATGCAGGCAAATCACAGGAAGGAGGGGCCAGTGATTCCGAAGCAAATGGATGGACATGAACCCTCAGCCTCCCTGGCAATAAAGATTTCAACAAGGAAGCCTGTCTCACCCATTCCATGCCTCCCGCTGTTCTATTTGATTTTTGGTCATAAAACCCAGTGTTGCGCAGAGTTAGGAATGAGCATGGAGGAAAACAGCGCACAGCTGGGGGTCTTTAGAAGGCAGTAGGCTCACCTCTGCCCAAAGCTTTAGACCATCCCCAGCCTCGGACCTAGTCATCCCAATTTAAGAAAATTATTGGAAGTCAATAAACAAAAATGCGATGTGCTTTTACGACTATATTATTCGTATCAGGAAAGGCACGAGCAAATCGATTCGAAGGAGAGGAACCAGATGAAGAGAAGAGAGAGCGATTTTTCAGAGGGTTAAGAGACTAACAGAGACTGTAGGCCTGGGCCTGGAGGCAGCTAGGGGAGGCGATGGGGGGCTCAGCCCAGGAGTTCCGGGAAGGCCAACAGTGGCCAGCTCCCCAGACCATACCCTGGACAGTGGCAAGGACCCAGCACAGACACACACAAGTGTCTTGTAATGTCTCACATCTGTGTCCATTCTCTCTTGGAATCTGAAGTATGGAGGTGCCAGGCCCAGTGGTGGGGCAGGCCAGGAACTGGGGCGGGGAAGTGGGGCCCAGAGACGGGGAGCGCCATGCCTGAGGTCACACAGCATGTCAGCCTCACAGTGAGATCGGGCTCCAGACTCCAGACTCCTAACACTGCGCTCCTGGGTATTCCTGAGGCTGGTCCCTCTGCGATTTACCGAGGTGGGCTCCAGGACGCGCCCCTGCTGCGGCAGCTCCGCCCCCTGCTGCTGTGCTCGCCACACGGTTGCTTGCGGAGAGCTGTGCTATGACAGGAGGACTTCCTGGGAACGCTGGGCAGCGGTTTTGATGGTTCTCCTTTCCCGGCCTGGGGAACCCGGGACCCACGGGACAGAGGGTTATTGATTGAAACCTGCAGAACGCACTCTTCAGCCCTTTGAGCAAACCTGCCAGCGGCCTGCCTGGACCCTTTCAGATTACTCTCCCATTCTGTAGGGATGCACAGGAAAAGGTAAGTGAAGTCATGTCTCCTCATGTACCCAGGATCGGGGCTCAGGATCTGGCCAGGATCAGGGCTCAGAGTGTGACCAGGGTCGGAGAGGGCCCAGCCTGTGACTGGGATCAAGTCTTATACCCACTGCCCCATACTTCTCCCTCTTCCTTTATGTGCAGCCTACACCGTCCAGTCCATAATTGTAACAACCTGTCTTATAACCTGAGCACGCCTGTGCCACACGCTGTGTGGAATGTCCTACATGGACCATCTCCTTCACTCATCCTAAGGACCTTGAGATGGACACAACCATCTCAGTCCCCTTTTGGCAAGAGAAGACTGAGACCAGGGCAGTTATAGCATTTTCCTGGCAAATGCGTGTACTTGGATTAAAAACAAGGTCTTCAGGGGCACCTGGGGGGCTCAGTGAGTTAAAGCCTCTGCTTTCTGCTCAGGTCATGATCTCAGGGTCCTGGGATCGAGCCCTGCATTGGGCTCTCTGCTCGGTGGGGAGCCTGCCTCTCCCTCCCTCTGTGCCCGCCTCTCTGCCTACTTGTGATCTCTGTCTGTCAAATAAATAAATAAAATATTTTAAAAAAAACAAAAAATAAAAAACGAGGTCTTTAGACACCTGGGTGCCACAGTCGGTGAAGTGTCTGCCTTCGGCTCAGGTCATGATCCCAGGGTCCTGGGATGGAGCCCCGAGTCTGGCTCCCTGCTCAGCGGGGAGTCTGCTTCTCCGTCTGCCCCTCCCCCTGCTCGTTTTCTCAATCTCTCTCGCTTTCATGCTCTCTCTCAAATAAATAAATAAAATCTTAAAAAAAAAAAAAACTAAGGGAAAAAAAGGAGGGGGAAGGAAGGAAGGAAGGAACCAGGTTTTCTTGGGGCACCTGGCTGACTCAATCAGTGAAGCCTGTGGTTCGATCTCAGGTTTGTAAGTTTGAGCCCCAAGCTGGATGTTGAGATTGCTTAAAAATAAAATCTAAAAGGATAGGAAAGAAAGATGGAAAGGGGAAGGGGGGATGGATGGAAGGGAGATAGAAAAGAAACCAGGTCTTCTCAGACTCTGCTGACCTCGCCTGCCACTCGCAGCCTCCTGCTGGAGGACCCACGAGCTCCGTGGCACCCAGCCTCCCTGCCCTCCAGCAGGGCTGTGGTGTGTGGTCTGCCGGAGCAGTCTTCTCTCCCTTTTTTTTAAAGGATTTTGTTCATTTGAGAGATCGAGAGAGCATGGGGTGGGAGGAGGAACAGACGGAGAGGGAGAAGCAGGCTTTCCGCTGAGTAGAGAGCCCAATGCAGGTCTCCATCCCAGGACCCTGGGATCATGACCTGAGCCGAAGGCAGACGCTTAACGACTGAGCCCCCAGGTGCCCCAAGCAAGTGTTCTCTGCAGGAGGTGGGCCGGAAGCACTGCCTTGGTCACCAAGGAGCACCTCGGCTGCTGCGGGAGACGCAGCTGGTGGTCAGAGACCACACCCAGTTCCCTGCCCGGTCCTCTGACACCACAGCTGCACAGCCTGGGGCCTGGCACGAGCCCACTGCCGTCTCCCACACTAACTCTCTGGGAAGTACCAGCTTGCCAGGCACATCTCCCCCCACCCATGCAGGGCAGCCCGTGAACGTCACTGCCCCGTGGGTGCACACATGGGCTCAGACAGGAAGCCACCGTGACGCAGACCCTGTCGGTGCCCGCAGGGGACGGGCAGCACAAAGCCCTGGGGTGGGGGCTCTGAGCGGTGGAGGTCCTGGTAACCGGTGAGCCCCGCGCGGCGGTGCCTCACAGCATTTCCAGGGACGTCAGCCAGCCTGGTGGAAGGCACCTCTCCGGGGGCTGCAAAGGCATTAGTAGGTCCGGCAACACGTCTGGGTAACGTAGGAAAAGGCGGAGGGGTGTGGGCATGTCGGGATGAGATGGAGAGCTGGGCTGCTGGCTGCACTCGATGTGGGACCTCTGGCAAGCCCCTTCCTTTCTGTGCCCTGGCTTCCCGCTCTGGGCAGCAAGGGACCCCTCCAGCAGGTCAGCTCCCAGCCCTCAGGATGGAACCCAGGTACCCCAGGGATGGGGGGAAAGAATGAAGGGGGACCCAGGCCAGCACATCCGTTGGCTCACCCGGCTAAGCCAGCAGGAGCACAGGCAGTGGCTGGACAGAGCAGGGGCAGGGCAAGAGGGCAAGTTGTGTGGGGCCTGGATCAGGCCAGCCTGTTCTCAGAGGGCCTCTGTCCAGCTGTGACTGGGGTGGGGCCCTTACAGCCCTCACTGTCTCCTGCCTCTCCAACCCAGCGTGCCTCATCACCTGAGCTGTGGTCAAAGTAAGAAACCCTTCCCCCTGTTCCCTGAATGCCCACAGCTGTCCAGGTTCCCTCTTCCTTGTGACCCTCTCACACACTGCCCCCTCCATCCCTCCCTTTCCCGTGACTCCCTCACACATACCTCTTCTGCCCCCCTTCACCTAACAGACATCCAGGGAGGGTTGCAGACAAGTGGGACCCCAGACATCCCCTGGAGTGGGTTGTTTGCCAGCATCCATGACAAACACCACAGGCAGGACAGCTCAAGTCCCAGAGGCTGGAAGTCTGAGCTCCAGGCACGAGTGGGGCTGGTCCTCCTGGCATGTAGATGACCGTCCCCTCCCCATGTCCTCCCATGGGCATCTCTGTGTGCGTGTCTACGTCTTGCTCTCCCCCTCTCATCAGGACAGCGGTCAACATGGATCAGGGCCCCCAGTGACCTCCTTTCTCCTTTCACTTCCACAAAGACCCATCTCCAGGCATGGTCGCCCTCCAAGGTGCTCCAACACGTGAATTCTGTGGCACAGTTTATCCTGTGACACAGGAGGAGGTAGACACGGGTCATGACTATTTGATGGCAGCTTTGTTGGCAGCACCCCAAAAGTGGAGACCACCGAGATGCCTCTCTCCGGGTAACGGACCCACTTCGGGAAGGGCCCAGCGGAAGAGCTAACTCAGGGTCTCCAGGATGTTACGCTGTGCGGAAAATGCTGTGTGACTGCATTGAAATGACGTTGTCCTGCATCCATGCTCACAGCAGTGTCCTTCACAACCGCCAAGACATGGAAGCAACCTAAGGGCCCTCCCACAGTCTGTGGGTAAAGGACTGGTGGTGGTGTATGCGCAGTGGAATGTTACTCCTTGGGTAAGAAGGAAATGCTGCCATTCAGGAAGCATGACGGCCCTGCTGAGGTAAGTCAGACAGACAAATGCTGCCAGATACTGCGCGGCCTCACTTACACGTGGGACCTAAAAAAACAGGAAGAAGGCAGGAAAACCAAACTTGTAGAAAAAGAGATCAGATCTGGATGCCTGGGTGGCTCAGTCTGCTAAGCCTCTGCCTTCTGCTGAGGTCATGATCTCAGGGTCCTGAGATCGAGCCCCGCATCGGGCTCTCTGCTCAGCGGAGAGCCTGCTTCCCTCTCTCTCTCTGCCTGCCTCTCTGCCTACTTGTGATCTGTCTGTCAAATAAATTAAAAAAAAAAAAAAAGAAAGAGAGAAATGACCACCGGGGCCGCCATCTTCCAGCCCCTCCCCCCCCCTTCCTTAACCCTTGACTCCCGCCAAAAGGATGTATGCCCAGGTCACATCTCCATAGGTAACCCGATACCTATGCAGGAAACAGGAGTATCAGGAGCCCCCACCCCATACCCTCCGATCACCAAATACCCTACCATGTATGGATGTGAGTCTATGCCCTGCCTGGGCCTGATTAAAGACCCCCGCCCACTCCCTCCCAGCTCGACTTCCCCGACTCCCCTTTCTGGAGTCATGGAACCTCGCCCGAGGGTGCCCACCTCCTCCCCATTGACTTTCCTGGCATTCCTTCTCCTGAGCCCTGAAACTTCGCCGGAGATGCCTTTAGTAAATCTTGCCTTGCGCCCACCTCGCCTGATGTGTCTACATCGCTTGCAAAACTTTACAATTAATGTTTCCAAACACATCCTGTTTTGGGGGAGCACTGTCCCCTGCAGGCGTGGCTTCCGTGTGGTTAAGTTCCACTCTGTGACTAGTGTTCCTTCCGCTTTCTTGTTTCTTGTATTTGTTGTATTTGTTGGGGATTTCTTTGGCTGTTCTTTTCCATGGCTTTTTGACAGACACTTACTTGCTTCATTAATGTTGACTCTTTCCTTTTCCTTTTTTTTTTTTAAGATTGTATTTATGACAGACAGAGATCACAAGCAGGCAGGGAGGCAGCAGAGAGAGGGGAGGAAGCAGGTTCCCCGCTGCGCAGAGAGCCCGATGCGGGGCTCGATCCCAGGACCCTGAGATCATGGCCTGAGCCGAAGGCAGAGGCTTAACCCGCGGAGCCCCCGGGCGCCCCAACGTTGAGTCTTTTCTTGTGTTGGATGCGGGAAGGTGAGACCACACAGTTCTCTCCAGGTGTGCTCAGTGGCTTGCACGTGAGTGGACACATCCCATATCTGCGGTCACTTACTTAGCAAGCTGAGTCTCATTTTGATTTCTTCTGTGACCCATGAGGTATTTATTTAAAAATTTCTTTATTTCCAAATAGAGGGGGATTTTCTGTATTTGTGTTAATAGTTTACAGTATAATTGCATGGTGATTGCAGAAACTATTTTGCATGATTTCTGTTTTGTTTGTTGATAATGTAATTACATAAGATTGATTTTTTTTTTTTTAAATGTCATGGCTCGGGGCGCCTGGGTGGCTCAGTGGGTTAAGCCTCTGCCTTCGGCTCAGGTCATGATCTCAGGGTCCTGGGATCGAGCCCCAGATCAGGCTCTCTGCTCGGCAGGGAGCCTGCTTCCCCCCCCCTCTGCTTGCCTCTCTGCCTACTTGTGATCTCTGTCTGTCAAATAAATAAATAAAATCTTTAAAATAAATAAATAAATAAATGTCATGGCTCACCACATTCCACGGTTTTGCTTCAGCCTTTACCTAGTCTTACAGTTCAGGTGGATCTCTAGGAACAGCATGTATTGAGTATTTTAAAACTATGCAGACAAACTTTAATCCTTAATTGGAGCATTAAATCCATTTACATTTAATAAATTACAGAGATATACTTGGGTTTTAATCTATCATATTACTGTAAGGACCTATTTTGTATTTTTATATTTTAGCAAGAGGCTTTCATGGAGGTTAAACAAAAACCTTGTTGTTTAACCCTTAAACTGTCCCAGCTCCCCTTCCCCCAGGGGATTGACTTGGAGACAAGTCCCGGAAACCAGCTTCAGGTAACAAAGCCCAGATACAAGGGTGGGTCAGCGCAGGTGGAGACATCCGATCAGTGGGGGGTTGCATACCGTCTCCCTGGTTACCAAGGAGTATGGGCCCAGCCCTTTGGGCGCCAATCCCAATCAAGGTGTAACAGGCTGGGTCAAATGTCTACTAGGGTAAACTGTAACTCAATTGGTCACCTAGCATCACTGTGGAGTTTCCTGTGTGTGTTACAATCTCATTGGCCACCTGTGCAGGGCCAGGCCCGACCGCATGGCCTTTGCTCTTAAAAGCTAGTCTGTGAACCAGAGAAGGGTCGCCCTCTCTTGTAAGAGGTGCGGCCCCGAACGTTCGGTCTGATTCTTGATGCTTGGCGCGAAATAAAGCTTTGCTGGACCTTCGCTTTGTATCAGTCTCGCTCCTTTAATCACGGACCCATTATTGGGGCATAATAACAATTACAATGATTTTTTATGATCTATCCCCAATACAACAATGCTCCTTTTTTCTCTCTTTCTTTCTTTGCCTCTTTTCTTTGTGATTCTGTGCATTTGTTTTCATTCCCACTCCTAGTTTGGAAGTGGAGACTCCCTTTGCCGGTGTGTAGAGCTGCTCTGGAGAGGCCTCGCCTGGGTGGTATCCCAGACACCTGCCCAACCCCCTCCCTCCCTAGGCTGTGCAGCTGTGCTCCACTCAGCCCTTAGCTCTGCCTGGTAACTTTCCGTTCTCCCTCTATAAATTTGCCTCCCACAAGACACACTTAATTAATCGTACAAAATCAGTGTTTGCTTAGTGCTACCACGTGTTCACCAGGATTTCCCTCATTCCTGGATCCTTCACTTCCAAGTGGTATCCTTTTCCTTCTGGCTGATGAACACTTACTACACTCCTTTAGTGCAAGTCTGTGGTAACAAACTCTTGGTTTTGTCTCTCTGATGATCGATGGTTTTCTTTCAACTTTCTCTTGGTACCTTTGCTGCCCAGAGAACTCTAGGTTCTCATCTACTTTCTTCTGCTCCGTAGTTGCTGTCAAGAATTCAGGGGCTCGGGGCGCCTGGGTGGCTCAGTGGGTTAAAGCCTCTGCCTTAGACTCAGGTCATGATCCCAGGGTCCTGGGATCGAGCCCCACATCGGGCTCTCTGCTAAGTGCAGAGCCTGCTTCCTCCTCTCTCTCTCTGCCTGCCTCTCTGCCTACTTGTGTTCTCTGTCTGTCAAATAAATAAATAAAATCTTTAAAAAAAAAAAAAAGAATTCAGGGGCTATTCTCAGTGTCACTCCTTAGTAGGTTATCTTGTTCTCTAGCTCATTAAAAGATGACAAGGACTGGAGAGAGGAGACACAGGGCCTCCCTGGCCTGGGCCATGGGCACCCCAGAGACGCACAGCGGGTGGAGGCCAGAGCTGGGGCAGGATCCTTCCACCTCCCAGGCCAGCCAGTGCAGGTGGCAGACCCTGGGAGGGGCAGGCAAGGGACAGGAGCCTGACATGCCCATTTCCGGGAGAGAGAGAGACCCCCTCCCTGGGGGGATGCGGAAACCGGACCAGAACAAAGAGCTGACTTTGGCTACTGAGATGGGGGCGGGGCGTCCCCCGGGCTCCTGGCGCTGAGATCAGGGAGTCTGGGCTCCTGGCCACCGTGTGCCTGGCCCCTCCCTGCAGCCTGGCCAGGTGCCAGGGCACCCCTAGAGTCTGGGGCACGAGGCCCCAGCAGGCCTCCCTCCGAGGCCCCGCCCCTCCCCGCCCCTCCCCGCCCTACCTGCCTTCCCCCAGGCGGCAGGAAATGGAAACTTAGAGCTCCGGGCTCCTCCTCCCACCGCTCAGCCCCTTCTCACCCACCCCACCCCCCTCCCTCTGCTCCCTCAGGCGGCCTGCACCCTCCCCGCCCTCCAGCCTCCCCCCTCCCCAGGGAGAGGCAGAGGGAACCCAGGGGGCCCACCGGCTTCTGAGCCCAGCTCTGCAAGGACTTGACCCCAGAGCAGAGGCAGTGCTGGGCCCCGGGGTCCCCCAGCCAGCAGTGCAGGTGGCTTCAAGCCCCCGGCCTCAGGGGGCTCCTGAAAACGGGATAAGCATCACCATCTCTGCGTGTAGGTGCAGGAAGGGCAGTGACCGAGGAATGCCACCTGGGAGACAGCAGGTGCGGAGACGAAAGCCTGCGTGACTGTGGGCAGGAGCCGAGCGCGGGGCCACGGGGTCCTGCCACTGCCCCTGCCTGGGGATTTGACTGAAGAAGCTCACTAAGGCCGAGATGTAAGGAAGTCACTCCAGATCACCTTCCAAACCAGCACGACCATACGGAGACTTGTTTAAACCCAAAGCCTGGGGATGATGAGGGAGGAGGAGGCTGGCTGAGGACAAAGCAAAAGCCGGCACCGTGCACGCCCCCTCCACCCGCTCCCCTCGGTAATGTGTGGGACATTCCTCAGGCGCCCCTGACTGCCCTAAAAGAAAAACAAATGGTTAACTTTGCAGAGATCACAATCCTGCAAGACAGGGGTCTCCCTTCATTTACAAATGTCCTAGAGATTTACAACAAAGAAGTTACCTTATCAATAGCCCAATTTCCAGAGACACATAACTCAGCTCCTCAAGCCCTAATGTTGCCCTCCCCTCCACAAAAACTGAAGGAGGCTGAGGCAGAAGGAAATGTAAATAAAGTTAAATTTCTTCTAAACCCAATTCTCACTAACAAGGACGCTTGATAGCAGGAATGTGACATTCCACCAGGAAACCCCCAACTGTCTTCATGCTAGTGCCTCATTAAAGGGAAAAACGGCCTTGGCTTGAGAGTAACCAGGCCTCCAATATCCTGACAGTCTCTTTACTCTGATAGCCCTTCTGAACACCCGCTTTGTCCTCACCTACCCAACTCCTGTGTATATAATCAGCCCCTCCTCACATCCCCGAGGCAGCATCTCAGTCTGCCAACGGGTCCTGTCCCTGTGCTCTAATAAACCACCTTTTTGCACCAAAGACGTCTTAAGAATTCTTTCTTAGCCGTCGGCTCCGAACGTCACCCCACCAAACCTCACGTAGGTTCAAGAACTTCATCAGGGACGCCTGGGTTGGTCAATAAGCATCTGCCTTTGGCTCAGGTCAGGATCCCGGGGTCCTGGGAACGACCCCTGTTGTGTCCCCCCAAAGTTGGGTCCCCAATACTGGGTCCGTGATTAAAGGAGCGAGACCGATACAAAGCGAAGGTCAAGCAAAGCTTTATTTCGCGCCAAGCATCAGGAATCAGACCGACCGCCAAACAGACCAGTCGGGGCCGCCCCTACAGAGAGGACGACGCCTCCCTGCTTTCCAGACTAACTTTTATGGAGCAAAGGCCATGCGGTCGGGCCTGGCCACACACAGGCGGCCAATGAGACTGTAACCCACACAGGAAACTCCACAGTGATGCTAGGCGACCAACTGAATTACAATTTACCCTAGTAGACATTGGAACCAGCCTATCACCTAGTTCAGAATTGGCGCCCAAAAGGTGCCCAAAGGGCGGGGCCCACACTCCTTGGTAGCTAGGGAGACAGTATGCGCCCCCACTGATTGAACACCTCCACCTGGCCTCACCCACCCTTGTATTTGGACTTAGTTACCTGGGACTGGTTTCCTGGACTTGCTTTTAAATAAGCTCCCCTGGGGACGGGGGGAGGCAAGGTCAATTTAAGCTTTACAGCAAAATGGCAGTTCATCCGGGCTGGGGCTGCTCTGGCTGAATAGGCCCTACACCCCCACATCAGGCTCCCTGCTTGGTGGGAAGCCGGCTTCTCCCTCTCTCTCTCTCTCCCTGCTTGTGTTCCCTCTCTCACTGTCTCTCGGTCAAATAAACAAATGAAATCTTTAAAAATAAAGAAATAAGTAAATAAATAAACCCGAAGCCTGATCTATGGCCCAGCAAGCTTACAATACACACACCTGCTGTGTAACTGAGTCGTCTAAAGGAAAACCATCTTGTCCTCAACATATGGACCAATTCTACTCTCCACATTCCTTGCCATTAAACTTATGATTCCTGCCTGTATGCTGATCTATCATCCTTTGAGCTTTTACAAGATGAGAAAATGTATTAAACCGCTGTAAAATGGCTCAGTCTCCAGACTACTAGACACAGTTTTGGAATATTGATGAAGTTCAGGGCCCACAGCCCAAGAAAGAATTCTTGAGGCATCTTTGGTGCAAAAAGGTGGTTTTATTAAAGCACGGGGACAGGACTGGGGGCAGGTTGAGCTGCACTGGGGTCCTGGGGAGGGGCCCATTACATATTTCCAAGTTGGGAGGGGTTAGGGAGAGTGCAGGCCTCCCAGGTATTTTGGGAACAAGGTTTCCAGGACCCTGAGGGGACAACTCTAACAAGGAGAAGGTCATGCACTACTGTTCCATGAAAACTCAGTCCTGCGACCTTTTAGATTTATTGAGGCGGATAGAGACTCCCGGCTCCACCCCTTTCTGTCCCTGCAAAGGCCTTTGCTCCTGGAAAGGCCAAGAAAAGACCAAATACCATCCGGTCCATCCGGTCCGACTGAGATACAATAACAAGTCATTGCTCCTTTGAGACAGAAGGAAAAGACCAGATCCCCCATCCTGTTTGAATAAGAAAAGAAAGGGCAACAGCCCCCGAGGTGATTTAACACTCTCCTGAGATGCCCCCACACAGAGTATACTGCCACAGGAAGGGACCATTTGGCCTTGGGGAACTGGGAAACTGTCCAGGCCTTGAGAGCCCTTGAAAATACCCCGCTGCTACCATCCCCCATTGCCTGTAACCATAAAAACTCACTCCTAACCCTGTCTGGTGCTCAGTCTTTACTCCAACTGAGCCCACTGGCGCTAATAAAGCTGTGTTCTCCCATCTCTCTGTGTGCCCTTTGGGTTTTCTCGGTCACCTCGGATTTTCCGCAACAGTAGCTCTGTGCGTATATGCTTGGGGGGATGATGGCCACCATGTATCTCGGGATACATAAAGGAAATTTCCAAAGAAATTTTTATGTTAAAATAGACTTACGGGATGCTAGGGGTCGGGCCAGAAAGGCTTGCTGCCCTTAGCGAAGTGTCAGCATTGAGGCAGCTGAGCCCCTAAAGGAAGGTCGCTCTGCCTGTTCCGAGGACTTGTCAGTGGGCTGTAGGGAGAAAGGAAATTTAATTTTTCTTCTGCTTTTGTTTCCCACGTCACCCCCCACCCCGAACCGTCTGACCCTTCAACCTGTAAGTTGTTGATGGAAGGTCTCATCTTCCGTACGGTCTCCCTGCTGACTAGGGGCGGAGAGATGTCCCTACTGGGCTCAACGCTGTCACTGGGGCTTATGTGGCTGGAGCAGCAACAGAGGCAGAGGCGCTGAATCAGGAGAGACCACACGTGCGGATCCCCCGAGCGGGAAGCACCATCAGCAGGAAGTAGCGGCAGAGAAAGCGTCTCGGCACCAGGCGGAGAGACATGGGAGAAGATACGAAACATGGTTAGAGTAACAAAAAGAAAAAGAACCCAAATAAGAGTCTTTTTTTTTTTTAAGGTTTCATTTATCTACTCTAGAGAGAGAGCGAGAGAGAGTGAGAGCACAAGCAGCGGGAGGGTTGGAGGGAGAAGCAGGCTCCCCGCTGAGCAGGGAGCCCGACCAGGGACTCCATCCCGGGACTCCTGACCTGAGCCAAAGGCGGACGCTCAACTGACCCAGCCACCCAGGTGCCTCCAGAGTCCTTGGAAAGTTGACAAAAATCCTGTCCAGTCCAGGAGTTTAACCAGTCATTAAAGGAAAGACGGGGGGCACCTGGGTGGCTCAGTGGGTTAAGGCCTCTGCCTTGGGCTCAGGTCATGATCCCAGGGTCTTGGGATCGAGTCCCGCATCGGGCTCTCTGCTCCTCGGGGAGCTTGCTTCCGTCTCTCTCTCTGCCTACTTGTGATCTCTGTCAAATAAATAAATAAAATCTTTAAAAAAAAAAAAAAAAAGGAAAGACAGGGGTCTCCCAGGACGCCCACTGAGTATTCGTGTCAGTTAGAGACGCAGGAAGAGTTTCGTGGCATCTGGAGCGCGTGCGTCGCATTTTGTTTCTGTGAAGCACGTGCTCCGCCATTGCAGCAGTTAAAGCATCTCACGCTTTCTGTTTCGTAAAACTGGTTCACGCATTTGTGCTATTTCAGTACTTAGTAGAGAAATGTGATTTTGGGTGTCATTTAGAGCTTGGGCCATGCCCTTATTAAGAGCTTCCCTGTACCAAACAACATCCCCCAGGCCCAAAGAAGGAGCAAAGATGGATGCTAGGTGGTCAGACCCCTGAAACCCAGAACGTGTACCCTCGTTTTCAGTTCCGAAGGTTGGCTGGGCTTGTCATGGTTTTAACAGTGGGTCCGCGCATCCGGGCAAAACCCGGAGTCCAGTGGCCTATCCCGCCTGGGGGAAGGCACAGCCACAGGTTAGAGCCACTTCGGGTCCTGTATGGAGCCGGTCACCTGCTTCTGGGCCTCCTTGGACTGCAGTCGGGGTTTCAAGGGCCCTTTGGCTCTGGAAGGCCACCTTCTGCATTTATGGGTGACTGCATTCACGCTTAGTTCCAGGTGGTGGCTGCATGATTGCCTGAAGCCTCCTCTTGTGATTTTACATCAACAGCGGTAACTTCTAGGATAAATGTGGCATCAAGAAGCCTTCATTGTAGGAGGTTGGGCCTTCACATGACCCTAGTTAGCAGGAATCACTGGCAAGTGGGGTAAGACTTGTCTCGGGATAAGGGCAGCCCCCAGCGCATCATCCAGTGCAATCCTAAGGAACGTGGGGCCGTCCGCCATCTGCAGAAGCCCATGGGTAACCCCGTGGCGTGGGGTACGCTGTGCTTCTAAGGAGTGATTTTGTCATCCAAGCCACACAGAATTGGTCACGGTGATCGCGGACTTATACAATTGTTGGGGAACCAATCCCATGTTCTAGTTGTTCAAACAATCCTGTGCCCACGGGGTCTCGTTATTGTCCCCACAGAGTAACAAGCAAGATTGTCCATACATGAGCTGTTGGGGTAATTTCTCTGAAGGTTCTCAAGCTGGCTAGCTCAGGCAAAGAGCAAACACTCAAAGACAATCAGAACTACGATTTAACATCTGCAAAGGTGTGTTATCGAAACGCAAATTTTCTCACTAAAATCACTGTTATTTCCAGAGGTAGCCAAGTTAAGACTAAATCGTTTGTAAAACAAGTTCAATTTTAACACACCTGGCCTGATTATTTCCATAAGCTCAGCAAGAACAGTGAGTGATCCTACAGATCTTTTAGAATCTGCTTTGCTGGAACTCTATAAGGAATCTCTAGGTTGAAGCTTCAGTAGCCTCTCCAGGCTGGGAGCCAAGCCAAGTACTTGCCATCAGACATGACTGCCGAACCTGTAGATGCGGCAGATTCCTCTCCACCAGGTCCCCAGGACAGCCCGAGGGTCCTGCACCTGCCGGGAAGTGACATTCTTGACGCACCTGGTGAGGCTGCTGGGGACTCCGTAAGCAAGGGGTCAGGCCAACAGTTCCAAGGGGCTTTATGGCTCCAGGTTTCATAAAGTCAACCTTAGCTCCTTCAAGCTGTCTGGTCACATCTGAGTCTGTGCACGTCTCTCTCAAATGTGACATCTGAAAGCCTTGGTAAAATCATCAGTGTTTCCAATGATGCCCTGTTACAAGGAGAACAGATCCTTACAGAGCTCGTGCAAATACTATGATTACCCGAGAAGAAAGGATACTTACTGAGACCTTTTGAGCTTCAGGGGGTTCAATCAGAGAGAAAAGTTAAATGCTTCAATGTGTTCACAAATGCATACTTTACCATGTTTCTGTAAGTCACAGATATCGCAAGAGAAAGGTCTGGAAGAGCAAACGTTAGAGACCAGCCATGTTTCCGACGGTTCAATGACGACCTTGCACCAGAACACAACACACCATATAAACAAGCCTAATTAGTCAAAGAGACGTTGTTTACAATTTTAAATCTCAGGGAAGTTTGGTAAAACATTAGGAAGTTAAAGCACATGCCTAAGCAGGATTACGGATCATTAAAAACCTGATAAACACAAACCATAGAGACCGGTTTTTCTGGCAAAGAAAGAGAAAACAGCTTTGTTTATATTTTCTTGCCAAGAGCAGACCAACAATCCCAGAAAACTGTGTCTTTTGAACAGAGAGAAAACAGAATTTCAGTCTCATACTAGCGTATTTTCAAATCCGCTCATTTCAACCTTGGTCCATCCTGACCACACGTGAAATTCCTTTCCGAAGACTTCCCTTCGCAAACCTCCCACACCTTCCCTTCGACAAGAATGTGTTCCCTTTCCTCAGATCTTTCTTACACATACTGAGTTTCTTCCCTTATTCCCACCGGTTTTAATTACATGTAGCAGGATTTTAACTCTTAGTCTCCAGTGAAAACTAAGCAGTGACCAGTTGTGAACCGCCACTCCAGAGTTCTGCAGATGGCAGTTTTATGACTCTATTAAGCACAAAGCACGTTTTCCAACAGACCCAAATATCCTTAGTTTCTTTGTAATAAGAAGTCAAAAGTGCAAAGCTGTGTTCAGTGGCACTCTCTCCTATTTGGAAAAGGCCTAGATGTCCAATGATTTCAATCCCAATTTATCATTGAGCAAAACGTTAAGTTTCAGGTTATGACAGACTTTGAAAGCTCTCTTAGTTACCCATGAAAACCTTGAGACAGACAATATTAAGCACGATTTTAAGTCATCTTTTTAAAAAGATTTTATTTATTTATTTGACAGACAGAGATCACAAGTCGGCAGAGAGGCAGGCAGAGAGAGAGGAAGGGAAGCAGGCTCCCTGCTGAGCGGAGAGCCCAATGCAGGACTCGATCCCAGGACCCTGGGATCATGACCCGAGCGGAAGGCAGAGGCTTAACCCACGGAGCCCCCAGGCGCCCTTATGTCATTTTTTTTACTAATAAGTTGCAACAGAGACCAAGAGCTTATCCGACCTTGGGCAAGCCTTGGTGGAATACTGATGAAGGGCAGCCAGAAGAAAGGCCGGCAGAGACAAGGACCCTCTGTCCCAAGAGGAAAACTACCTTTAAAATGGAAAGGACCCCGTCCTAGTATTCTAAGCTTTCCTCAGCTTACCCAGTGCCCCATCTAAAGTCTTCCTACGGGGAAGACTTACAACTCGTATGTGACAGAAGGAAGGGAATGGCCTCGGGTGTCTCAACCAGGTCCGTGGGTGAGTGGGGAGGTGTCAGCTCTGCAGCCAGTGGGACAGCTAAATGAGGAGCTTGACCTGGGGGCTCCTGGCCGGCCGGCACGCTTTAGGGAATTGGGGGCCCCCGACCTCTTGAACCCGATGCTATTAAACCCCATCTGGGAAGGAGCCGCCCTTCCCACGCGAACAAGTACCTGTAGTTAGACAAGCACGCGGACAAAAACCGGATTGCGTGACGGGTCAGGAGGGTCACTCAGATTAAAACACCCACGTAAAAGCCAATCATTTTGTTGCCCTCTGTGGTTTTTCCTGGGACCCTGGGGGGAATCCGGAGTGGGCGGGGTCAAGTGCAGACCGTCCTCTCTGCTCCTCACAGCGAGGGGGGAGAAGCCCGAGTGCCAGCGGCAGCGAGGAGGGCCTCGAAGCCAGTTAAGCAGGAGGCCCCTGGGGCGGCGCAGACATGGGAGGAGGAGGGCTGGAGAGGAGGCCTGGTGCCCCCAGAAGGCAGAGAACGCGGTTTCTTGGTTCTAAAGCTCCTCGGCTCAGACAGACGAACAGACACCCTGTTTGCTTGTCCCCCAGCGTGGACACCTGTGGTCCAGGCCGGGCTGGAGAAGACAGGAAACTTCCCCTGACAAGGAGGGAGTTTCAGCAGCTGCTTGGGAAACCTCCTTAAAGTCCCCATCCCGGGGTCCACGCCCCACAGCTGGCTCTAATTACAGCCAGCAAGCCCGGGAAATGCAGGAGACGCCCCCACAGCTGTCAGGAGGAGGGACAGTGAGATCCCCCTCTGCCTCCTCGGGACCACAGCCCCTGTTTCCTCCAGCAACCTGGATCCCGTCGCGACGAGGCCTGTTTAGATCATTATCATCCTCCCCGCCTGGGGGAGGGGGTGGTGGTGGTGGTGGTGGTTTACCGGCCTGGTCCCTGACCCAACCTGTTCTGCAAGAGGCCCCTTAGGTCGGGGTCCCGATGCAGAGCCCGCAGGCTGGCCCTAGAGCATCTCCGCCCACGCGCCCTGCTTCCTGCGGAAGAGACGAACCGACACATCCCACCGAGGCCACGCGGGGCTACAGGAGCTCAGTCCTTTCCTCAGCTTCGCAATCCACATTGTTTCCCGGGGGGGGGGGGGTTAGAAGGCTCCCCGAGGGAGAGTCCTTGGGAACTGGAGGAGAGAGAGAGAGAGAGAAGGTCCATCACGGAGAATCCCACTCCCGACTCCCAGGTGGCATCCCACACGGGATACATCAGAGGTTCCTGGCGTCAAAGGGACTCAACGTGTCCCTCCAATGAGGTCACTCTGATCACCGCTCTGCCATAAAGTTCCCGGAGGAGCGATGCCAGCGTCCCCCCTTCTCCCCACTGCGTCCTAGGCTAGTAGGGCCTGAAATACCATGCCTCGGAGGTCATGCCGTGAAGGTCACCTCTTACTCCACCTCGCCTTGAAGAACCCACCGTTGTTAGCCCATGGAAAACACTAGAAAAGTTTTACAAGGGGAAAGGACCCAATATTGTAGTTTAAGTAGTTAGAGGACCCTGAGGGAAAACAGTAAAGGTAGAAACCCGTCACGTTCTGAGTGACATTCCCACACGTGTGGTCTTTACAGCCAGCGTCCCTAGGAAGCCATCCCCGGTTGGGTTTTAGTTCAGTTGGGTGCTGGGTTCCGCCGGCTCCCAGTGGAGGTCCCGCGGCCAGGAGTGGCCAGACCAAGGATGTGGGTAGGATCCCATTAGACCAATGAGGAGGGAACCTCACATGGGAGAATTAAGATGGGCAGCCAGGCTGGTCGCTGGGGTGGCTGTCCCGTGCCCACGACAGATGACTTTGTCGAAGGACAGGAACAAAGAGTGGGCACCAAGTTTCTGGGTCTTATTACCATTCAGGCTCGGGGGCTGACTTCTGGTGAAACGGCAGGGTTTCTCCTTCCGTCCCGGTAGAGCAGCCGCAGGCTGGACGATCGTAGCCTGAGCGGTCGACATGAGAGTGTTCCCGTAAGACGATACTCTTCCAAAAGGCCTGGAAATGAGAGTGTGGAGACGAGAGAAAGTGCTCACTAGCCCACAGCAAGGCTGAGTCCGGGTGAAACAACTGGAGCCCCACACTGAGCGCCAAATGATGTAGCTGTGGAATGTCTGTGAGGAGCCCATGGCCCAAGAAAGAATTTTTGAGACGTCTTTGTTCCAAAAAGGTGGTTTTATTAAAGCACAGGGACAGGACACGGGGGCAGATAGAGCTGTATTGGGGTCATGAGTAGTGACCCATTATATACTCTCAAGTTGGGAGGGGGTTAGGGACAGCAACAGCCTCCCAAGGATTTTGGAACGAGGTTTCTGGGACTCTGGGGGGCCCCTATTGTTAGGAGAAGGTCATTTATTACTGTTTCATAAAAACTCAGTCACAAGACACTTCAGATGTATATCGGTGGGTCATAGGCTAGGGGGATGATGGCCAACTTGTATCTTGGGGTTTAGAGATAAAGCAGTTTTCCAAAAGAATTTTTATATGTTAAAATAGACTGACAGGGTCCTGGCAGTCGGGCCAGAATGGCTTGTTGCCCTTAGCAAAGTGTCAACATTGAGGCAGCTGAGCTCCTAGAGGAAGATCACCTTGCCTCATTCAAGGACTTGTCAGTGGACTCCAGGAAATCAGGATATCTAACAATATTTCTTTGCCTTTGTTTCCCCCATCACACTTTCTTCCCCATGTATAGCACATTCCGCAGCATCTGCCCTGACTCCGGCTCGAACACAACGCCTTCCTAGAGATGCCTAAAGCCTTGTTCATTTGGTGTCATGAGGCTCCCCGTGTCCTGTAGCTGAAGCATGAGTTCCTGACTCTGACCCTGGAGGCCTGTAGCCCTCACTGCCTTCCAGGACAGCTTCCCCTCCACAGATGACCCCAGCCAGAGCGCAGGCTTTCACCTCCCCCTGAGGCTGTGCACAGCTCGGGGGCAGGAGAGGACGGGCCCTCCCCCACCTGCCAGCGCTCATCCCCGGGGAGGGTTTCGGTCCCCCTGCATGGGGTGAAAGACCCCAAACCAGGCTGGAAATCAGGAGGACTCGGAACAGTGACCTTCACACGCACCCCCACACTGCCTCCGTCCACGGAGCCAGTGACTCTGATCTCAGGGTTGTGAGTTCAAGCCCCACACTGGGCGTGGAGATTACATAAAAATAAAAATTTCTTTCTTAAAACAGTGTAAACTCCAGAGGGAAACAAGCCTACATGGCCTCACCGGCACAGACACACGTGTGTGTGTGTGTGTGTGTGTGTGTACACTCTCCGCACTGAGTAGGGCACAGAGACAACAACCCATCAGTGGGAATGACGCCTCACACAATTTAACAGGCACAAAATAGTCCATTGTCTGTGCAGCTGAAGAATTTCCCCAGAGAGGGCCTGTGTTTCCCTTCACTACGTTTCTCAGTGGTTCTCGGAGAAATCAGTTCTGCCCTCCGAGCTCCTGGGACGGACCTCTGCTCCGCTCACAGTCACCTCAGTGAGACCCAGTCCTGCACCCCTCTTCCTGCCACCTCAGCCCCTCGGATGTTTCTAGAACATTCCAGGCACGTTGTGCACTAACCGCCCTCTCCTTTTTCTGTCGTTGCTCAAATAGCCCTTTCTCCAGCTTGAAATTACAAAATAAGTTTAAAATTGCCACGTCCCCTCCTCCCACGCGCTGGACTCCAGCTGCAGAGCCGCTGCTCCCTGCTGTCCCTCCTGTCCAGCCCCCTGACATCGAGCAAGTTCCTTCTTACTGAGCTTCATAATCCGAGTTTCATTAAGGCAAAGAAATCCCCTTTTTCCCTGACAGACTGCAAGCAGATGGCACAGCCTGTTGGGCACAGGCGCTGACTGAACAAGGACACCAGGAACGGGGCTCGCAGAGCTGGCCTTCAGACAGTCGCCTCCCCGGACTTCAGTGACTGGGGCCACAGGGAGGGAGATGTTTCTAGCTTCCTTTATTTGTTGCCAAATCCCTTTGCATTCTCCCTACTGAGCTCGAAAGAGACGCTCCCTCTCCTCCTGGGGCATTTCAGTTAGAAGACCCTGGAGGACAGAGGAGGCCCTGCCTCGGCTTCATCCCTTCACCCCCACCCCGCACACAGGGGGTCTCGTGGAAGGCCTGCCAGCTCTTCCCTTATCTCTGGGGTGTCTTTTTGCCACGCAGCCCCTCCTCTCTGCCCGGAGCAGGAGACCTGCCAACAAGCTGGTGCCAGGTTTGGGGCTAAGGATGGAGAAGCTGCCTGTTGGGTTTGGGACAACTCCCCCCCACACACAGCCATCAGACAGCGAGCAGCCCTTTGGGCCTTCTGCCTAAGCTCTCCTGCAAGTGTGCACGCTGACACGGTCATAGGGCCACATCCTGTGGCACTCACCTGCAGGGGCCTGGAGCTCGTGGCTGCACAGTGGACAGTGCAGGTGTCCCCGGGGTCTGCAGCACCTGGGCCTCACAGTCTCCCACTCTCCGAGCCCGAGTTAATCCTGCCCTACAGGGCTTCCCAATGCCCATTGCCCTGGGCTGTTAGGCTCAGGAACAGGCAGAGGGAGGGGCCCCAGTGAATCAAGAGCTCAAATCTAGTCATTCTTGCTCAGTTAGTGAGACCACTGTCTTCTACCCTGGGGTTATCAGGGTACACACCCAGCTTGGACAGGGACCCTATTCTCTGCCTTGAGGGGCCCCAGATGGGGAGGGTGTGAGGGTAGTGCTCAACTGGCAGAAATGCCCGCGGTGGGGTAGAAGGTCCCCCGCAGGGCCCGGCGGAGTGGGGAGCTGCGGCATCTGACAACCATAACCGGGCAGCTGGCTGCACTCGATAGAAACGTGTTCTGTTGCAGTTCCGGAGGCTGGAAGTCCAAAACCGAGGTGGGCAGGGCCGTGCCCCCCTGGAAGCTGCAGGGGGCACTCATGCATCGCCTTCCCTGCTTCCAGGGCCGGCCTGCAGTCCTTGCTTGCCCCCGTGGTCGCTTGGCCCTCCTCTCCCTGCACGCCTGATCTAAGAAGGACTCTCGTCGACACGGGAGTCTCCCTACTCCAGTATGGGTTCATCTCGACTCAGCCAGTTATATCTGCGATGACCCTACTTCCAAAGAAGGTCAAATTCACTGGGGGTTAGGACTCAGACATATCTTTTGGGGGACACAGTTCAACCTAGATCGGGGGAGATGGAGACTGGCGGTGGGCAGGGGAACTGAGCTGCTGTGGGCAGTGGGAGCCGTGGGAAAGGGGCAGCTGGGAGGCAGCCAAGGCTGTTGGATCCCATGAAGATGCTGGTGTGAACCCATGGTTCCCATGAGCACAGGCATGGAAGGGCCACAGGTGTCCAGGCATGAGTGACAGCACCGGCATGTGTCTCCTGGCTCTGGGCACTGAGAGAGTCTGGGGACAGTGACCCCCCAGCAGCGGTAAGCATGTCCACAGCTGAGAATGGCTCTCCACCAGGAAGAACTGGGGCTCGGGGGAGAAACAGCCGCTCCAGGGCTGGATCCCGGAGAGAACAGGATGAACCTGGAATATTCTTTACTGCAGAAAGCCAAGATGTGCCTCTCCCCGCTGGGGACACAGCAGAGCACAGAGGTCAGTTCTAAGGGCTCTGAGTACCAAGTCTGGGACAGTGTGAGCCTCAAAGTGGGTCTCCACCTACCAGACCAAGTGGACACCCACCAGCTCGTGAGTGTGAATAAAGCAAGACAGGCAGAGAGGAGAGGAGGAGGCTTGCCTCGGGCTCCTTGAGTTCTGGAGCAGAGAGCAGCTCCGAGTGCAAGCGCTCGCCCTGGGCACTGTGTGCACATCACCACTCCCCCGCCGGTGGCCTTGGCTGGGAGATGACGGAACAAAGTCCACCAGGAAGGTCCTGGGACTTCCTCCAGTTTGTGGAGCACATGGTGAGTGTTTGGATCTGACCTCCCTCCCCATTCCCCGTCCCCTCTGCCCATGAATGCATCGACACTTTGCCATCTGAACATTTCAGAGTGGGTGCGTTTCCTGTGCACGCTCCCAAACCCAGCCCTCTTCTCCCGCGCATGCCAAGGCCCACCCAGCACCTCCCAGGACAGCTGCAGGGCGAGCTACCTGTATGGTCTCAGCTAAAAGGAGCCGGGTGCACCGGGAGGCTGCGGAGTGCGCAGGGCCACTGGGACATGGCACAGCCGCCCCACAGGCCGCTCTAACCACTCGATGCCACCAACCCCTCCCTCCCCCAGACTAACAACCAGAAGCGTCTCCAGATGTGGCCAAATGCCCCCCTGGCAGGGACAACTGCTCCTGGCTGGGACATACTGGTCCCCCTGACAGGGGGTGTCACTCTGCCCAGCCCCCATCACCTGCCATGGGCGGAGGCCCGCAGGCGGTCAGTGCCCCTCCTGGCCCCACTTCCTCTGGTCACCCTGGCAGGTCATCCCCTCAAGTCCTCACAAGAGGGGCCAGTGCGGCCGACAAGCCCGAGAGATAGGGCAGGTGCCTTAAGACAGAGTTAGCACCCTCCCCGCGTCCTCCCCTTTTATGGTTAGTGACGGGCTTTGTCTCTTCCTGGGCGGCTTAGACATCAAACTTCCCCACAGGTCCGTACGTGCAGGAAAAACACCATCTATCCGGGCTCCGCTCCATCCGCGCGCCAGGTGTCCCCAGGGGCTCTGGAGCGCGTCCCTGTGGGTCGGGGGGCTCCCGACCCAAAGGGCAGGAGGGACACCGTTCAGCCCACGCCCAGGACCGACTCTTTAGAGCCCAGGAACTTGGCGCCGGGTCAAACCGGGTTGAAATGCGGTCCTTGTGGTTCAGGTGGCTGCCTCCCTGCAGGGTCCGGCTGGGACTCTCCCTTGCTGCTCTCCTCCCCGTCCCTGGCTTCTGAAGACTCCCAGGGCCATGCGGCCCGCCACCGTGGTGCTAGCTCTGTCCCCTTCCTCCCTGTTGGCAAGATTTTACTAAGGACCATTTGGACCTCTGGAGACCTCTTTAGGACACTGAAGATCTCCCCAGACTGGTTCTTCCCGGACCTCTCTGTTCCCAAGCTTTACCACCGCCGGCCCCCCTGCCTGTCCTTGAGTGTCCTTCAAACCCCAACCTCCTCCCCCCACCACTCCACCCTCCTTCCCTGCAGCCACTCAAGCCCAAAGCTGCCTGCCACCACTGGGGGCTCTCAAGGACGCAGGGACCCTACCAGCAGACCCCTCAAGCTGGGAGGCTCATTGGAAACCATTTCAGCCACTCAGAGGAGGCCGGCCCTCAGCACCCCAACCAAAACATAGTCCACTGCCCCCGTAAGACTGCACGTCGGGCTGGAGAAAATCTTGAGGTCTCTTCCATCAACCTGGGTGAGAAGCATTCTCCCTCATGTGAGTCAGAAGTTCTCAAATTGTCTCATCTGCAGAAGCACAATTCAGGTAAAAACAGAAAGTGGGGCAAAGAGGAGAGCCAACTCTTTCATGTAAACCAGAGAATTTTGTCTCACTGGGCTTCTGCCTGGCTCGTGGCTAGAATTTCGGATAGAGCTGCACCGCGACCGTTTGCACCTTGTCACCTCTGTCACCTTGTGACATTCTCCTGCCTCTGAATTCAGTTATAAAATCCCGTGGACAAAACTCTTCTGTTCTAATTTGCTTCAACAAAGCAAACTATCCCTAACGCTCTTGTCAATAGAGAAATTAACCAAGTACCATTCAAGTTTATATGATTTGGGCAAATCTTCGGTAAATAAGACTAGTTTGATATCGTGAGTCTCGTCAAAACGCTGTGTCTCCCGAGCTGTCAGCCTCCAGTCTCACACGAGCACACCTCTTCACTCGGTTTGAGTTCGGGCCTCAGATTAGCTGCTGTTGCGTCCCCTGGATGGCTAAGATCATCACAACTATAAACTCAACCAAAGAACAAGTGTGTAAGGACAGAGATCCCGAGACAGTGAGCTTCTCAGCACCCGTTACTACACGAACACCAAATGCAGCAGAAAAACGAGAAAAAACCAACAACGATGTGTTTAACATTAAAAAAATTTGTTTCTGCTTCTGTGACTTGTGAGGCACACTTTTTGGGGAGAATGCACGGAGGACAGGACGGGCTTATGGGACTGGGGACTGAGGGCCAGGAGTGGAAGAGAGACAGAGAGGTCTCAGCTGTACAGCTGGGGAGGGCCCCACAGCCTCCGAGAGACCCCTGAAGGTGAAGCCAGAAACCGAGATCGGCCAGCTTCCTCCTGGAATTTCCCCGAAGCCACTGCTGGTCGGCTAGGTGAGACCCCGTCCTGGCCTGGGACTCAGGTCGGGTGTGAGAGCTACTCCAGAAAGGGTGGAGACAAGAGAGTCCAGCCCCAACTTCCTCTTGATGGGGCACAGGATGCTGGGGGAGGACTTCTTGGCAGAGGGATAAATGCCTCCAGTGCCAGCTGACGGACGGGGACCTGACGCCTGCGGGTGAGTGAGGCAGGAGGAAACTGGGCTGGCGAGGGCTTAGCCATGGAGGGCCAGGGTCTGGGGAGGGGAGGCAGCAGCTTGAGCCTGAGCCTGTCCCCCTCCCCCAGCAGAAGCCCACGCACATCTCACTTCCAGGAGCCATGACAGGCCTCCACCTCTTCCTGCTGGCCGTCCTGCTGTGCTGGGATCGTGGTGAGCAGCGGGGCACCAGGCCAGGGTCTGTGCTGCTGGGCATGGCTGGCCATCCCCTGTGCAAGGCCATGTGTGGGCATGGGAGGGGTCTGCCCACCAGGACTCCAGAGGGTGGGAAGGGGCCGAGGTTCAGGACTGATGAGGTCTGACCGCGTCCTCCCTGCCCCCGCCGGGCCAGCCCTGAGCCTGCAGTGCTACACCTGCATTGATATGGAGAACAGCGGTCCCTGCCAGCCCCTCCAGTGTCTGATGCAGGGCGTCTGCTACAGCAGCAACATGACCTTGACCACGGGAGATGGTGAGTCCCCAGGCCACAGAGGGTGGGGGCAGCCCAGGGAGCTCTGCGCTGCATCTCCCCCGCCCCTCGGAGGAGTGTGGGCTTGGCAGTGGCCACGCTCCCGCCTGCCTCAACATCCCCATCTGCATGGAGAGGGGCCGGCCTCCAGAGGCCTCCTTGGGGATGGGGCGGGATGGGACTCCAGCAGCAAGACAGAGGACCAAGTGCTCCCCCGGGAGGGGAGACGGTGACCAGGCTGAGAGGGGCATGGAGCCTCTCACACCAGGCTCCTCCCTCCTTGCCCACAGGAAAGCAGCTGAAATACCAGCAGAAGGGGTGCGCCCCTTCCTGCAACAAAGTTTCCAGGGTAATGCAGCAGCTCTCCGAGATGAGCCCCCTGGATGTCCTGGACCCTGCAGGCCTGCAGGGCCAGCCTAAGTTTGAATCGCAGGGCCTGGTGTGCTGTGAAAAGGACCTGTGTAACGGGGGGCCAGGACACCTTGGCCCTGGCGGGGGGCTCCTGCTCAGCCTAGGGCCCGTCTTGCTCTGGGCCCTGCTGTGACCAGCCCTGACTCTCCAGCACAGAAGGGGGGGCCCCGTTCTGAACAGAGTCTCATGCAGCGGGCACATGCACGCACAGGCACACGCACGCACCCAGAGCACAGACCCTACAAACCTCCGCCCCCCTGCCCAGCCCCCCTGCCCAGCCCTAGGCTCAGGCCCGCAGTGCCCTGCTATGCCCACAAGCCTATCCAATTTTGCAAACACTATCAACCAACTATTGGCCCAAGATGCAGAGAGGGTCACGCCCTGACCGGAGGGGCCTCCAGGAGAGCAAAGCCGGCAGGCCTTCCCCGGGGTCCTGCCCCCAGTGTGACAGCCCGTGCCAGGAGAAAATAAACCTTTCTGCACCCTCCTGTTCTCTGCTGTTCTCTGCCCGGTCCAGCAAACCCTGAGTGTGTCTCTGGGAACTCCCGGGATTGTCAGGGTCAGGTCTGCAGGGCCTTCCCTTCACGACCAGGGAAACTGAGGCAGGGGAAGTTACTGCCAGTCTCAGCCAAAGACAAGGAACCAGAAGTGTCACCCTGCCCACATGTGCCCTCTGCGCCTCCACGGAGTGGACCAAGAGACAACAAGGGTGTGCCCCCCCCAGGCTGAGGGTGCTGGAGGAAATACAGGGGCTGGGGAAGGGGACACCAGCCCCACAGGGACAGGTCCTGAGGCCTGTGAGGTCTGGAAATCCGAAGCGTCTACCCCATCACCCCTCCTCCCAGCATTTCCCAACTCGCCCCCACCACGGTGCTGGCCACAACCCACACACCCTGACTCTACACCCCTAGAGCAACCATCTGACAGGGCCATGCAGTGGGGGAGGGCTCTGGAGTGAGGGTGCGTTGAGGGGGGTACCGGGGTGTTTGTGGGCAGAGGAGTTTGAAGAACCACGGACATCCTGCACCTCCTGACCTCACCCTGCACCCCCCGGTGACCTTGGGCAAGGGCCCACATCCTCTAGCCTGCTCTGGTGAAGGCACCCCGTGCCGAGCAGGGCCCTCTGCAGGCGCCGGCACAGGCCCAGGGGACACAGCTGGGTTCTGTCCCCCCACAGCAGCGTAGACAGTAGCCAGAGCCACCGGCCCGCACGCTCACCATGACACCATCTCTGTGGGTTTCTTTGTGCATCCATCCCGGTAAGTGGTGCCCATTTCTGAAGGAAACTGGTCTTTCCTTCTTGATCGCTGTATCCTGATAACAGGCAAACTTTTTTCACTGTTAATATCCTTAAATACATTAGTGGGTTACCTAAAAATATTTTCTGTTAATATATGAAGAACTTTTCTTATGGTTTTTCTTAAAATTGCCAAGTTCTCCATTTTCAATTTGTGTCTGGATCCATCGGAAATGTGTTCTCCCTGACACACCAGCCCTGACCCCACAGGGTCTGGGGCAGAGCTCACCCTTCTCTGATCTGCTGCCCGGACACCACCCCCCACCACACCCCATGAGGCCACGGGAGGTGGGGAGTTGGGGGGGGAATGGCCAGCGACCCCCATTCTTATCTCTCACCGAGCTAAAAACGTTTCAGCTTTTCATTCTGAAATAGGTTCACACTCACAAAGAAGTTCCAAAAATAGCACAGAGTTCCTATATCCCTTCAGTCCGCGCACCCTTATATAACCAGGGTCGGAAACAGGAAACCGCCGTGAGGCGGACTCACAGATCCCCACTGCAGACCTGGGCCGAGCCCCCACGGCGCCCACGGGGCTTTGCTTGGGTCCAGAGCCCAGTCCTAGGCGTGGTACCCGCCCGCGGTCCTCCCCGGGGCCGGCTCCTGCAGCTTTCCCGGCCACTCCTGGCGGCCAGTGCCCGTGGCAGACTTCTAGGTGTTTCCCTCCACCTCATGCTAAGATCTTAATTAATCCTGACTATTCCTGCTCTGGACAGTCCACGCTTCCTAAGGTTCACCTCCCTGTTTGTGGACTGGAAATGCCCGGGGGGCCTCCAGGTGCCACTGGAAGTGAGGTCCCAGATCCGACCCCATTGTTCCCACCCCACCCTGGGCAGCTCCTATCTGAGGGAGGCCCGTGGGCACGGGCTCGGAGAACAGTTGCCTCCAAAAGCTGCTTGACTTGAATCAAAGTGGGTCTTTCTGTCTGTGTGGGTTCAGCGTCCATCCTGCCCAGTCCTACTGTGCAGTTAGGACACGTACCCCTTGGACACGCCCCTTTCTGTGCAATGGGTGAGCGGCCTCACTTGCCCCCCGGCCCAGCTTCTGGTCATACTTGGCAAGATGCCCCCCCGGTGTGCAAGGTGTCCAGGGAGCAGGGAGCACGTGTCTATGTGGTGTGTGCATGTGAGTGGGGTTGTGCGCGTGCTCTGTGTGTGTCATGTGTGTTCAGGGAAGGGACACAATGCGGGCAGGGCCTCATGGCTGGGCTTCGGGGGAGAACGAGGTCCCGGTGACCCTCCGCTGTCCTGTTCCTATAGGGCCTGGCCCAGCCTGAGCAGCGGAGGGAAGGTGAGGGGCACCGAGACATTGGGCTCCTTTGGCCCGGAAGGCTGCAGGTCAAGGCCCTGGGTGCCCCGCGTGGGGAGGGGTCGGCCCCAGCGCACCCAGAACCGGAGACTGAAGACCTCCCCAGCCTCCTCGGCCATTCCCCTGCCACGGACAGGAGAGGAGGCTTCCTAGTGAGGAGATAAAATCTCTGTCTGAACACGAGAGAGCCGTAGAAACAATGGTGCTCAAGGTGCACTCAAAGGTGCTCAAGGTCTTGGGGGCCTGGCCAGAGCCCACCCTTTCTGAATGAGCTGCCTGGCATTTCCAAAGCTGGAGGTGGGGCCGGGAGAGGGTGGGGTGCGGCAGATTTGTGACGCGCCCCCCACACCGATGACGGAGCAGAAGCCGGGCTGAAGACAAAGCGGAAGCTGACAGCCCGCAGCCCCCACCCCAAACCCTGCGACCTTCCTCCTGAAGCTCCTGGCTGTCTTACTGTTCATGCCTCGCTAGGGGGAAAACAACTTTAACTTGACAATGGCAAGGGCTCTGGTCGGAGTGCTCTTACACACATGAAAATCCTTCTGAAAGCTCGCTTGTCCTTACCTCTCTCCACTCTCACCCCTCACAGCCCAGGGGCAGTGGCTCCTGCCCAAGGGTCCCATCCCTGCGCTTTAATAAAACCACCCTTTTGCACCAAAGACCTCTCAAGAATTCCTTCTTGGTCCTGGGTTCCAGACCCACCCCAGCGAAGCTCCCCTCCCTTCCCAAACTACATCAAACGCCTCCCCACCTACGGGCGTCCAGAGCCCTGCGGGAGCACTGACAGTGTCCACCCAGAGACGCACGGACAGCCGGAGGGTCAGCTCGGGCCAAGAGCCGTCCTGGTCTGGGGCAGGTGGGAGTGGGGGGGGCCTCTGGAGGGGTGGAGTGAGGAAGACAAAGGCAGAGGAATCCTGGGAGGAAGGGGACACTAGACGGGCTGGGGCTGGGGCTTGGAGGGCAGGCAGCAAAGCCTCGTGGACTGCATGCGTGTGGAGTGGGTGAACAGCAGGCACCAGGGGACGCCGGGAGACTCCGACCAGAGGACACAGGCCGTCTGTGGACTCCCCGTAGTCCCTGCAGGGAGGGGCACGCCTCTCCCACCCACCTCGGTACAGCAAAGCACCAGTCTTCCCCTCCCCTCTGGAGAGATCTGGTCCTGGCGAGTTCCACGCTGCCCCTTGGAAAAGCATTTCTGTCTCTTGAACAGGTGACCCAGCTGCCAGCGGCTCTCCCGGGCCCAGCTGTCTGTCTGGACGCCCAGACCGGGGCTGTCCCTGCCATGCCCAAGGCTGCGGGTGGCTCGAACTCCCCCTGCTCTGTCGGGCGATGCTCTGGGGAGCGGTTTTCTGGGTCAGCCCAAGATTTTGGTTTTATGTTTCTCAACATGGCAGTTCGCGGTCGGGCATGAGTGAGTGTGCCCAAAGGCCATCGTCACCGTGCGGTGACCACTAACTTCAGTTCCTGGGGGTCCTGCTCCTCCAAAATTGGTGGCACCTGGGCACACCCAGTTCCCAGCTGTATGCTGTCAGGGCTGAGCTTGGAGGCCCCTTTCTGGGGGAAGTTGGTCCCTTCAGCCCCCTGTGCTGCCGCCGTGACACCCATGGTCCCCCTAACTTCCCCACGGGCACAGGTCCTGGCTGAGTGCTTTCCTGCCCTCAGGCATGATGTGGTTTTTGGAATATAGGTGAGGTTCAGTGGGGTGGGGTTCAGAGCCCACGGCCAAGTAAGAATTCTTGGGAGGTCTTTGATGCAAAATGCCGGTCTTATTAAAGCCCAGGGGCAGGACCGTGGGCAGAAGGAGCTGCTGTCCCAGTGTTGGGGGGTGGGGGGATCAGATTCTGTACTTGGGGCTTGCAGGTAGGGAAGAAGGGAGATTTTCCAACGAGCCTTCAGATGCTAAAGAGGGCTCCCAGGATATCCGAGGCCTTGCCATTGTCAAGTTAAAGCTGCTTTTTTCCCTCTAGCTAGGCCTTAACTGCCAAAGAGATGGCAGCTTCCTGGAGGAAGGTCCCGCAGGTCGCACCCAGGAGTGGGGGAGGGAGAGGCTGCTGGGGGTCCGCTGGAGCTTGGTCCTCAGCCAGCCTTCTGCTCCCCCATCCGCTCCTCTGCTGGTACGCAGGCTTGGGAGGGCTGAGGCAGGCGCCAGGCCCTCACTAGCACGGTGCAGAACCCGGCCGGGGGGGGGGGGGAGGGGGGCGTCCCCAGGGGGCCACACCTGCAAAGACACCCCACATCAGGCTCTGGGGTATCAGTGAGGCCACCCCCACTTCCTGGGGTGGGGGGAGGGGGGTAGCTGCTGTTCCCACGGCTGCAACCAAGATCATCTGCATTTACCATTCCATTTCTTTTGCAAACATGATGGTTTCCTTACTCAAGTAACTATTTTCTGTAAGAAAGTCCTAATAAGCTCTCTGAAAAATAAATGTCGGTAACTAGGGGTTTCGGTGGTGCCTTCCAGAATGGTGGTGAAGTCAGTATAGTGGCTTCTTATTTGATTTTCTTATAAAATGGGGCGACCGGGTGGCTCAGCTGGTTAAGAGTCTGCCTTGAGGGGCACCTGGGTGGCTCAGTGGGTTAAGCCGCTGCCTTCAGCTCAGGTCATGATCCCAGGTCCTGGGTTCGAGCCCCACATCGGGCTCTCTGCTCAGCAGGGAGCCTGCTTCCTCCTCTCTCTCTGCCTGCCTCTCTGCTTACTTGTGATTTCTCTGTCAAATAAATAAATAAAATCTTTATTAAAAAAAAAAAAAAGAGTCTGCCTTGAGCTCTGGAGTCCTGGGATGGAGCCCCTCGCTGGGCTCCCTGCTCAGGAGGGAGCCTGCTTCTCCGCCCCTCCCTCCGCCCCTCCCTCCGCCCCTCCCTCCGCCCCTCCCTCCGCCCCTCCCTCCGCCCCTCCCTCCGCCCCTCCCTCCGCCCCTCCCTCCGCCCCTCCCTCCGCCCCTCCCTCCGCCCCTCCCTCCGCCCCTCCCTCCGCCCCTCCCTCCGCCCCTCCCTCCGCCCCTCCCTCCTCTTGTGTGCTCGCTCCCTCTCAAATAATTTTTTTTGAAGATTTATTTTATTTATTTAACCCAGAAAGAAAGATCACAAGCAGGCAGAGAGGCAGGCAGAGCAGCAGGCAGAGGGAGAAGCAGGCTTCCACCAAGCAGGGAGCCCAACGTGGGGCTCAATCCCAGGACCCCAGGATCATGACCTGAGCCGCAGGCAGACACTTCACCCACTGAACCACCTAGGTGCCCCTCAAATAATTTTTTAAAGATTTTATTTATTTGACAGAGAGAGAGAGCACAAGCAGGGGGAGCAGCAGAGGGAGAGGAAGAAGCCGGCTCCCTGTGGACATGGGGCTCCATCCCAGTGATGAAGTTCTAGAACCTAGGTGAGGTTCGGTGGGCTGAGGTCCAGAGCCGATGACCAAGAAAGAATTCTTGAGACATCTTGGTGCAAAATGGTGGTTTATTAAAGCACGGGGACGGGACCCGTGGACAGGAAGACCTGCTGCCCCGGGTTGTGAGGGATGGCAGGTTGTGTACCTTGCGGTTGGGGGAAGGTGAGGGGAAGGGAGGTTTCAACGGAACTTTCATATGCTAAAGAGCGCCTACACGGTGCTGGGATTCGGGAGGCCTTGCGGCTTGATCCATGTTGCCTTTAGGCCCGCCATTAACATCAAGATAGTTGGGAGATTCCTGGTGGGAGGTCACAATCCTGCTATCTCGTGTATTTGTATTTCTAGTGTAGTGTATCTAGTGTATTTGAGATTCAGGTTCAGAAGAGATTTAACTATATTTATATTTCCTTCTACCTCAGCCTCCTTCAGTTTTGTTTCTGGAGGGGAGGGTGACATTAGGGCTTGAGGAACTGAGTTATTTGCCTCTGGAAATTGTGCTATTGACAAGGTAACTTCTTTGTTTGTAGATCTCTAGGACATTTGTAAACCAAGGGAGACCCCTGTCTTGTAGGATTGTGATTTCTCAAGTGAACTATTTGTTTCTCCACAGTCAGGGGCGCCTGAGGAATGTCACACACATTACCGAGGGGAGCGGGTGGAGAGGGGGTGCACGGTGCCAGCTTTTGCTTTGTCCTCAGCCAGCTTCCTGCTCCCTCATCACCAGGACCCTGGGTTCAGGATCATGATCTGAGCAGAAGGCAGATGCTTAACTGACTGAGCTACCCAGGCGCCCTCAAATAAATAAAATCTTGAAAAAAGACAGAATGGAGCAAGACAGAACTGCATAGAATAGGAAACAGAGTGTCCCCCACACAGTGGGGATTTACATATACTGGTCATAAAGTAAAGAATCTTTTTTACAGTGCATCTGGGATAAAATACGGAAGAGTGGCTCACTAAAGCTTGAGCCTCCCAGGGGGTGGGAGAGGCTCGTGACCCCCCAGGAAGGGGCAGGACTGTGGCTGAGCCTCACCCCAGCCTGAATCCTACCCTCAGGCCCACAGAGAATTCTCCCAGGGCCCAGGCTGAGGCCTGGCTCTGGGGGTGTTGGGGAGCTCAGGGAAAACCCCGTCCCTCACCAGACCCAAAGTCATGAGATGTGGGAGGCGTTGGAAGATCCTCTAGGCACCCAGTAGTTCAATGTTGTTAGGACAAAGTCACTTTCAAATGCTTCCCATCATCCCCTTTCCATCGCGAAGTCCAGGGAAGCGCCTTCCCGAGAGTATGTGTGATGGTGTCTAGGGCAGCAACACTGCTCTGCTGAGCTCCCAGGATCCTCCTGTCCCAAGCCTCCCAGCTCAGGCGGGTGAGCTACCCCCAG
The DNA here is from genome assembly GCF_902655055.1 of Lutra lutra. NCBI lineage: Eukaryota > Metazoa > Chordata > Mammalia > Carnivora > Mustelidae > Lutra > Lutra lutra. Next base: position 1,399,516 of record NC_062281.1, on the reverse strand, counting down.
TGCCCGGCTCCTCCCCCAGGCCTCCCTCCAGTCCTCCCTGCATGGGGGCCTGAAGACCTCACCCTGAGCCATCCTCCCGTCTCCTTCACAGAGTCCCTGAGCATCCCTCTCTTGAACCTGACTCTCCCTTGGGGTCTGCTTCCAGGGCACCCAGACTGACACCTCTCTCCCCCTCCCCTCCTGTTCCTCCCCACCTCTCCCCTTCCCTGCTCTTCCAGGCAAGGAGTCAGGCAGCTTGAGGGGCTGAGGGCAAGGGTGGCAGCAGGGTGTAGGGAGCCATCCAGGGAGCACTGTGACCAAGGATCAAGGACAAAGAGTGGGAGGAGAGGGGCAGAGGGGGCACATCTGGGCGTGCAGGAACATGCCCTCTCTTGGAGGGGCTGTACTCTATCCTCACCGCCTCAGTTCTGGGTTCCGAGGACAGCCATGCTCACCTCCTTTCCCATCTGTTATGCCCAGCGGTGAGTTTTCTGCATTTCCTAGTAGAAATTTTACAAATAAACTGGTCTGCAAAATATAAGAGAGGCCTCTTGGGGTCGGAGCTGCTCCACTGGCTGGCTGGGTGCGGGAACCCTGGAGGGCCACCTTGTAGGACGGACCTCAAGAGAGCCGGCTCAGACAAGCCCAGGTGCGGGGGTGCCCAAGCCGGGCGTCTCTGCCCCAAGGAAGCGTCTGCTAATGGGCAACCCACGGGCAGGCCTGAGGCTTTTCAGAATCAGGTTGAAGTCAAAGTCTAGAGTGAGGCACATCCAGCCTCCACCCATCTGGGCCCTCAGGGCCATAGATGGCTGGTTTCTGCCCCTCGGTTGGGGTGGCAAAGGGCCAGAGCTGGCCTGTGCTGACGGCTCCATTGGAGAAACTCAGAGCCTCACTCACTCTCCCACCTAGCTGGGCCCCACGCTCCCACCAGGCAGAGCCTCAGGGAGGGGCCACAGGGTCCTGGGACCAGCAGCCTGCTAGGATCCAGGTCCCACTCCCCAGCAAGAGAGCAGTGAGTGTGCCCGGAGGAGGACTCTTCCCCACCCCCCAGGACACCCCGCAGAGCCTGAAGCAGATTTGCTTGTGAGAACAGAGGACCCTCCAGCCTCCAGTGTGGGAGATGGACTGGGCCAGCCTGAAGGGTCATGATCAGGGCCCAGGGCAGGGACGGCAGGGAAAGAATGAAGCCGGCCTGTCCCGGGACCATTTAAGTGAATCCATATAGAGTGTCCAGGAGAATGGAGACCCAGCTGGACCAGACTGAGCACAGCCTCAGGGGTGGACCGGCCCCAGCCTCACGGCCTGCAGCAGGGGCACTGCTCAATCTAGGGAGACCAGAGGGAAACAGGGAGTGCTCAGGGATGAGGGAAGGGTCCTGCAAAGGAAGAGAGAAGAGCAGGAGGGGTGCTGGGACAGGAGCTGTGCTGGAGGAGGTCCCTGTGAGCTGGGGAGTGGGAGGGGGACTGACAAGGGGACAAAGGCTCACGCACCTGTCCAGGGTCCTGCCGGGTTCACATCTGGTGGGGAGGATGGGCGGGGACGAGTGTGAATTGGCTAGAGGGGAGGCAGTGTGGGGGTGTGGGAGGACCCACGCTTATGGCCTCCTGTGAGCCCAGCTCCCAGCCAGCACCAGGGACAGGGACAGAGAACGGCCCTAAGGCTGGAGGGAGGGGGCCACCCTGGGTGTGAAGGAGGTCTGAGGCTTTTTAGAATCATGTTCAGACAGAACCCCACTGGAGGGCTGAGAGCTTGGTGGCAGTGGGGTCTGGGTGATCACCACCTAGCTGAGACCACCGCAGGACCTTCTGCCAAATGGGTGGTGGCTTCTTTTCCAAGAGCACTCATCCGTGGACATGGCTGTAAGGGACAGCCCTGCCCTCCATGTCTCCATCAACCAACAGCAAAGTTCAGCCTCCCAGCACCCAGCCCCAGGTGCGAGATTCGAGCATTCTAGAACTCCGGGCACCGTCCTGTAGGTCAGGGGTCTTTCTTCACGTGCTCTGTAGCAAGTTCCGTACTGGATCCCGACGGATCATCTCAGAGCCCAGGTCTGCTGACCTAGAGTCCCACTGGCTGTCACGGGAGCTCCACACGGCCAGCCACCAGGCCCTCTGAAGAGGTTCTCAGGTTGTGTCTGTAGGAAGCCTGAGGTCTTGCATGTGAAGGGGCCTGGCAGACTATGGCCCCAGCACCCTCCCTGCTGCTCTCCCTCCCACAGCCCCTCTCCCACAGCTCTCCCTTCCATAGCTCCCCTTCCTGCAGATCAACCCTCCCATGCCCTGCCATCCTTGCAAACATCACGCTTTTTTTTAGCTTCTAAATTCTAAGTGTGGTGGGGGTTGTTTTGTTTTGGGGGTTTTTTTTTAAGCTTCTAAATTTTAAGTGTGCGCGCACACACGTGTGTGTGTGTGTATGTGTGTGTGTGTATTTAACTTCTAAATTCTAAATGGCTTTCTATCCCACAGCACCAGCTCTCAAGCTGTGTTTCCAGGCAAATATACTCGTCTGAGTATTCACTGGGCATCAAATCTTGCCTGGCGGTGTGTTCCATGTCAAGGAGAAGGGCCAGGTACTTCCAGGGCAGGAGGGGAGGGATCTCTCTGAATGGGCACTCGAGCAGAGAAGCGAGGGTGCAGGCTGAGGAGGTCTGGAGTGAACTTCCTGTTCTAGGATTGGGGACAGCTGTGCAAAGGGCCTGAGGCAGGAGCCTGTGACGGGGTGAGCTGAGCCTGTGGCTGGAGCCAATGGTTTGAAATCACAGTAGCACTTCCGGCCATTCTCTGGGAGAAGCGGGGCCAGCCAGAGGGGAGCACCCTAAGGCTTCACTTGGAGACGGGGAGCTGTGCCCAGAGAGGTAAGGCAGGTGTACCATGCCCCACAGTGTGGCCTCACCAGCAGCTCTCCTTGCACACTGAGCCCCACTGCCTGACAACACCTTGCCTCCCATCCGGCTAGAGCCCAAGCGAGAGTGGCTCGGGGCTTCCTGGCCTGGGAGAGTTAGAGCAGCAGGAGAGGAGGGCCGGGGGTCTGCACACTTCCCCACAGGACCCCTGAGCAGAGACCTGCAGTAGGGGTCTCAGAGGAGGTGGGCAGCTCCAGATGGGAGAGCTCGGCGGCCGGGCCCCAAAGAGGCCAAGCGCACCTGTCACAGCTCCAGCTCGTGAGCATGACCCACAGAAGCTGCAGGCTCTGAAGGTCCAGGACCATGGCTATGCCTCGCTCTTAGGGTGAGAACGCAGAATGCTGGCCAAGGACCACTGCCTACCTGCACCCCGTGGCCCCAGTCTCCAGTCTCCAGCCTCAGCACCCTGCGCCAGGCTCCTCTTATGGGCTCCTCAAGCCCCTGGATCCCCTTTCTGTAGACGGTGAGGGCAGTGGGCACCCGTCTCTCCCAGTTCCAGACAAGCCAGACCGTGCACACCCCTGGGTCCAGACCCTGGACAGGACTAGGAGGCATCCAGCGGCAAATGCATACCCCCAAACTCCAGCCACTTCTGCCCAGAGAAAGTTCCCCAGAGAGCATGAGCAGGGGGAGAGCTGCCAGAGGAAAGGCTGGCGAACACCACGGCACTGGAGTAGAGAAAGAAAGAACATTCTGGGGCCCCCTCCCCGGGGGGGGGCAGTGGCTGGCCCAGGAAATCAGCAGGGGGTCTACAAAGCCCAAAGACTTCAGCAAGCCCAAGAAAGAGAAACAGAAGCAGCAGAAGCAGGGGTGTCCACAGACACAAGTCCACCAGATGGACACGTACCTGGCCATTCCAGGGGGTGTCCAGTGCACGTGAAGGAGGCTTCCAGAGTTCAGGGTTGAAGGAGGGAGCCTGAGTGGGTCCACCATGGTGGGCAGACCTTATAAAGGAGGCCCCCAGGTGTCACCATGGTCCCAGGGAACACGTGTGACCGGTAACTCCTGGATATGCCAAGTCCCTGGATGTGGGGCCTCCTTCAGGAGGAATGGGTCCGAGGGCATGACCCTCTATCCTAGCCACAACACCCACCCTCTCCAACCCACCTGGCTGGACCTGCCTAGAATCCTTCCTGTATCACGAAAAACCTCACAGAAACGAACTGGAGACAAAGTCATTCTACTTCCAGGAATCTGTTGAGGGGAAGGTTCTCAGAAGGACCCCACAGATTACATCATCAGGCACTGCCCAAGCTCCTGGCTTGGCCATATATGTTCAGACACATTTTCAAAGGACATCTGAGTCTCATTGTGACTTGGTTGTTCAAACTCACAGAGCTCCCTGAATCACGGGGTCCTGTCTTGCATGGGGCAGAGCCCACATATGCTTTCGGCCACAAATAGTTGCTGAGCCCCGAGCACGAGCCGGCAATGGTCTGGGTGCTGGGCACTACCCTCAAGGGCTGGCCTGCTGGGCAGTTTCAACAAGCAAGGAGCCCGCACAGAAAGTGACGGGCCGCGCAAGGCGAAACACGGGCCTCTCATGGGGACCCAAATTCAGCTTACCTCCGGAGAGAAGATCCGGAGCGGGTGACCAAGGGCTGTGGCTTACTGCATGTCCCTGGGGACAGCAGGGCCATCACCCTTAGACGTGTGGAACCCCAGAGACCACCGCTCTTCGCCTGGGGACCTCTTGGGACACGCGCACACCCCCCAGGGAGAGAGCCCCTAAAGCCTTCCCAAGTTGAGCCATCCCACATCATCGGGACATTACACAGAACCATGCAACGTCTGACCTGGATCCTCAACTGAAGACACACACACACACACACACACACTCTTACGTGCACACTCACACGCACCGACCACACACTCACTCACTCCCCTGCACACTCACATGGCCCCTCACATACCCCTAGATCTTTCCCATGCAACCGGTGTGTTATGAGAGCCCCTCTCCCCTGCAGCTCCCCGGGCCACCCTGCCATTCTGCCTCAGCTCCCTCCCCCTCACCTGTCCTCCCCAACAGGAGGAGGAAGAAGAGGTAGAGCTTCTAGGCCTGGCGCCTTTCACCAACCTCACCGCAAGCGCCATCCAGAAAGGCAAAGAGAAAAGGTCAGGTGCCACAGCCCCTCCGAGGACCCGCGGAGTGAAGTGTACTTCCAAAACAAGCAGGTGACTGAGACTCAGCAAACGAGCTGCCGCCGCCACCAACGTCCCTGCAGGAGGAGGGGAACACCCCCCCCACCCCACCCCCCGCAAAAGAAGGGCCCTGCAGCCCGGCCTGCCTGCCGCCAGCCCGGAATCCCCAGCTGCCCCGGCCGCAGGCAGCCTCCCAGCCTGGCCAATGAGAAGCAGGATGCAGGGGCGTGGAGTCCTGCCAGGCCGCGCTCCCCCGCCAGGGCACGGCCTCCCTGCCCAGAGTCGATGGTGCGGGTCCAGCCAGGGAACACCTACTGAGACAGCGCCCAAAGGCTGTGCTGACGGACGAAGGGTGCTGCCTTTATCCCAGCGGGCGTCTCGGCTCTGCGCCGGGAGGGTCCCATCAGGCGGGCTTTGTGAGCCGATCCCCTGGCTGCACAGCGAGCTGGGGGCCCGGGAGCGTCCTGGCTGAGAGCCTTGGCCCAGGTCGGGCAGCCGCAGAAGAGGCAGCCCCTGCGCCCAGGGCAGAAAGGAATCCAGAAGCAGCAAAGAAGGATGTCCCGCCGGGGATTCCTACGGCCACAACCACTGCCCTCTGGGGCCTTCCTCCCCCACTCCCCGCCACGGGAGGGCTAAGGGCTCACTCCCGAGGCGGCGAGGCCCGGAGCCGAGGACCCGGGGGCCCGGGGCGAGGGGGCGGCGTGCTAAAGGCAAGCTCCCCGCCTCCTCCCCGCCCGCAGCCGGCCCGGCCCGCCCGGGAGTCTGAAACGCTCCCACCGGACTGGGAGGAAGGGACGCGAGCCCTCCCTGGGCGCGGCCGGCGAAGGTGGGCCCTGTCCCCGCCCCCACACGCCCGCCACGCGTAGCCGGGCTGCCGCGCGATGACGCGTGCCCAGCGTGGGGACGAGAAGGACCAGCCTGACGGGCCAGCGACACCTCCCTGGGGCTGGGCTACGGGCCCGTCGTGGGGGGGCCTGCCAGCCCCACCCGGGCCGGGGAAGTCCGACCCTGCCCGGTCCCCACTCCCCGGAATGCCGGCCCCACGCCCGCCCGCGGGAGCCCCCACTCCGCCCCTGCTCCTGCTCCCCAGCGCGCGGCAGCGCCAGCCCTGCGCCGCCCGCCCCTGCGCCCCCAGCTTCCCTGCGCCCCTAGCCCGCCGGAACCCCGACTCCGCCCCTGCTCCCCCCGCCCGCCGGAGCCCCGACTCCGCCCCTGCGTCCCCCGCCCGCGCGAGCGCCGACTCCGCCTGCTGTTCCCCGCCCGCCGCGGCTGACACGAGTCCGGGGCTGTCGTGCGCTTGGGCGCCAGGCTTGGGGAGCTCGGCGAGGCCGTGGACCTGCGTCTGCCCCGCGTAAGTCGGCGGGGTCCGGACCGGGGAGGGGGAGCGGGGACGACCCCCTTGGCGCCGGGCAGGGCGGAGAGAAGCGGCGAGCAGGGTGCCGGGAGCGACGCGGGAGGGTCTGGAGGAGGCTGGGAGGCTGGGCTTACGGGTGGGCCCGGCGCACGGGGGCTGAGCCTCCACTCCCATCCCCCAGCCCTCCCAGCCCTCCCAGCCCTTCCGAACCGTGCCCAAGATCGGGGCTGGAGCGGGCACACACCAAAATCAGGCGCCCTCCCTGGCTGGGTGACCCAGAGCCGCTCAGGCAGGGGGGCCATCACCCGACTCTAGGTTCCCCTTCGCCTCTCCCGTGGGGACTGGCGAGGGGCAGCATTGCCGACTCGAGAAGGGGGCTGGGATCTTGGCGGTCCCGCAGGATGGGAAGAATTAAGGGCCCTTCCTGGTGGACCGACCACCCTGGGGACTGGAGCCTACCCTGGCAAGGGGTGAAAGCTAGTTTGCCAAAGATTATGCAAGCCTATGAGGTGCCTAGGAACGTCGGCCCCCAAAGCCCCCGCTCCCCGGCCCCCACTGAGCCACCTTCGATCTTCCAGGACAAGGACTAGCTCCTCTGTAGTGGCCCAGTCCCTGCATGCCTGGCTTTGTCAGAAATCAGCCCCGTGAGCCTGGGGGAGGAGTGGGCAGTCCGGATCCCAGATGGCACTGTCCCTGAGGCCCCCTGGTGCCCCTCAGGGCTCCCATTGCCTGACCCTGCTCATGTCCATCCACTCCAGCCAGTGCCTCAACTCAGCCCAGTGGGGCCTGTTTGGTTGCATGCCTGGCCAGGGACAGTGGGGACACCAGATGTGACTGGTGGCTGTTCATTCCAGAGCTTCCTGGAGAACAGCTCAGAGCTGCTCCAGGCCCAAACCTCACATTATAGGAGAGGAAGCTGGGGCTCCTTTCTCCCGCGCTGCCTACATCTGGAGATGGGCTCAGCTCTGTTCTCGGGCATCCGAAGCTCCTGTCCCAGACCCCAAGATGTTAACCCCGGGCCCAGAACTGGACGGGGGAAGCCTGTTCTCTCCCCCGCATTCCTCTTCCCAGTGCCTGGGACCCAGCTCCCTGGGCCCAGAATGCCCTTCCGCCGCCCATGGCTGTCCCCCCAGGAAGGCACCAGACTGCGCCTCCCACACCTTGCCTCCTGCAGAACATGGAACCAGAGCCCCAGCTGCTCCCCCCTGGGGCTTCCTCCACCAACTGCCACTGGTCTCTGCCTGGGAGAGGGTCCCAATGGAGGGCACCAGGCAGCCTCCATAGACAGATCTCCCTGGCTGAACCTCGCCGAACCTATTTTTCATGCAGGAAATGGGGAAATAGCAGATTTTGCAGGCTCGCTGTCATCAGCGCTGAATCATACAGAGCGGGAAGCGCCCCTTGCCTCCGCAACACCGAAGCTGCTGGAGGCTGCTGGAGGCGGGTGCCCAGCGCCCAGCCGGCCCCTGAGTCCTCACGGCAGGAACGGAAAGTTCTGGATGTGGGCTGGCTAATATTCCTGGTCACCATGCCCCCCACCCCCAGCATCACCACCAGCAAGGGCCAGTCTCTTGGCCTTCCTTTCTGTGTGGTCCTGAGATCTGTCTAGATTCCCCAGCCCGCCCAGCCGCAAGCCCCGCGGGCTGGGGGAGGGGTCTCAGCTCGGAGTGTGCACTGAGCGAGGTGGGCGGGAATGGAGCAGGAGGACCCTCCATGTGCTGGCTGTGTGGCTGCCAGAAGACAGCCCACCCCACCCCGCTGTCTATCAAATGGAGGGCAGCGTGGCTCCCAGGGCCTGTGGCTCTGGTCCCTCCTTCCAAGGGGCAGCTGTGTCCCCCACCGAGCTGTTGTCTAAGCAGGACCCGTATCTTTGGCTTTGTGAGAGCCCAGACCGGACACCCATCTCCTCCGGAATGAAGGTCTTCCTACCCGTGCTACTGGCTGCCCTGCTGGGTGTGGAGCGAGGTGAGATGCCCCCCCGGGGCCCCGGGCCCTGCCTTTGGGTGAGTCCTGCTTTCCTCTTGGACTCTCCTTCTCCCTTCTCTCCCGAGCAGTGCCCAGCAGCGCCCAGGGGACCTTCAGTCCCGTTCCCACGTGACCTGTTCCAGACGGCCCCACAGCCCTCTGCCCCAGCAGAGCGGGTCACTCCTCCTTGCTACTCCCCTGGAGGCCTCGGGTCTGTCCCTGACACGTTCCCCGCGGTGCATTTGGACCCGGGGCCGAGGTCTGGAGTGTGATGATTGCTCGATTAACATCCACCAAGGATTGGGGGTTGCGGACTGGCAGGGGACATCGGGGGACGCCGCTGGAAGGCGCCCCAGGGCCCGAGACAGGTGTCACCTGCTGTGCCTCCCTTCCTCCGCAGCCTGCTCCCTGGTGTGCTTCTCGTGCACGAATCAGAACAGTAACTTCTACTGCCTGAAGCCGACCGTGTGCTCGGACTCGGACAACTACTGCGTCACGGTGTCCGCCTCTGCCGGCCTCGGTGAGCGCCGCCCACCGCCTCTGCCCGTGGCCCAGGCCACCGCCCCCGCCCCCGGGCCCCCGCGCCGGCCCTCACCTCCTTGTCTTCCTGCGCAGGGAAACTGGTGGACTTCGGCCATACCCTGAACAAGGGCTGCTCCCCGATCTGCCCCAGCCCCAGCGTCAACCTCGGCGTGGCGTCCATCGGCACCCACTGCTGCCAGAGCTTCCTGTGTAACATCAGCACGGCTGGCCGGGGGCTGCGCGCCAGCGCCGGGCTGCTGGGCCTCGGGCTCCTGCTCAGCCTGCTGTCCGCCCTGCAGCGGCTCGGGCCCTGACTCGTCCGCCCAGCAGCCGGCCCGGACTCCCCCAGCTCAGGAAGGAAGGCCAGGCCCCTCCCAGACCCTCCCAGACCATAGGGAAGCCTCTTCCTCCTACCCCTCGCCCCGCTCGATCCCAGCCCCCGCTGCCCCCGCTGCCCTCGGTGCTCAGGGTCTGGCCTGCCCCTGGCGCCTCCCCCTCCCCTGAGAGGCGCCCACAGCGCTCACTCCCCAGGCGGCCAAGCGACCTTCCTCAGGGAACCTGGGAAGGGCTGAGGGCCGGAGGCCGAGGGTCCCGGAGTCAGGACTGAGACCTGGGGACACACTGGGAGGGGCACGTCTGTTCCCAGCTGGGTCGAGAGCTGTGCTTTGGCCGCTGCTTCCGAGAAGGCCTGTTGTCACCATCCGAGGACGTTGTTGTCGCAGGGGACGGCCTAGCTCAGCGGCGCGGACGGGGCCTGGGTGCACCCTGGGCATGCGTGCGAGTGTGAGGGCGAGTCAGAGTTGGGGGGGGACGGGGTCAGGAGTCCAACGTAGGCTGCGGAGCACCCCGACCTCAACAGCAAAGCTGCTTTTCTCTGGCCTTTCTGCAGCCCATATGCACTCACTTTAAGGCTGGCCTTTTGGAAGATGGGGTTTCAGTGCTTCAGGGTTTAGGCCACTGGACCCAGGAATCCCGCCCCCCACCACCGACCTCCAGCTGTGGCCCCACCCTCTCCCTCCACCCCCACATTGGATTCTGCCTGCTGCTTTGGTGCCTCAAATAAACACATGTTCTCCACCTTTTGCTCTGGCCGTGACTGCCTGTGGCCATGACTGCAGTCTGGGGGACCCCCTCCCTGCAGGGGCTTCAGTGGGGGGGACCCCCATGGCCCCACCCAGCGGCTCACATAGGGAGAGGCTCCCCTGAGTCCATAGCTCTCTGCCCTCCAGGCCTAGAAGAGAACCTCCACTCTTGGCCACGTGGGAAGTTCATCATCAGGTAGGGCAGGGCCGGAAGCAGGGAGGGAGGTCAGTCTGCTTCTGGGAGGAAGGCAGCCCCCTCCAGAGGCAGGAATGGGTTTGGAGTGGGGAGAAGGAGCCTACAGGAGCAGGCACTCGGTGGGCACCAGCGTCTGGCTCTCCGGGACTCGACGATGGGATGCCGGGCCCGTCGGGTCCAAGCAGGCACAGGCAAACCTGACTGGGCAGGCGGGGGCCAGGGAGCGGGTGAGCGGACACTGCCCTGTGCCCAATTCCTCTCTGCCAGCCACGATGTTTCTGTGGTGATCAGGGAAGCCGTCCCTGCCAGCAAGGCTCTGTGTTCCTAGCCCACGGCTCCTTTGACTGGGCTGGGGTGCGTCGTGGCACTCCTGGAAGGTGGGGAAGTCGGTCTCTACTTGATGTCAGCAGGCCAGGTCTGAGGACCCAGAGGGGGCCCCAAAAGACGAGCTGAGCGTGTCCATGGCTTCATGCAGGCTGGAAATCAGAAGGGAGCCAGGAGGAAGTGAGGGAAGGGCTTCCTGACCAGCATGAGGGATAGAGCGGAGCAGACAGTGCCTGGGGCACCCGTGCCCTTGGGGTGAGCTTCCTACTGGAAAGGGGTCCGGGCTCCTGCTCCTTCAGGAATCCAGAGTAGAGTCCGTGGACAGTGAGGGTCACAATGGGATCCTGTTCTCTGAGGCCTTCCCAGGTGTTTGGGGCCCAGGAGGAACTCAGGATGATTAACCGCCTCCCCTTGGAGTGGAAAACAAGCTTCTCTGGGCCCATTCAGAGCAAGGGAACCGCAGAGCAGGAGTCGCTGTGACCCGCCCACCCGAGGAGGAGCAGGACGGAGACTCTGGGAAACGCGGTCCCTTGGGCTTCCCAGCCTCACACCCGCCTGCGCACTCAGGTTGACGCCGGGGGCCCCGAGTGGTGTGCCTGTGCCCAGTGGCCGCAGAATACTGTCCAGCAGGGCAGGACAGTGGTCAGTGTGGGGCTCAGGGTTGTGGCCTGTCTCTGGGGAATCTCTGAGCTCCAGGTGGGCACGGACGCTTGGAAATGCGGGTTCTCATCGCCACGGCCACCCAAGTGGGGACACCCCGCCGACACACACAGCCAGGTGACATCCCATGGAGGGGACAGTCTCCAAATAAGGGGGGCAGGAGGGATCTGCCCCGGTAAGGCGACAAGAGGAAGGAGACCCCAGCTGACCAGTGCCTTGGGGAAGGATCGGGAAGCACCTTGGAGCAGCCTGACTGAGACTGAGTGGGCAGTGACCATGCGACGCACCTGAAGGGGTCAGGCTGGCATTAAAAACAGAAGAAGGGGCGTCTGGCTGGGTCCCCGGAGCACGCGACTCTTGATCTCCCAGTTGGAAGTTCAAGCCCCACGTTGGGTATAGAGATCACTTAAAAAATAAAATATTTTAAAAAGAAAAGGAATTCCAGGAACTTGACATCAGCATGCCCCCAGGTACCCACGGCCGGCTGTTGCCGCGGGCAATGGGGCTCCGCGCGGCTCAGAGTCCCGGGGTAGAAGGCACTCGCGGTATTGTTCACTCAACATTGGTCAAGCCACGGCGCTGGTGTGGCTCTAAGTCGCAAGGTGCCCGGCGGGTGGTGGCGAGGTGGCAGGACCCCGTGGCCCCGCGCTCGGCTCCTGCCCACAGTCACGCAGGCTTTCGTCTCCGCACCTGCTGTCTCCCAGGTGGCATTCCTCGGTCACTGCCCTTCCTGCACCTACACGCAGAGATGGTGATGCTTATCCCGTTTTCAGGAGCCCCCTGAGGCCGGGGGCTTGAAGCCACCTGCACTGCTGGCTGGGGGACCCCGGGGCCCAGCACTGCCTCTGCTCTGGGGTCAAGTCCTTGCAGAGCTGGGCTCAGAAGCCGGTGGGCCCCCTGGGTTCCCTCTGCCTCTCCCTGGGGAGGGGGGAGGCTGGAGGGCGGGGAGGGTGCAGGCCGCCTGAGGGAGCAGAGGGAGGGGGGTGGGGTGGGTGAGAAGGGGCTGAGCGGTGGGAGGAGGAGCCCGGAGCTCTAAGTTTCCATTTCCTGCCGCCTGGGGGAAGGCAGGTAGGGCGGGGAGGGGCGGGGAGGGGCGGGGCCTCGGAGGGAGGCCTGCTGGGGCCTCGTGCCCCAGACTCTAGGGGTGCCCTGGCACCTGGCCAGGCTGCAGGGAGGGGCCAGGCACACGGTGGCCAGGAGCCCAGACTCCCTGATCTCAGCGCCAGGAGCCCGGGGGACGCCCCGCCCCCATCTCAGTAGCCAAAGTCAGCTCTTTGTTCTGGTCCGGTTCCCGCATCCCCCCAGGGAGGGGGTCTCTCTCTCTGGGGAGAAAATGGGCATATCAGGCTCCTGTCCCTCGCCTGCCCCTCCCAGGCTGCTGGGCCTGCTGGCCTGGGAGGTGGAGAGATCCTGCCCCAGCTCTGGCCTCCACCCGCTGTGCGTCTCCGGGGGGTGCCTACAGCCCAGCCCAGGCCAGGCAGGCCCTGTGCCTCCTCTCCCCGTCCTTGCCATCCGCCACATTGCCCTGCTCCTGTTCTCCCATGATTTCCAAGGTCCCCAGCCTGCTCGCCCAAGGGCCCAGGTGGGGTGGAGGAGATCTGGGAAGTGGAAAGCACAGAACCGGAGATGGGGACAAAACAGACCTAGGGACGACAAGGCAGCTCTGGCCGGGGCTCAGGCCTGCGGAGACCCCACCAGTCCCCTGCAGCCGGCCCGGGACGGTGGCTCTGAGGGTCCACGTCCGCAGGCCCCAGCCGTGAGGCTGTTGCTCGGCTGTTGCTCGGCTGTGCTCCAGCCTGTGGGGACATCTCTTGTGCAAAGAGCCCACCTCGTGTCCCCATGGGGGATCTTATCAAACATGCCGTTTCTCCTCACCTGGGGCCCCAGACTGTCACCTTGGAGTGTCTCTGGAGTCCCCTCGGCTGTGCCGTTGTGAGGAGGTGAAGTGGGAAGACGGTGGTCTCTGAGGAAAACGCACGAGAAATGGATTCGGGAGGACAGGGGTGCACAGAGAGGAGGGGCCAGCTGGGGGTCGGGGCGGGCAGTGTGAGGGGCAGCAGACACCACACCCACGAGGGGTTCTAAGGCTGGGGGAGGGACCACTGGGAGCCCAGCAGATTCTAAGAGGAGAAGATCGAAGTGCGGTGTTGATGCCATGGACCCCCTCCTGCAGGGTCTCCCTCCTGCAGGGTCTCCTGGGACAGTGCCATCACTCGTGAGCACCTACAGCAACTGCCCCTCTGGCTGCCTTTCCAGCCTGGCCAGTAGACAGCAGGTGTCCCTGTCACTGGGGCTGGAGGGGGTGCCGCGTGGCTTCCCTAAGTCCTGTCCACCCCTCTCCAAAGAGCACCTCCGGCCGCGCTCCTCCTATTTTTCTGGTTTGGATGCGCCGTCTGTTCTCTGCAGGGAATTTGGTCAAACCTGCCTTTGCCTGATTCCCATTCGGGAAGGGACTCAGACTGGCACCCCTTTTGTCCCCTCCCCGAGCAGAGGATAACCTGACCCCCCTCTTCCAAGAGTTCTCTGGGGACCAGAGCAGAGCAGACTCTGCAGAACGACATGCCACCTCCCCCTGGGAGCTGGCCTGGGTTTCCGGGACCCAGACTGAAAGTAGGGGACCCAGGGCCTCAGCGGATGAGGGAAACAAAGGCCAAAGAAAATTTGCATTTCCTCAACCTACAGCCCAGGGACTGACAAGCCCTGGAATGAGGCAGAGTGACCTTCCTCTAGGGGCTCAGCTGCCTCAATGCTGACACTTTGCTAAGGGCAACAAGCCATTCTGGCCCGACCCCCAGGATCCCGTAAGTCTATTTTAACATAAAAATTCCTTTGGAGACTTCCTTTATCTCTAAACCCCAAGATACGTGGTGGCCATCATTGCCCCAAGCATACACGCACCGAGATACATCCGAAAGGTCTCAGGATTGAGTTTTCATGGAACAGTAGTGCATGACCCTCTCCTCAGAAGAGCTGCCCCCTCAGGGTCCTGGAAACCTTGTTCCCAATACCTGGGAGGCCTGCACTCTCCCTAACCCCTCCCAACTTGGAAGTATATAATGGGTTCCTCCCAGGACCCCAGTGCAGCTCTACCTGCCCCCAGTCCTGTCCCCGTGCTTTAATAAAACCACCTTTTTGCACCAAAGACGCCTCAAGAATTCTTTCTTGACTGTTCGTTCACTCCTAAACCCCAACATTTCCTACATAATTTGGTGCGCGGCATAGGGACGTCGGTCTTTCATCTGGACTCTGAGCCTTGCTGCAAACTTGACGACTGCTTTCTTCCCCTCTATTCCCATTTCAGGGGCTTTGAAAGGAATATGATCTTTTTTTTTTCTTTAATAAATCTTTTTTTTAAGATTTTATTTATTTATTTGACAGGGAGTGGGAGAGAGCTTGAGAGAGAGCACAAGTGGGGGAAGCAGCAGAGGGAGAGGGAGAAGCAGGCTCCCCACTGAGCCAGGAGCCTAATGTGGGGCTTGATCCCGGGACCCTGGGATCATGACCTGAGCCAAAGGCAGATGCTTAACCGACTGAGCCACCCAGGTGCCCCAAGGAGTATCATCTTTTTTTTTTTTTAAGATTTTATTTATTTGACAGAGAGACAGAGCCAGACAGAACACAAGCAGGGGGAGTGGGAGAGGGAGAAGCAGGCTTCCCACCAAGCAAGGAGTCCGATGTGGGGCTCAATCCCAGCATTATGACCTGAGCCGAGGCAGACGCTTAACAACTGAGCCCCCCAGGTGCCCCCCAAGGAGTATCGTCTTACGGGAACACTCTCATGTCGACCGCTCAGGCTACGATCGTCCAGCCTGCGGCTGCTCTACCGGGACGGAAGGAGAAACCCTGCCGTTTCACCAGAAGTCAGCCCCCGAGCCTGAATGGTAATAAGACCCAGAAACTTGATGCCCACTCTTTGTTCCTGTCCTTCGACAAAGTCATCTGTCGTGGGCACGGGACAGC
The DNA here is from genome assembly GCF_902655055.1 of Lutra lutra. Classification (NCBI taxonomy): domain Eukaryota; kingdom Metazoa; phylum Chordata; class Mammalia; order Carnivora; family Mustelidae; genus Lutra; species Lutra lutra. The sequence continues at coordinate 1,384,430 of NC_062281.1, read as the reverse complement.
CACCCCAGCGACCAGCCTGGCTGCCCATCTTAATTCTCCCATGTGAGGTTCCCTCCTCATTGGTCTAATGGGATCCTACCCACATCCTTGGTCTGGCCACTCCTGGCCGCGGGACCTCCACTGGGAGCCGGCGGAACCCAGCACCCAACTGAACTAAAACCCAACCGGGGATGGCTTCCTAGGGACGCTGGCTGTAAAGACCACACGTGTGGGAATGTCACTCAGAACGTGACGGGTTTCTACCTTTACTGTTTTCCCTCAGGGTCCTCTAACTACTTAAACTACAATATTGGGTCCTTTCCCCTTGTAAAACTTTTCTAGTGTTTTCCATGGGCTAACAACGGTGGGTTCTTCAAGGCGAGGTGGAGTAAGAGGTGACCTTCACGGCATGACCTCCGAGGCATGGTATTTCAGGCCCTACTAGCCTAGGACGCAGTGGGGAGAAGGGGGGACGCTGGCATCGCTCCTCCGGGAACTTTATGGCAGAGCGGTGATCAGAGTGACCTCATTGGAGGGACACGTTGAGTCCCTTTGACGCCAGGAACCTCTGATGTATCCCGTGTGGGATGCCACCTGGGAGTCGGGAGTGGGACTCTCCGTGATGGACCTTCTCTCTCTCTCTCTCTCTCCTCCAGTTCCCAAGGACTCTCCCTCGGGGAGCCTTCTAACCCCCCCCCCCCCGGGAAACAATGTGGATTGCGAAGCTGAGGAAAGGACTGAGCTCCTGTAGCCCCGCGTGGCCTCGGTGGGATGTGTCGGTTCGTCTCTTCCGCAGGAAGCAGGGCGCGTGGGCGGAGATGCTCTAGGGCCAGCCTGCGGGCTCTGCATCGGGACCCCGACCTAAGGGGCCTCTTGCAGAACAGGTTGGGTCAGGGACCAGGCCGGTAAACCACCACCACCACCACCACCCCCTCCCCCAGGCGGGGAGGATGATAATGATCTAAACAGGCCCCGTCGCGACGGGATCCAGGTTGCTGGAGGAAACAGGGGCTGTGGTCCCGAGGAGGCAGAGGGGGATCTCACTGTCCCTCCTCCTGACAGCTGTGGGGGCGTCTCCTGCATTTCCCGGGCTTGCTGGCTGTAATTAGAGCCAGCTGTGGGGCGTGGACCCCGGGATGGGGACTTTAAGGAGGTTTCCCAAGCAGCTGCTGAAACTCCCTCCTTGTCAGGGGAAGTTTCCTGTCTTCTCCAGCCCGGCCTGGACCACAGGTGTCCACGCTGGGGGACAAGCAAACAGGGTGTCTGTTCGTCTGTCTGAGCCGAGGAGCTTTAGAACCAAGAAACCGCGTTCTCTGCCTTCTGGGGGCACCAGGCCTCCTCTCCAGCCCTCCTCCTCCCATGTCTGCGCCGCCCCGGGGGCCTCCTGCTTAACTGGCTTCGAGGCCCTCCTCGCTGCCGCTGGCACTCGGGCTTCTCCCCCCTCGCTGTGAGGAGCAGAGAGGACGGTCTGCACTTGACCCCGCCCACTCCGGATTCCCCCCAGGGTCCCAGGAAAAACCACAGAGGGCAACAAAATGATTGGCTTTTACGTGGGTGTTTTAATCTGAGTGACCCTCCTGACCCGTCACGCAATCCGGTTTTTGTCCGCGTGCTTGTCTAACTACAGGTACTTGTTCGCGTGGGAAGGGCGGCTCCTTCCCAGATGGGGTTTAATAGCATCGGGTTCAAGAGGTCGGGGGCCCCCAATTCCCTAAAGCGTGCCGGCCGGCCAGGAGCCCCCAGGTCAAGCTCCTCATTTAGCTGTCCCACTGGCTGCAGAGCTGACACCTCCCCACTCACCCACGGACCTGGTTGAGACACCCGAGGCCATTCCCTTCCTTCTGTCACATACGAGTTGTAAGTCTTCCCCGTAGGAAGACTTTAGATGGGGCACTGGGTAAGCTGAGGAAAGCTTAGAATACTAGGACGGGGTCCTTTCCATTTTAAAGGTAGTTTTCCTCTTGGGACAGAGGGTCCTTGTCTCTGCCGGCCTTTCTTCTGGCTGCCCTTCATCAGTATTCCACCAAGGCTTGCCCAAGGTCGGATAAGCTCTTGGTCTCTGTTGCAACTTATTAGTAAAAAAAATGACATAAGGGCGCCTGGGGGCTCCGTGGGTTAAGCCTCTGCCTTCCGCTCGGGTCATGATCCCAGGGTCCTGGGATCGAGTCCTGCATTGGGCTCTCCGCTCAGCAGGGAGCCTGCTTCCCTTCCTCTCTCTCTGCCTGCCTCTCTGCCGACTTGTGATCTCTGTCTGTCAAATAAATAAATAAAATCTTTTTAAAAAGATGACTTAAAATCGTGCTTAATATTGTCTGTCTCAAGGTTTTCATGGGTAACTAAGAGAGCTTTCAAAGTCTGTCATAACCTGAAACTTAACGTTTTGCTCAATGATAAATTGGGATTGAAATCATTGGACATCTAGGCCTTTTCCAAATAGGAGAGAGTGCCACTGAACACAGCTTTGCACTTTTGACTTCTTATTACAAAGAAACTAAGGATATTTGGGTCTGTTGGAAAACGTGCTTTGTGCTTAATAGAGTCATAAAACTGCCATCTGCAGAACTCTGGAGTGGCGGTTCACAACTGGTCACTGCTTAGTTTTCACTGGAGACTAAGAGTTAAAATCCTGCTACATGTAATTAAAACCGGTGGGAATAAGGGAAGAAACTCAGTATGTGTAAGAAAGATCTGAGGAAAGGGAACACATTCTTGTCGAAGGGAAGGTGTGGGAGGTTTGCGAAGGGAAGTCTTCGGAAAGGAATTTCACGTGTGGTCAGGATGGACCAAGGTTGAAATGAGCGGATTTGAAAATACGCTAGTATGAGACTGAAATTCTGTTTTCTCTCTGTTCAAAAGACACAGTTTTCTGGGATTGTTGGTCTGCTCTTGGCAAGAAAATATAAACAAAGCTGTTTTCTCTTTCTTTGCCAGAAAAACCGGTCTCTATGGTTTGTGTTTATCAGGTTTTTAATGATCCGTAATCCTGCTTAGGCATGTGCTTTAACTTCCTAATGTTTTACCAAACTTCCCTGAGATTTAAAATTGTAAACAACGTCTCTTTGACTAATTAGGCTTGTTTATATGGTGTGTTGTGTTCTGGTGCAAGGTCGTCATTGAACCGTCGGAAACATGGCTGGTCTCTAACGTTTGCTCTTCCAGACCTTTCTCTTGCGATATCTGTGACTTACAGAAACATGGTAAAGTATGCATTTGTGAACACATTGAAGCATTTAACTTTTCTCTCTGATTGAACCCCCTGAAGCTCAAAAGGTCTCAGTAAGTATCCTTTCTTCTCGGGTAATCATAGTATTTGCACGAGCTCTGTAAGGATCTGTTCTCCTTGTAACAGGGCATCATTGGAAACACTGATGATTTTACCAAGGCTTTCAGATGTCACATTTGAGAGAGACGTGCACAGACTCAGATGTGACCAGACAGCTTGAAGGAGCTAAGGTTGACTTTATGAAACCTGGAGCCATAAAGCCCCTTGGAACTGTTGGCCTGACCCCTTGCTTACGGAGTCCCCAGCAGCCTCACCAGGTGCGTCAAGAATGTCACTTCCCGGCAGGTGCAGGACCCTCGGGCTGTCCTGGGGACCTGGTGGAGAGGAATCTGCCGCATCTACAGGTTCGGCAGTCATGTCTGATGGCAAGTACTTGGCTTGGCTCCCAGCCTGGAGAGGCTACTGAAGCTTCAACCTAGAGATTCCTTATAGAGTTCCAGCAAAGCAGATTCTAAAAGATCTGTAGGATCACTCACTGTTCTTGCTGAGCTTATGGAAATAATCAGGCCAGGTGTGTTAAAATTGAACTTGTTTTACAAACGATTTAGTCTTAACTTGGCTACCTCTGGAAATAACAGTGATTTTAGTGAGAAAATTTGCGTTTCGATAACACACCTTTGCAGATGTTAAATCGTAGTTCTGATTGTCTTTGAGTGTTTGCTCTTTGCCTGAGCTAGCCAGCTTGAGAACCTTCAGAGAAATTACCCCAACAGCTCATGTATGGACAATCTTGCTTGTTACTCTGTGGGGACAATAACGAGACCCCGTGGGCACAGGATTGTTTGAACAACTAGAACATGGGATTGGTTCCCCAACAATTGTATAAGTCCGCGATCACCGTGACCAATTCTGTGTGGCTTGGATGACAAAATCACTCCTTAGAAGCACAGCGTACCCCACGCCACGGGGTTACCCATGGGCTTCTGCAGATGGCGGACGGCCCCACGTTCCTTAGGATTGCACTGGATGATGCGCTGGGGGCTGCCCTTATCCCGAGACAAGTCTTACCCCACTTGCCAGTGATTCCTGCTAACTAGGGTCATGTGAAGGCCCAACCTCCTACAATGAAGGCTTCTTGATGCCACATTTATCCTAGAAGTTACCGCTGTTGATGTAAAATCACAAGAGGAGGCTTCAGGCAATCATGCAGCCACCACCTGGAACTAAGCGTGAATGCAGTCACCCACAAATGCAGAAGGTGGCCTTCCAGAGCCAAAGGGCCCTTGAAACCCCGACTGCAGTCCAAGGAGGCCCAGAAGCAGGTGACCGGCTCCATACAGGACCCGAAGTGGCTCTAACCTGTGGCTGTGCCTTCCCCCAGGCGGGATAGGCCACTGGACTCCGGGTTTTGCCCGGATGCGCGGACCCACTGTTAAAACCATGACAAGCCCAGCCAACCTTCGGAACTGAAAACGAGGGTACACGTTCTGGGTTTCAGGGGTCTGACCACCTAGCATCCATCTTTGCTCCTTCTTTGGGCCTGGGGGATGTTGTTTGGCACACGGAAGCTCTTAATAAGGGCATGGCCCAAGCTCTAAATGACACCCAAAATCACATTTCTCTACTAAGTACTGAAATAGCACAAATGCGTGAACCAGTTTTACGAAACAGAAAGCGTGAGATGCTTTAACTGCTGCAATGGCGGAGCACGTGCTTCACAGAAACAAAATGCGACGCACGCGCTCCAGATGCCACGAAACTCTTCCTGCGTCTCTAACTGACACGAATACTCAGTGGGCGTCCTGGGAGACCCCTGTCTTTCCTTTTTTTTTTTTTTTAAAGATTTTATTTATTTATTTGACAGAGATCACAAGTAGGCAGAGAGAGAGACGGAAGCAAGCTCCCCGAGGAGCAGAGAGCCCGATGCGGGACTCGATCCCAAGACCCTGGGATCATGACCTGAGCCCAAGGCAGAGGCCTTAACCCACTGAGCCACCCAGGTGCCCCCCGTCTTTCCTTTAATGACTGGTTAAACTCCTGGACTGGACAGGATTTTTGTCAACTTTCCAAGGACTCTGGAGGCACCTGGGTGGCTGGGTCAGTTGAGCGTCCGCCTTTGGCTCAGGTCAGGAGTCCCGGGATGGAGTCCCTGGTCGGGCTCCCTGCTCAGCGGGGAGCCTGCTTCTCCCTCCAACCCTCCCGCTGCTTGTGCTCTCACTCTCTCTCGCTCTCTCTCTAGAGTAGATAAATGAAACCTTAAAAAAAAAAAAAGACTCTTATTTGGGTTCTTTTTCTTTTTGTTACTCTAACCATGTTTCGTATCTTCTCCCATGTCTCTCCGCCTGGTGCCGAGACGCTTTCTCTGCCGCTACTTCCTGCTGATGGTGCTTCCCGCTCGGGGGATCCGCACGTGTGGTCTCTCCTGATTCAGCACCTCTGCCTCTGTTGCTGCTCCAGCCACATAAGCCCCAGTGACAGCGTTGAGCCCAGTAGGGACATCTCTCCGTCCCTAGTCAGCAGGGAGACCGTACGGAAGATGAGACCTTCCATCAACAACTTACAGGTTGAAGGGTCAGACGGTTCGGGGTGGGGGGTGACGTGGGAAACAAAAGCAGAAGAAAAATTAAATTTCCTTTCTCCCTACAGCCCACTGACAAGTCCTCGGAACAGGCAGAGCGACCTTCCTCTAGGGGCTCAGCTGCCTGGACGCTGACACTTTGCTAAAGGCAAGGGCAATCCTAGCCCAACCCCCAGGATCCCATAAGTCTACTTCAACATATAAAACTTCCTTTGGAAACTTCCTTTATCTCTAAACCCCAAGATAGGTGGTGGCCATCATTGCCCCAAGCATACATACACCGAGATACATCCAAAAGGTCTCAGGATTGAGTTTTCATGGAACAGTAGTGCATGACCTTCTCCTTGTTAGAGTTGTCCCCTCAGGGTCCTGGAAAACTTGTTCCCAAAATACCTGGGAGGCCTGCACTCTCCCTAACCCCTCCCAACTTGGAAGTATATAATGGGCCCCTCCCGAGGACCCCAGTGCAGCTCTACCTGCTCCCGGTCCCGTCCCCGTGCTTTAATAAAACCACCTTTTTGCACCAAAGACGACTCAAGAATTCTCTCTTGGCCATGGGCTTCGAAAGCGAACATCGTTCGTACATTCGTAGACTAAGTCACAAACTAGGTACCAGCTCCCCTCCCCGGCACCGTGTGTAAGAGCTTCCTGCACTAACCGCAAGAGGAGACTGCGTTTGGAGACCTGTCTCCCCGCGTCCTTACCTACTGCAAGTGACAGACACAGACTTTTTGCTCAAACCAAGAGACTTGGGCCGAAGCACCCCCCCCAAGGGGAAGACCCCTTGTCCTCGGGGACAGAAGGGGTGCTCACCCCAAGTAGGAGTCTGCAGAACCCCCTGGAGACCCGGGCCCTTCTTTGCTTTGGACAGAGGGTCCTGAGTTCACCAACACAAAGGCACCTGCTTCATGCTCGTGCTCTGGGGAGCCCCTCAGTAGATTACAACGAACACTTTTCTTTGAGAACAGTGTCTCTCTGCCCTCCTGGCACCAGGAACCCAGGGCAGGAACAAAAAGGAAGCCACCATCCTCAAGATCCCTCCTGGGGATGCTGGTGGCTCCGTGGGTTGAGCATCGGACTCTCAGTTTCTGCTCTGGTCCTGAGCTCCGGGTTGTGGGATTGAGCCTCGAGTTGGGCTCCGTGCTGAGTGGGGGGTCTGCTTGGGGCTCCATCTCCCTTTGCGCTGCTTTTACTCCTCACTCTCTCTCTCAAAAACAAAACAAACCCCGCAACACCCACTCTTAGAGGGGCTGGGGCGGGGATGAGATCGAGCAATCGCAAAGCTCTCCCACGGGGTTCAAATGCCTTTTTTGTAATGAGACTTTTGCTTGGTTCCTGGAGAACGTTGTCCCTCCAACTGCGCACCCGCCCACTCTCCTGCTGCTACTCCCGGCTCGCCTGACTTACACCCTTCTGCTGGGCCACATGGGCGCGCCTGCTCTGAGCTGTTCTCTCCGAATTTTGTTCCCGCAGGTTCCCTGGGCTGCCCGCACCCGCCTCTGCCTCCTTGTGTACTGTCTTCTGCACTAGCGGTCACCGCAGGAGTTCTTCAGAGAGCTACCACAGCACCCTCATATGTGGCCCCCACACGACTGTGGATGTTTCTGGGAGGGTGTTTGTAGATAAGATGAACATTCCAGTGGGTGAAACTCAAGTAAAGCAGGTTGCCCTCCGTCGTGTGGGTGGGCCTCGTCCAGTCAGTTGAAGATCTGGATGGCACAGAAGACGGACACCCCCGGCCCCCGCCCCGCAAGAAAGAGGCAGTTCAGCATCGAACAGCCTCCGGACTTAACTTGCGATGTTGGCTCTTCCCGGCCTCTGCTCTGCCAGACCACGCTGATGACTCTGAACTTGCCGGCTCTCATAACCGTATAAGCCGGCTCAGTCCACGAGATCTTGTCCTGTATACAGAAACATTCTCTTGTTCTGTTTCTCTCGAGAATCCTGACCATCACCCAGAATGTCCATTTGGTTTGTTCTCTGGAGCCCCGTTCTGTCAGAACGCCCCGTCTTTGAATCTCGTTTGTCTTTTCCTCTGCTTTATGGAACGCAGTGTCATTGCTATTCTAAAATTCTCTTGTGCTAACTCCCTTCCGTGGACCATCTGCTGGTCTGTGCGTGTGGCTTTCCCCTATTGTGATTGGTCACGGTCCCCTGCCTCTGGAGATCCTCGGAGGCTTTATTGTGCGCTGGGCGTTGAAGAAGTAAGAACCACAGAGGCTGCACTCACACACCCCCGGGATGGGGGCCCCACACCCTCCTTAGCCAGATCAGCGGGTACCAAGTACCAAGCATATACAGCTTTGTGGGGTCCGGACTGCAGGTTGAGGAAGGCTCATGGAAACTCCCGTGTGTCCCTTTCCCCTGCCCCAGCCTCTGGCTGAGAGTGGCCTGTCTCCTTGGCCCTGGAGCACGTGGGAGATGCCATTCTGCCCGCTCACTGGCACGGTGAGCTCTGCCTGTAAGCCTCCCGCTCCCATGTTCTGAAGCAGCTTCCCAGTCTGACAACTCTCTTGGGAGCAGGTTCAGACATGCGTCAGACGCCTCTTCCTCTGCGGGGATTTGCTGCCTAAGGAGACTGTGGGAAGGGTCACCTTCCTGGCAGCTGTCCCTTCTAGGGCGTGTCTCCCGCATCCATCGCTCTGCATGCATTCTGGGTGGGAGAATGCGTTGGCAGCTTTGCAAATACCTACCTGGTGGTAAGATCATCACTGGTTTCCCTTGCCCAGAGCCAAGTCTGTGTGGGTCGCACCCGTCCCTTGGTGCCTGGAGTTGCCACATGGCCATGGGAAGGACAGGGCACTGCATCAGCCCACCTGGGAGGGATTCTGACCTCTGGTTCCCTGGTCACTCAGCCCTTGCTCCCGTCACAACTCTCCAGCATATTTTAAACACAGCAGTGGCGATCCGTCTGGCTTTCTCTCCCCGGTCCGGTGAAGTACTTGACCGCATGGTCCACGTCATCCTCCCGCATCCCTCCTCGTGGGAGCCCTCTGACGGCTGCGGAATCACATGCTCACTCTGCATCCCAGTCCATTGGACTGTTTCCCAAGTTTGCTGTTTTTATTACTTATTCTCCAGGATTCCCAGGTACACTATCATATCATCTACAAACAGAGCAGGTTTTACTTCTTTCCATTCTTTTTTTTTTTTTTGAAAGACCTATTTATTTATTTGAGAGGCAGAGAGAGAGTACGGTTTTGGGGGCGGGGGGGACGAAACAGAGGCAGAAGGAGAGAGAGAATCTCAAGCAGGCTCCACGTCCAGCAAGGAGCCAGACATGGGCTGGATCTCATGATCCCAGGATCATGACCTGCGCCGAAATCAAGAGCCCCAGCCTGAACCACAGGAGTCCCCCAGGTGCCCCTTCTTCCTGTTCTAATGCCTGTCCTGCTCTCTGCGCACTCCTGCTGAGTACTTCCCGTTCAAATGTGCATCGTGATGGGGACACTTCTGCTGTCCTTCTTATAATGTAAGATGATGACTTCAGGAGATTGGATTTTTCTTGAATATTTTTAATCAAGAAAGGTTATTTGACTTATCAGAGGTATTTGCCAAGTCTGTAGATTTGCCCCTATGATATTTATTTTCATATCTATTAATACGAGGAACTATGTTGACAAGTTCCCTAGTATTTAACCGTCACTGAATTCCTGGGATATACCAGGCTTTGTCATACTGTATGACTGTCTCAATGCGCTGTTGGATGCTGTTTGTTTATATATTTTTAAGATTTTTGCTCTGGTATATCTAAGAGATGTTAGTCGGTGATTTTCTTTCTTTTTCCAATTTTTTGTGTTGCCACGTCTTCTTCTTTTCAATGAAACCGAAATTTGGGCTTTAAAACCTTCTTCTACAGCACGGGCACTTGGAGGAGCCCTTGATTACCCAAGGAAATACTCGCTTCGATCTTTACTTTCTGCAGTTTTTCTTGTCATCATTTCTGCTTCGGCGGCTGACAAGTCCGGCATCAAGCCGCGTTTTCCTTACAGGTGTTTGGGGACCCAGGCCCTAGGGACTGTTTCTGGGTCCTCGACGCCGCTATGCCCACTGAGCTGCGGTTCCTCTGGGGCCCAGGCCGCGTCCGGAACCGCGGGGCCCCAGGCTGCCCGACCCCCACCCCCGGCTGCGCTCCGCCACCCCCATCCCCCATCCCCCCAACCTGTGCCGCTCCCCTGCCCCGCCCCCGCTCGCCCCTGCGCGGCCGCCTCCCTCCCCTCCCCTCCCCTCCCCGCAGGCGGGTCTCCGAGCGGCTCGTCGCCTCCTGCTCTTCCTCCCCCGTCCGTCGTCCCTCCCGTCGCCCGCTCTAGCCCTCGGTCGGGACGTCGCTCCGCGCGGGGCCGCCGCCGCTGGTGTCCCCGCACGTTCCCGCGCGGGCTCGGCGGGCGGTCTGCGAGGGGCCGCCCTCTGCCGGCGGCGCGGGGAAGTGCGGGCTGTCGCCGCGGTCGCGCCTCGCTCGGTGGCCGGTCCGCGGTCGCTCGTGGGAGGGGCCCCGCCCCCCGTCCCGGGGCGTCCGGTACTTTCCCCTCTTACTTCTCTCTTCCCATTTGCCACCAGCCCGCAGGGGTCCGCGCCCCGGGAAGGGCCGCATGTGACGGCCCCGCGCTCCGGTCGCCTGTGGCTGGTCCCCCCGCCACCAGCTCTAAGTCCAGACCCTCCCCTTCTGGGGCCGGCTTTCGTCTGGTTCGCCACCTCGGACTCTGCCTTCCTTCCCGCTTCCTCCCCGCTGCCCCCAGGTGCCCAGGTCCTCCGGGCCCTGCCAGACCGTGTCTGTCCCCCGCAGGGACATCCCGGCATCTCCATCTCCCCGGTGCTGAGGTCACGGCAGAGGTGGGGTCTGTTGCCTTTCCGTTGACCCGAGTTCCCGCTCTTGCTAGAAAGTAGCTAGAAGTGCCCTGGGAAACCCAGAATTCAAGGGGTGGGGTAATGTAAGAGTCTAAATTTCTTGGTGGCACGGAGAAGACACTGGGTTCTGTATTCTGATTCTACAGCCTGTGACCTTTTTAAGTTCCTGCGTTAATTCCAATAGTTGCTGGGCACCTCATCCTGCACTTTCCGAATTCAAACCACGGGGCATTGGAATGGTGGGGGCTGATTTCCCACCTTAAATAGAAGTGGTGACAGCTCCAGAAGCAGGGGTGATGCAGTTATAGGAGCCCCTTGTCACATTAGAGGCCCCTCACACGCCTGGCTCGCTGAGAGCACTCATACATTCTGTTGAATTTAATCAAATGATTTTCTGCACATATGGGAATATAGTATGGTTTCCCTTTTGGGGGAGGCCTTGGTGATTTTCTGACATTAGAGTACATTTTCATTAATTTTTATGGGAGATGGCCCTGGAGTTTTCATTTCTTCTAATACCTTGTGCATTTTTTTCAAAATCTAGTTAATGCAGCGTCTGAAAATTAATTAGGGAGTGTTCATTTCTTCCTTTCCTCTGAAAGAGGTTCTGGAAGATTGATGCATCTTTTCTTTGGATGTTTGGAAGAATTAACCAGTGAGAGCCTCTAAATCGGGTTTTTCTTTTTATCTTAATAAATTTTCTTTTTATTTTTTATTTATTTAAGTTAATTTTAAATGAGTCTTTTGAAGTATACTTTGTAAGAATGAAATACACAAACTTTACGGGCACGATCTCATGAGCTTTGTCAAGTCCATGCAATCCTGTAACCACCACCACAGTCAACGCACAGAACCTGTCCTCACGCCCAAAGAGGTCCCTGGAGATGGGGTTTTGGAATAAGGTGAGGCTCGGTGGGGGGGGGTCCGGAGCCCACAGAGTAAGACCCGTGGGAACGCAGGCATCGGGTCTGTGCCGCCTTCCGCTTCCATCCCTCTGGGATAAAGGGCCAGAGCAGCACCTGCGGGGTCATGCGCTAAGACCAGGTTTCACTTTCTAAGAAACTGCCAACCATTTCTCCAAACAGCTGCTCTGGCCAGTGTGGGTGTCCAGCTCCCTCTGTAGACGCTGGTGCTGAGCGCTGCCTGTGTGTGACCCTGGTCCTTCTGTCCCACGCACACGGGTACCGCAGCATCTCCTTGTGGTTTCCGTGTACATTTTCCTAAGGGCTGAAGACACCCAACTTCTTGTCCTGAGCTCTTTGCCCTTGAACTTCTTCTCTGGTGAAGTGTGGATTCAGACCTTCTGCCCATTTATTGTATTTATTCTTAATATTTAATCGTATGCACTATTTTATTTTTTTTTCAAAGATTTTATTTATTCATTTGACACAGACAGGGATCACAAGTAGGCAGAGAGGCAGGCAGAGGGAGAGGAGGAAGCAGGCTCCCAGCCGAGCAGAGAGCCCGATGTGGGGCTCGATCCCAGGACCCTGAGACCAAGACCTGAGCTGAAGGCAGAGGCCCAACCCACTGAGCCACCCAAGTGCCCCATATGCACTATTTTAATATACACAAATATTTACTTCTGGCTTTGGATTTCAATTTTATTTCCTTGAAGTGTCTTTTGAAAAGCAGAAGTTTTTAATTCTGATGAAGTGTAACTTGTGTTTTTCGTGTTATAGATCATGCTGTTTGTGTTCTAAGAAACCCTTATCTCACCAAAGTCATACAAATGATCCCCTGGGCTTGTTTCTAGAAGCATAAGCTCTTGTGTTTACATGTTAGACCTGCCCCACAGAAAAATGACACCCAGGGCATGAGGAACCATGTGTATGGTTAGAGATATGGTTTACTTTTGTCATATGAAAGTCTAATTATTCCAGCACCACTAACTGGAAAGACAATCCTTTCCCTATTGAATCACCTTGATGACTTTATAAAAATCAGCTGACTGTACACATGTGGGTTTATTTCTGTTCCACTGATGCATGTGTCCGTCCTGATGCCCAAAACAAACCTGTCCTTTTTCTCTTTCTTGTTTTATTTAAAATATTTTTAAAATTTTCTTTCTTTATTTTTTAAGTTTTTAAATTCAGTTAATTAATGTATAATGCGTTATTGGTTTCAGAGGTAGAGGTCAGTGATTCATCTATTTTTAAAATTTATTTTTTAAAATTTAAATTCAATTAATTAACCTATAATCTATTATTGGAAAACTGTCTTAATTACTGGAGTCTTACATTCAGGCTTAAAACCAGGTAATGTCGTATCTCCAGATTTGTTCTTCCTTTTCAAAAGTGTTTTTGGCTGCTTTAGCTACTTTGCATTTTCATGTAAGTTTTTTATTCAGACGGAGGTTGCGTGGATACTGGTCTGGGGAGGTCTGGAACCTCAGGAATACCGAGTCTTCCAATCTGTGAACAAAATATCTTCTCTAGGGGCGCCGGGGTGGGGGGGGGGGCTCAGTCAGTGAAGCGTCTGCCTTCAGCTCAGGTCATGGTCATGGTCATGACCACATGGGGCTCTCTGCTCAGCAGGGAGTCTGCGTCTCTCTGCCTCCCCCCCTGCTTGTACATGCTCTCTCACTGACAAAGTCTTAAAAAAATAAGCTTTTAAAAAATAGTCTTCTTTAATTTCTTTTACCATATTTTGTCGAATTTATTGCTAAGTGCATCGTGTTTTGATGATATCCCGAATGACATTGATTTTTAAAATATTTTGCCATTTATTTTTTAAAGAGAGAGAGAGAGGCCAGCAAGTGCGCCGCAGGGCTGGGGGGTGCGGAAGCAGAGGGAGCTGGAGAGAGAGAATCTTAAGCAGGCTCCACGCTCGGCCCAGAGCCTGACGCAGGGCTCGATCCCACCACCCTGAGATCATGACCTAGGCTGAAATCAAGAGCCGGTAACTCAACCAACTGAGCCACCCAGGCGCCCCTTTTGTAATTTAATTTTAAAAATTTTTATTGAGATAATTGTAGATTCACTTGAGTCTTAAGAAAGAACGCAGTGGTCTGTGTACACTTTACCCAGTGTCTGCTAACGGTTATCTTTGCAAAACCGGATAAAATATCACAAGCAAGATGCCGACGTTGACACCACCCACCCACCTCTCGCCCCACGGTCTCCCTTGTGTGTGGCTGTTTAGACCTATGACCTTCAGCGGCCAGGTCCCTGCGCCCCGAGGTCAAGGTAGTGCACTTCCCTAACCCACCTCCCTGCCTCTCACTCCTCCCTCCCTAGCCTCTGCCTTCAGGAATCAGCTCTCCGTCTGTCACATCTAACTTGACCTTGACAGAAGTGGAGTTGTGCCCGGTGGGTCTCGCTGGTGTCAGCGTCTCTCAAACCTCCGCCTGCGGAGTCATCCTAGTCCTGCCTCTCCGTAGTTGGTTCAAGCTTTCAGTTGCCAAGCGGGGCTGCCGGGCCGGCCCGGTTTAACTGTGCACCCGAGGCGGGACCTCTGGGCTGCTGCTGCTGCGGCTCTCGCTCACAGGCAAGCTGCTGTAGGTGCAGCTTCCCGGCACAACGCCCAGCCCAACCGTGCACTTGCCGGCTCCTGGGGTGACTTCCTCTCTGGTTTTACTAGATGCTTCCAAACTGGTTCCCGAGTGGCTGTCCCATTCCCATTCCCTCTAGCAAGGTGCGAGTGGGGCAAGGGGATCCCCAGACATTTCAGGCAGCCGGGGGTGCAGGACATGCCCAGAGCCCTGAAGCATCCCCGTGGCCGAGCTGTCGGCTCAGCGGAGCTGATCAAAGCCAGAGCGCAGTGGACCGAACGGTGCCACCTTCCCTCCTTCTGGACACTGTGAGCAAAAGCCTAAAAGGGGGACAAGGCGCCAACCGCCCTGCCCTGTAGTCCTCTGGGGGACAGTCTCTCTGATGAAGCTTCGGGGGGGTTTTGAGGACCCGGGGATCAGAGAGAGGGGGAGTGCTGGGGTGGGAAAGCATGGGGTCATGGTGAGGCACCTTCACATTCCCCCTCGCCCTCCTGCGAGGAAGCCAGAGGGCACCCAGGCTGGGTGTGTGAATGAATGAACGTAAGCATGGACTCACGGGGCTGCAGTGCACACAGGCTGAGCCCCACGAGGCCCTCGCTCGGAGCCCCTGTAACCTCCTGTGGTCAGGCTCAACACACACGTAGGGTTTGAACCAGGAGCCCAATCGCTCAGCTGCCAGCCTTGCTCTCCAAGGACCTGAGTGCAAATCCCAGTCTGTCCCATCAAGGACCCAAGTGGATGGACTTGAGGGGCTGGGATCGTAACCAGCACGGAGGCTGAGGCGGCAGTGGGCCAAGGCCACAAGGACCCAAGGACCCGCAGGGTTAGATGTGACTGTGAGTCCCAGCAGTCTCCCAGCCAGGAGGACGCGCCTCAGAGCACAGGCGGTGTCGGACTTTCGTCTGGAGGTTTTACCTGGTGGCAGCCCCAGCCCATCACAGCTGCAGGCGGCACCCTGGGCAGCACCAGAAGCTCACGGGGAGCCTCGCTGGGCCGGGGCAGCGCCTCAGTGGTTGGACACATGTAAGAAACACAATCCCAGGGGCGCCTGGGGGCGGGGGCTCAGCCGTTAAGCCTCTGCCTTGGGCTCGGGTCATGATCCCAGGGTCCTAGGATTATGACCCGCATCCGGCTCCCTGTTTGACAGGAATCCTGCTTCTCCCTCTCCCACTCCCCCTGCTTGTGTTCCTACTCTCGCTGTCTCTCCTCTGTCAGATAAATAAATAAAATCTTTAAAAAGAAAGAAAGAAAGGACCACAACCCTAGGTGGCACCAAGGTCCCCCTGGGGACAGTCTGTGATGTCAGGACCTCCATGAGGATAACAGGGCCCCCCATGCAGCCTCTGTCCTGGGGTCTCCCATCAAGCTCGGTGGGTTCCGTGCAGCCCTGGGTCTCTGAGGTACTTTGGGGTGGTCAGCTGTAAACAGTTGTTTGTCGTGACATCAGGTCCCCCCTACAGGGCTGGGCGGCATCTGGAGGGTTTCTGTGCACAATGGCCAGGAGCTGAGGCTCCCTGTGCCACGCCAGCTGTGCCCCAAGGATCACACACCCCACTTACCGTCACTTAATGAAGGACCCAGAAGATTCTATCTTCGTTTTTGCTTTATTTTGTTTTGTTTAGGGGGCGGAGAAAGCTTTCTGGAGAACTGAGATGGCGAACCTCCCCCTTGGCCCACACCTCCCCAGTCCCAGAGTCTCTGTGTTGGCTTCTGTCATCTGTGTGTCCCGTTGGGTAATCAAAACTTTACACTAAAAAAAAAAAATTCCCCATTTTCACCTAGAACGTTAGACCGGCAGGGTTGGAAACGAGGGGCACAGAAGCGTTATTACGGGAAGATTTCGAGCTGCTTAGCACAAGGTCCTGACTTGGTTCACTAGTTTAAAATGGGTCTCCCAGGGGCGCCTGGGTGGCTCAGTGGGTTAAGCCTCTGCCTTCGGCTCAGGTCATGATCTCAGGGTCCTGGGATCGAGCCCCGCATCGGGCTCTCTGCTCAGTGGGGAGCCTGCTTCCCCCTTTCTCTCTGCCTGCCCCTCTGCCTACTTGTGATCTCTCTCTGTCAAATAAATGAATAAAATCCTTAAAAAATAAAAATAAAATGGGTCTCCCAAAGGGCCTGGTGGCTGGCTTGGTGGCTGGTCCATTGGTCTTCAGACAGCATGAAGCCCTGAAGGGCCCTGCGTGCCCATGGCAGCATTAGGTGCTGGAATGCAGCGCGCAAGGCTGCGCACAGGCCCGATAGGAAGCCCCTGTCGGGGACCTGGTGCCCTGACCCCAGACTGCTGTTTCGGACCTGCCGTCCCGCTGGGGTTCTTGTCCCCTCCTGCCAGTTGCCTCAGCCTGCCCCCTCCTTGCCCACTAGCACGCGCAGTCACCGCTGTGGCATGGGGGAGACACGGCCCGGGCGAGGCCCCGTCTGCCCTCGGACCGGGCGCTCGCCCAGCTCGGCTGGGCCCCACGGCGGGGACTGGAGCCTGAGCAGGAGCTAAGCGCAGTCACAGAGGCAGCGAGCGCACCAGGCTGAACCCGGAGAGAGCATCAAGGCAGCCGGGAGCCTCTGGACCCTCTGGACAGGGAAGAAGCCGCGTGGGAGGCACCTGGAGGCGCGCTGCCCCTCAGCTCAGATCCCTCCCTGGGCAGCGTCTGGCCTTGGCAGGGTCTGGCGGGCCCACCCTGGGGGGACGCAGTCCAGGCAAAGGCCCAGCCTCGGACCGTGTCGGAATTTCCGTGGGCTGTCCTCTGCGGGGGAGGGAGGGGACAGGCTGGGCTCCTGCGTGCTCTGGGGCAGAGGGCACTTTCTCCATGTTCAGTCGACAACAAGGGCTGCAGAGGGGCCCCTCCAGTGGGCACATGGGGTCACAAATGGGTCACAAGAGGGTCACAAAACGCTTATCGGGAGACCCGATTTTTATCCAAATGCCCGTCCCCACAGGGCTTTGTTGCGCGCACCAGTCTGGAGCTGCCCAGTGGCCCACTCACAGCCCATGAGTCTGGCAGCCTTGTGGCCCCTAAAGGTAGCCCCACCTGCAGAATCCTTGCGGGAGGGGAGCTTGGGGCAAAGCCTGGCAGGTGTGCAAGACGACATGCCAACACCAGAGACACATTCTGTAGGGCAGAGCCGTCCCCTGTGCCTGGGGCCAGAAGGGCCCTGAAGCAGAGTTCTCTCTCCCTCCCACTGAACCTGAACCTCAGGGACAGGATCTCCTGTCCCTCCTGGTGACCTAGGGATGTGGGCCTCCCTCCAGCTCTTGATTTCTGAAAGCCAAGACATCCGGGCCACGGGACCCTCTCCCGCCCCTCCCCCCACAGGGCTCCCTGCCTCCCTGTGGGGAAGCAAGGTGACCAGTAACTGGGGTCCCACGAAGGGTCCCACTGACCGCAAGCTGGCCGTCTGGCTCTTCCCTGACCCCTTGGAGCCTTCTCCCCATCGTGTCCCCCAGCCACCGTGGCTTCCCAGGTACTCCTTCCTGGAGGCCAGGAGGACAGCTGGACATCCAGCAATCCTGTCCACTGTGCCCTCGGCTGTCTCTCACCCAGCAACCAAGAAGCGGTGGCCATGCTTGACACGGCCACTCCATCCCTGCTCGTGGGGGCTGACAACTGTGTGACCCATGCACGTCCCTCTCTGTTGTGGTCAGGACACCAGGCATTCAGCCCCGCTCTGGGGAACTCGCCTCAGTCCTCCCTGGGGAGACCAGCCCGCCCCCCCACTCCCCTGCCCAGGCTCCTTTCTCACACCTGCCTGCCACACCCCTTTCTTCCCATCTTTGTGGCTTTGTGGATCTCACAGTCCCAAATTCACCATCGACTCAATCACAGCATGAATGGACAAATGGATAAAAATATAGTATAATGAATGGACACCCGCCCACCCGGCAGTCTTCTTCCATCGCCTGTAGACCTCCCTCCAAGCCAGAGAGCCTCAGTGGCCAGAGAGGTCAGGACCTGAGACTCCCTGGGGCCAGGTAGAGTCCCCAGGACTTGCCTCCCACAAGGTGGGGAGGAGGACAGTGCTGGTCGGTCCACGGAGTGGACTGGAGGGGGAGGACCCCAGCCGGCTGCAGTCTCACTCAGGACCATCATATTCTTTGCCTGTAGCTGTTACAGAAAAGCTGGGCCATGGTGGGGAGGGGGAGAGGGGGAGGAGGGGCTGTGTGGTGCCTGGGGCGGGCTCCGAGGCCCACGGGGGGGGGGGGGGGGGGGCGGGGGAGCAGCAGTCACTGTGGGGGCTGGGCTGGCCCTTCCCCAGCACCTACCACCTCGGGGTCGCCCGTCTGGTCTTTCCACCCCCTCGTGTCCTGCTGGACTCTGGCGGGCAGAGAGCTGGGCTTGCGCTGTCCTGGCAGACCCTGACCCAGGACCCATACCCTGCCCAGCTCCACACGGCTCTCAGGATGCCCTTCAGGGAATAAGGCCACAAGGAAAAGAGGAAGAAAACACCTGGGAAAGACTTGACTGACAGGCCAGGGTGTGAAAAGGTGTGACAACCTGGCCACCCGCACGGGCCCCTGGGCAAGGGGGGGCTGCGCCATTGGGGGAGCCTGGGGAGACGGGATGGGAGGGGGCTCAGAGGAGAGGGCAGCCTCCCTCCAGGCTGCACCCTGAGCACCACGGTGTCAGGTGACAGATGCTCTGCTTGGCCAAATTCTAGTCAGGCTCCGGAACCTTCCCCAGACCCATCTGTGCCCTCCGGTGACATCCAGTTTTAGCGAGAAGCCCCCACCCTCCACCCCTGCCGCCCTCCACATCCATCAGTTTCCTCATCTCCCCCCAGGTGAGGTCTGGCCACCTGGCCTGCCTTCAGCAAAAGTCCTGGGAGGTGGGTTCAGCCTGACCGCCCCCGCCCCCAAAGGCTCCTTTCGGTCACGGTCACTGTCCATCGCTGACCCAAGGCTGCTCCTTGCCTGTAAATCCTGTGGCCCCCGCTGCATTCAGAGGGGAGGCCATCTGCTTCTCCCCCAACCCCCCACCCCCCTCCATACACCCCTCCCCGCCCCGTGACCCCTGAGCTCTGGTCCTCCTGACGGGTTCAGACCCCACCCCTGTGCATGGGGCTTCACAGGCTTTCACAAGTGTCAGTGAGGGTGCCCGGGGGGCTCAGCGGGTTAAAGCCTCTGCCTTTGGCTAGGATCATGGTCTCAGGGTCCTGGGAGCGAGTCCCGCATCAGGCTCTCTGCTCGGTGGGGAGCCTGCTTCGCCCCCTCTCTCTCTGCCTGCCTCTCTGCCTACTTGTGATCTCTCTCTCTCTGTCAAATAAATAAATAAAATCTTAAAAAAACAAACAGTCAGTGAATTTTGTTTCTTAAGCTGGCTCGGGTAAGAACAGGTCCTGGAGAGCCCAGGCCGTGGAGAGCACAGTTCGGGTCAAAGGCTCTGGAAAATAAGGACAGCCAGCCAGGACAAAGGGTTCTGGGTAGATGAGCTGGGGGGCAAGGTCTGGGGCTGTGCGGCCGATGGGGAGGGTCACCCTCCACACTGGGTCCACCTCTTCCCCGAGAGGGGCATTTTGATGAGAGTCAGCCGGGAGGACACCTGCCCAGCACCGCCCGGAGCACACATGTGTGACACTGGGGAAGAGCCTGTCCTCCTGCTCGGGCTCTCGCAGGCTCCAGAAACTCTGCAGGGCCCCAGGGCTTTCCAGGGTTCTGGGGGTGGGGCAGTCCCCAGCCCTGGGGTGGGGGGGCGTGGCAGAGCCCAGAGGTCCCTAAACACAGCAGCCCCGCAGGCCTTGGTGGCCTCTGGCTAGAGGCTGCTCCTCCCCTCGCTGCCTCCAGACCAGTGCTCACAGCACTCTGCAAAGAATGAGAAGATCGAAGATTTGGAGCCGGAGAACTGATCACCCTCCCCCTCCCCACTCCCCTCCACTCCTGGGCTCTGGCTCTGGGCCTGGCTCTCAGCATTTCCCCTGGAGGACGGTGTCCGAGTCTGCTGTCCAGCACCCCCCGCCCCACTCCCCCGTCCCTCCCCACCCCAGCCTCCACCTCTCTCCTCCACTTCTGACCCCTGAGGGCCCTGGAGGCAGGGACCCAGCCTGTGCACAGTTCTGCGGTGAGAAGGGGCCCTGAGTAGGAGGCAAGGAGATGCTGGGGGCCCAGCCCAGGCATGGACCCTGGGGAGATGCAGCCCGCCCTCCTTCTGCTCAGTGTTGGAGGTGGCTGGTGGCTAAGACTGCCGTCCTCAGGGACCCCAGGAAAACTTCCCCCGGGCAGGAGCTGCCTAAGAGGGCCTGGCAGGTCCCCATGGGCCCTCCCCAGGTGACCCTCCTCCAAAGGCCAGCGACCTGCAGCGGTGGAGGTAGAGGGTAGGAAGGGTGTGCTGGGCTAGTGGTGTCTGGGGAGAACCAGGATCTGCAGGCTGGTAGAGAGGTGGGGCGCAGGGGAGGGGAGAGAGCTTGCCCCGGGGGCATGGGTGGGGGGCTCCGGGAACACCTCCTGCTCTGCCCCACCCTCAGGCTGAGGCTCTGGCTCCATGGGGGGGCTGCTTCCAGTCCTGTGGGCTTTGCTGGTGTCTGCGGGTCTTGCTGGCAACAAGGAAGAGCCAGGTAGGGGCGGCCCAGGGGCGCGGGGGGCGCAGGCTATGTGGGCAGCCCTCTCCACCGTGGCCCCCTGGCTGCCCCACAGGTGTGAACCTGAGCTGTTACCAGTGTTTCAAAGTGACCCGCCAGGCGCAGTGCAGGCCCACCACGTGCCACCCCACCGACCAGGTCTGCCTGTCCAATGCCGTGGTGTTCCTCAGCAGTAAGTCCAGTAAGTCCGGCGGCCCAGAAGGGCCCGGGGCTGCGTCCTGACTCCCACGGGTCGCTCCCCTAACACGGGGCTCCCGGTGGGGGGGGGCGCGCGCATTGCTAGCGGTTCTCCTCTTTCGGACGCGCTAGTCCCTGAACGCTGCTGCCCTGGGAGCCACCGGCGGGCCTGAGGCTTGGGGGTGACTGAACGCATGGGGAGAGCCGGGCGCCTGGACCGCTGAGCGGGCAGCGGAGGGCCAGGCAGGCGAGGCGCTGGCCCGGCACACCTGGCTGCCCAGTGCTGCCCGCCACGCCTCACCGCCGCCTGGCCGCTGTGGGACGCAGGTAGTAAGATTTGACTGGATGAGCCAGCCTTAGAGGAGATTCTGAAGTGGAACGGGAACTCGTCCCCCAGAGAAATGTCACAGAGCCCACCGCGGGGAGCACTCTCCTGTGAAGCCGTGGAAGTGTCCAGCGAGAACTGGATGTGGAGGGACCCGTCTGTCCTCCTGAGAAAGGGCAATCAGGGCCGCGGAGGGTGGCCAGAGGGTTCGGGGCCCCTGCACACCTGCCCACGCCCACACAGCCGCCCCCTCCCCGGCGTCGAGGCCTCCGGGCCTGGCTGGGACACCACCCACCCAGTCCATTCCACGATGAACCTCAGCAGGTGTCCCGCCTCCTGGTCTTCCAGTCACGACGCAAGAAAGTCCCTGCTGCCCCGTCGGGCTTCCCCGTGATGAGCCGGTCCAGTGTCCGCGCGCCTGTGCCGCACAGGCCCGTTTGGCGGACTCGCCTGGACCCTGGGAACTGCTGGGGACCCCTGGGGACCGCTGGGCTGGGCCACCCACTCAGGCTAGGGCTGCTCCACCTTTCATCTCAGGAGGGAGTTTAACCCTGAGGGCCGCCCGGCCCCTCCACTCTCCTCCTGCCACCCAGAGGTGGCACCAAGGGCTCTGCCCAAGGCTGCACCCCTTCCAGGCCTGGCTTTTCAGTACTTCGGGAGCTGAGGCCGAGGACATCGGTGCTTAGACTGAGTGTTGTGGGAACCTCCCCCCGGGGTTGGCTTTTCCCTTAGCAGTTTCCCTGCCCTGGGATCTGCCCAGGGACTCTGCGCCAGGTTTTGTGGCCTGAGGATGCAGAGGGAGGGCACATATTGGTGGCCCTCTCTCAGGGGGCCTTCTGGCCTGCGCCCTGACCTCTGCCCCCAGATCTCCAACCTGAGCACTGGAGGCTCACAGGGGAGGAGGAGGAGGCCGGCGTCTTGACTGCCTTCAGGTTCCCCAAACCCAGCAGCACCCTCGGCCCAGGAGCTTCCATCACACAGTGTAACACGATCCCCAGAGCCCGCAACTCGGTGTCATTCAACAGGACACAATGGGATAGCCTGTGGGAGAGGGTCTCCTACAACTTGGTTGTTTTGAGTGTTTTCCTTTCTTGCGATGCTCCCTTCCGAGGTTTCGCCACATCTTTAAGCAAGCAGTGGGAGGACGAGGCTGATCCCGGGACTGAGCAAGCAGAGGGGACAGCCACGTCCAGTCCCTCGTCCACTCTGCTCTACCCCACATCCCTAAGACTCACAGGCTTCTGGGCAGGCCAGGGTGGTCTGGGCTGTGTGTGTGGCTCCAGGGAAAAGCCCTCACCAGGGCCAGCAGTCCTGAGCCCTGATTTTGTTGGGACCTCGAAGGTGACTGTGGGCAACCAGGTCCCCACTGCCCTTGCAGGGCCCAGGGTTCTCTGACTCTCAGGTTAAGTTCTGGCTTTTGCCGCTCATGTGGAAAGCACCCCCTCCCCCGGCTTCGGGCCTCTTCCTGCCGCCTGGCAGCCACCTGCCCCCTCCTCTCTTTTGCAGAATCAAAGGTGACCCTTTCTGTCAGCAAGCGCTGTGCTCCCAGGTGTGCCAACACCAACACGAACTATGAGTGGACAGTGGGACCCAGGATACTGGGCAGGATCATAAGGCGGTGTTGTTCTGGAAATCTTTGCAACAGGGCACCCGCCATACAAGAGGGTCGCTGGGCCCTTCTAAGGGGGGTCCTGCTTGGAGCTGGCCTCCTCTGTGTCCTGCTGTGGGCACCTTCCTCTTGGCCGGGCAGCCCCGCCGTATCCCTCCCACCCCTCACCTCAGCCCAGCCCCCATCCTTTTCAAGACACTGAGTGTCTTGAAAGGTGGTGGGAAGGACGCCACTGCCTCCGCCCCAGGCCTGGCCACTTCTCCTGTCTCTGGCAGGCGCCCTTTGTTCAGACAGTCTGGAGAAGGTAGCCCAGCTTTCCGGTATGGGGTAATGGCTCCCGGGATTCACCCTGAACACACTGCTCAGGGCCCCGTCGGGGGCAGGAAGAGCCTAGGCGAGCCCGAGGGCGGCTGCCGCTGGACTCTGGCTCCGATCTGGCCGGCCCCCCTCTGCCGTAGAGGCCCAGGCAGAGTGCGGCTGTGGGTGCCCACCTGTGCATAGAGACCACGACCACTGCTCACAGAGACAATAAACTCATTGCCTGACCGTTCCGTGTTCCTGCTCCTTCAGCCGTTTCTGCCCGCCAGGCCTAGACCACATCCCTCCAGCCCACGTCCACACAGACTTGTGTGGTCGCCCATCATGCATGACAGCAGCGGCCAGGTCTGGACAGAACCATCCAGCGGGGCCAGCCAAGCGTGGGGATGGCCCCTGGGTTCTGGGCCTAGCAGTGTGTAAGCAGGAGACCAGAAGGCCAGTAAGCCACTGCGTGGATGTTGGGGAGACCCTGGAGGGTGGGGGTCTGGGGCGTGTGGGTGGTGCCCATGTAAGGTACTGGGATGCAGGGAGCTGGGAAGGGACGGCTGGACAGAGAGGCTGTGCTTGGTGGGCAGCTGGGTTGGAGAGGGTGAGGGCTGATGGAAGGGCTACAGGTGCCCGGAACAGCCCCCTGCCTGGCCAGGCGGAGGGTCGCCCAAGTGAGGAGCAGGTTGGGACAGGTAGAACCGGTGACAAGCTCAGGACTGTCCAGGCTGAGCTGGGGACACCTGCCTCCCCCCCAGGGATGTTCTGGAGGATGGGGCTGAGAGCAGAACCCTTGTGTGGGGGACAAGGAAGGAGGGGAGAGTCTGGGGTGGGGGTGGCAGCAGGTCCCCCAACGCGCAGGGGAGTGCTGCTCCCCACTCCCAACTCCTCGGGCTTGCCTGTCCCCCAGTCGGCACACCGCCACCCTCCATGCACCCCCGACTCCTCCCCACACCCCATCTTCACACCTCTCCCTGCCCTCAGTGCTCACTCCTCCCCATCAGGGTCTGCACCATCCAGGCTCTAGGTCCTTACACCAGTCTCTAGCCACTCGTCATTTCCCCCATGACTCAGGTGCACCTGCCTCTTGGTGCCCTGGGCCTTGGCTCACCTCTGGAGGCCACTGGAGTGGAGCTGAGACCTCAGAAGAGAGGCCCCAGGGTTCCCAGCCTGGAGCAGGATGTTCTCTGTGCTTGTGAATTTTCATGCTGGATTTAAATCTCACCTCACAGCCCAGGCTGTCCAGGCAGGCCTGTTGCCATCTGTTGTCTGAATCTCCCCGCTCAGGGACCCTGGCCTGTTGGGGCATCAGGAGTCTCGGGCTCCCTGAGCTTTGGGCCAGCCAGAAAGCCGGTGCAGAGTGGAAGCGACGGCTGGTGCAAAGGGCTGGGAGTCTCCCCTCAGAGTTGCGTTTCCCTGGGAAGTACGTGTGTGTGAGATCTGGGTCGGGGGCTGCCGTGCCCTCTGTCCCCATGGACCCCCGCTCCAGCCACTCTCTGCGTCCCTCTTCATGAAGATGAGTGTCTTTGGAACTGGGGGCTCTAGTCTCTCCGGACAGGAGACCAAGGATTACAAGCCCTCGGGGCAGCCTCTCAGCTAAAAATCAGAACCTTTGCTGAATAAAAGGGCACATGAGTCACTAAAGAATGAGTGGGGGAAATGACCAAGAGTGGTGGCAAATGTTTAGCGAGGCTAGAAGCTGGGGCTCGGGGCCCACAGCCGGGGCACCGGAGCCACAGAGAGGGCGACCTGTCCGCCTGCAGAGCCCCCGCGTCCTGCCCAGCCGCTCTACTTCCAAGTCCCCAAATGCCCGAGGAGTGCCCCCCACCCCGCCCACAAGCAACATGGGACGACGGTAGGCTAAGATGAAGCCCGTGCAGCCTGTAGTCATGGCTCTGCTCACTCATTAGTTCCAAGGAGCTCTGCTGTTGACTTTGGGGACTGGGGTCTCTTTCGCACTCACTGCTAGAAAATTCAGATTCTGACGCGAGGCCCACCCAGCTTCGCGGTGATGCCCAAATTTGCCTGCCTCCATCTCCATTCCGGGTCAGGCCCTGCCTCCCCTCTCTCCCACCCCACCTCCTTCTGATTCTCCTATTTCACACATCTTAACTCTGACTGTGAAATGCATTTGGTGACTCAGTGTCCATAATTTCTCTCTTTCCTGATATTGGTCCTTCGTGCTGTGTGCAAGGCACTACCTGTGGGGGAGGAAGGGTCCCTGCCCAGCAGCAGGTCCTCACCGCACTGATGGAGCTTGGCTCTCTCTGCCCAGATGTCCTGCATGAGGCAGGTGCTCTCAGGAGGTGCTCACAGGGCATCACGAGGGGAGGGCACAGGATGTGGATCTCGAATGGGAAAGCTGGCAGTGAGAGTGTCCCGGGGTTGCTTCCACTCCCCTTAGCCTTGAAAGTAGACCCAAACGCCCTTATCCTATGCCTGCCATGTCTGCAGTCTGTACTGTGAATTAGGTCCCATGCAAGGGAATGACACGTCCACTGTCTTCTGCAGAGTCCGATCCCTGGCCGCCCCACCCTAGCCCTGGGTGAGCACCAGCCACGTGGCCGCTGGCCCCGCTGAACCTGGAACACTGCACCCAGTGTCCTCGCTTCGTCCTTGGTGTCCAGATTTTATCATTTAACAATAAATTATCTCATGGGCCATGTTCTCTGACCATAACCCCGTAAATGGAATGGAAATACAAAGAAGATAAACCTGAAAGTACCATAAATTATGGCACTTTATGGTATAAATGAGGGAAGGAAATCCATTTTCCTTTATCACTGATTGATTGAAGGAGAAATAGTTGCAGGGTTCTTTTTTTTTTTTAAGATTTTTTTTTTTAATTTATTATTTATGGGACGCCTGGGTGGCTCAGTTGGTTAGGCCGCTGCCTTCCGCTCAGGTCAAGATCCCAGCGTCCTGGGATCAAGTCCCACATCCGGCTCCTTGCTCAGCGGAAGCCTGCTTCTCCCTCTGCCTCTGCCTGCCACTCTGTCTGCCTGTGCTCACTCTGACAAATAAATAAATAAAATCTTTAAAAAAAAATAAATTTATTATTTATTTGACAGAGAGAGACACAGTGAGAGAGGGAACACAGGCAGAGGGAGTGGGAGAGGGAGAAGCAGACTCCCGCCAAGCAGGGAGCCTGACGCGGGGCTCGATCCCAGGACACTGGGATCACCACCCGAGCCGAAGGCAGACGCTCAATGACTGAGCCACCCAGGTGCCCCAAGTTGCAGGATTCTTTAATGCCTTGAACTGAATGGGAATAAAGATCAGTGCAAACTTACATTTTAACAAGAAAGTGGCACTTCAAGGAGGCCTTACAGGATAGGAGGCGGGGCTGAGATCTAGCGCCTGGAAACCAAACCAGAACAGAGAAGATCCACAAAGCCAGCAGACCGGCAAGCCGTGGCGGGCAGGACGGAACTGAGGAAGGGGTGGGGACGCGCTCACACCGGCTCCTGGGGCTCTGGGGGCCTCGGGAGGGGCAGCTGCTCCGAATCCGGAGCGCGGCGTATGAACTCGTCAGAACGCCCTCAACTGTCCGCTGCGAAAGGGAGCTTTGGGGCCTGCATGTAAATCGCATTTCGGCAAAGTTAACCGAACTGTCACAAGAGATTTGCCGCTTTCCTGTATGGAATAAGGTTGAAAACTGAGAGGAAATGGAATATTTCCTGGTAAAGTCCAGTTTACTAAATTTAACCCAAGGAGTAAAATTTCCAAGTTTCTTCTACAAAGCGAACAGAACACGGACAGCCGGTGGCACCGAGGGTGAGGGGGAGAAGGAAATCCCAGCCCTTCTCACATCCAGGTGGCACAAGGTGTTTGCAGACCAGCTCCACAGCGTGTCCCACAATGACGTGTGCGTGTCGACCTGAGGCCAGACTCTGGCCGCGATCCTGGGACCGAGGAAGAAGGGCAAGGAGCCTGCATCACTGCTTCCTTGCCCCGGATGGGAGGCGGGAGCAACTGAGTCCAAGCGAGAGAAAGTGACTGGGGGCGTGAGAATTAAGGAAAATGCAATCTCCGTGCAGCCAACGTCGTAGTGTATTTCAGAGACCCTAAAAGACCAAAGCTAAAACTGGCAAAACCAATAAAAATTGTTGATTAAGGCAGTAGAATATGAAATTGAAATGAATTCACTGCCTGCTGAAACATTAACATGAAGACCAATAACCTTTTGTATACAAGGGAGAGCCACCCAGAGGGCCTAACGGGAGAGAAAACCTCCTGACTGGGGAAAGAACGCTTATACTGAGAATTAATTCGGACCCCAAATGTGCAAAATCTACAGGAGGAAAATTCAGTTCGCTTCTGAGAGACACAGCAGTAACCCGAGCAGCTGTAAAGACACTCCTTGCTCTTGGAAAGGACAACTCAAACTAGCATAAAACGTCAGTTCTCTCTAACTTACAGATTCTTAAATTTAATGTGACTTCCATAAAAGTAATAACCAGTTTTCTTCTTGACCTAGTTAAGTCAAAATTTATGTAAACAAAAACATTGTCGAGATCAGTTAGAAATAGTCTGGGGAAAAGGAAAAAACAGAGTTGCAGGGGGAATTCGTGCCACCAGCAGCTAAAACATACTTAAAAAATAATAAATAAAGATTCCAAACAGTGTGCTATTGTCACATGAATGGATAATCAAGTGAAAAAGATCATAAAGACCAAAAATAGACCCAAAACATATGGAAAAGTGTGTGATAAAGGAGGACTCTCAAATGACTGGACCAAAGACGAACTTGAAAAATTATTGGTACATGAAAAAATGTGTGGCCATTTGGAAAAAGTGAAAGCCGCACTGACATACCTGCTTCCGGACGTCACACATAAGGACAAACGGACCAGCAAACAACCAAAACTCTGCAAATACCAAAAGAAATGATACCTAAGAATCTTCATAACCTGGGGTGGAGAAAGGGTTCTGAAGTACCGGTCAGGATCCAGACGCAAGGAATAAAAAGACAGATGAATGCGACTGTATATGAAAACACGAAGGGGGTGCCTGGGTGGCTCAGTCAGTTAGGCAACGACCCTTGATTCCGGCTCAGGTCGCGATTTCAGGGGGGTGGGATCGAGCCCCACGTGGGGTTCCATGAGGAGTCGGCTTGGGATTCTCTCTCTCCCTCTGCCCCTCCCCCACTAAGAAGATATAAAGATCTTCCATGGGACACACACACACACACACACACACACACACCAAGGGCTATGAAGAACTCTTTGAAAATTGAGGACGCGGGGGAAGCCAAAAACCTGAGAGCAAATATGAGCAAAATATTTTTTTAAATGTGACAAAGATGATATAAACTACCACTTAAACATAAGAAATTAGGTTTTCCTGCCGGAGAGAAGCTCGAATTAGTGCCAGGGAGGTGGTGCGGCACCTGCTGGGGACAGTCGTGCTCAGAACGCCAAGGGCGGCCCCCTCAAGGCTGTTCTGCTTCCGGGGAGGGGGACCGGCAGCCCTCACCCCCTCCCACTGAACGCAGCTCGGAGCCCAAATGAAGCACCTGCAGGGGGCTGGGCGAGGGCTCTGAGCAGAAAACAGCGGCAGAAAGATGGGAAAGAGACAAACACGTGAAGAGCCACCAAACTGGTGGTAAGTTTCCCCTTTTCATTTCCTGGAATGTTCCCTGGACTGGACTCAAGACAGTCCCCGCCTGGATGTGGCACCAGAGCACGAGCAGAGGAGCTCCGGAGAGTCCCCCAGACCTCCCTCGATATGTGGGGAGAGCAGCAAGCACAGAGCCACCACGAGACCCTGCACGTAGCTCACGTTCGGGGAAGGAAACGTGCCTCCCTGACCAGCGGAGCTGTGATGCCCAGACAGCGGGTAAACCCATTGACCTTTTCTCTCCATATCACCCCACTAACGACCCAGACATGGATGCAGGGGTGGGAAGTACACAGCACTGTGGCATAATGGAGCTCCAGCTTTCTAACGAGATGACTGTAAAGCGGAACCCCAGGTAACTTGAAAGTGCCAAGAGACCGCGGGGAGGGAGAAGCTTGGGAACGAAATTCCATGAAGGTGCTTAGGAAAACCCAGGCTCACTTCTGAGCTGTGTCTGCAGGTCTGGATCCAAACACCAGAGGTCACGGAAAAGAAACTATGGGACTGACCTCCACCAGTGTATCAGACTGGCCGCTGGGTGTCCAAACACCGCAAAATCTTTGGAAACTGAAGTAATGCAGAAGCCAGAATCCATAGAACGTTGATCTGCACTTGTGGCATAAACCCAACTAGGTCAATTGCCTGTAAAAACGAAAACATCAACATTTTCCAGAACATGGAAATAAGACTCAGCAGCTCATAATGTAACATTCAAAATTTCTCTTTTTAAAAAAGATTTTATTTATTTATTTGAGAGAGAGAGCATGAGCCAGAGGAGGGGCAGAGGGAGAAGAAGACTCCCTGCCAAGTGGGGAGCCCCATATGAGCTCAGTGCCGTGACCCTTTGGCTCACGACCTGAGCCAAAGTCAGATGCTTAACTGACTGAGCCACCCAGGCGCCCCTCAAAATTACTCTTTACACAGAAGATCAGGACAATCTCAACTAGGAATTATCACACAAAGTCTTTAAAGCAGCTATTGCAAAAATGCAATAGAACCAATGCCCAAGAACTAAGGGCAAACACTCTTGAGATGAAGGGGAAGATAAGTCACAGCAAGGAAGGAAAACATGTGAAGAATATCAAAATGAGAATTGTGGGACTGAAAAATACAATGATCAAAATAAAATACTCACCAGCTGGGCTCAGTAGCAGGTCAGAGATGAGAAAAGAAAGCCTCAAGCAACTTGAGGACAAGTCAT
Source organism: Lutra lutra (assembly GCF_902655055.1). Lineage (NCBI taxonomy): Eukaryota > Metazoa > Chordata > Mammalia > Carnivora > Mustelidae > Lutra > Lutra lutra. Next base: position 1,354,511 of record NC_062281.1, on the reverse strand, counting down.
AGCAATTACCCAGGGTGAATAACACAAGGAAAAGGCACTGAAAAAATGAACAGAGCCTCAAGGACAAACCAAAGAGTCTAACACCTATGTAAATGACATGTGGAAGAAGAGGACCAAAAAATGGGGTACAGGAAAAATGAAGAAATAATGACTGATAATTTTCTGATTTGGGAAAAAGACATAAACTATAGATTTGAGAAGCCCAATGAATCCCAAACAGGAAAACTCCCAAGAAATACACATGCAGACATATCATATTCTATCTATTTAAATACACTGACGTCACAAGTCAGGGTTCTCACTGTGGGGGAAACTGGATGAAAAGCACAGAAAGGGGAAGGAAGGATAGGATATGCCGGGAAGAGGTGTGTGTGTGAACAGACGGCCTCTGAAACACCCACCAGCAGTAAGCATGCACTGGCCCAGATGCTGGTGTTCAAATACTATAAAGTGACCTTTCCTTCTCAAAAGAATATGAATTTTAAAAGAAAAAGGATAGGGCAAGAGAAAGAAAGCTAATCCCAGGTATGGAGAGGAAAGAGAGAGTAAAGTGCAGTCAGATCCCAATCAGTGTAGAAGAAATGATGGAAACGTAATGACCACCGGCCAAAACCCGCAGTCATAATTGTTTCAAGCAAGAATCATCAACAGATACTAAGCATGTGGACAAAGAATGGTGCGAAATAGTGTCTCCCAAGATGCACAGTCAATGCTCTGGGACAAGTGAGACTTTGCAGTGGAAACACCTTGCGCGCGCCACCTTAGCCAAGTGATCAAAGTGAGCCCCACAGGGCCCGGGACAAGTCAGCTTCATGGGCCTCCTGGTGCACCAAGAAGAGCACGCCCATGTTCCCATAGTTCCCATTTTGTCAAAATGCTCCAGCTGAATTTAGCCATGAGTAAACAACGAGGCCAAATGAAACACAGCGACTCTACAATTACTCTTCCAAAAGTGTGAAAGTCCTGAAAGAAATCAATGCTGGGACCTGTCCCAGGAGATGAAGCCAGCAAGTGACATGTTTGGTCTCAGCTTGGAAGGTGGACCGGAGAAGGCCCAGAGGGCCCAGCTGGTGAGAGCAGAACAAGACCTATAGATCGGATGACAACGTGTCAGGGCTAATGTCATGGGTGTGGTAACTGTACTATAGTCATATACAACAGTGACATTTGGGAAGTCTGTGTAAAGCATTCTCTAGAATAATGCTTGTACTTGGTTGCAACTTTTGTATAGATCTGAAGTTATTTCCAAATGCAAGGTTTAAACTATGATCCTCTCTGAGGCGTTTAGGTGACTCAGTCCGTTAAGCATCTGCTGTCAGCTCAGGTGAGGATCCCAGGGTCTCGGACTGAGCCCCATGTCAGGAGAATCTGCTTCTGCCCCTCCCCTCTCCCCATCCCCACCCCCTGCTGCTGCACACTCTCTCCCTCTCTTCCTTTCTCTCTCTTTTTCACTCTCCCTCTCAAATAAATAAATAAAATCTTTGAAAAAATTAACTATGAGCCTCTCGCAAGAACATTAGTCTCTCTTCTTCCCTCACGTAAGTACGGAAGGAGAAACATTCCATTCCAAATACCCACACCTCACTGCATCCCAAACATTTTGAGAAGGGCGTGTTTCTCATTCATCTGTTCTATGTAAACAAATATTAAAGATGCTGTCTTTCTAACAACTGTGTAAGGGCCTTTATGCATTTGCTATCATTTAAAAATGTTTAAACTTTATTTAAATTCAACTAATTAACATAAGAATATTATTCATTTCAGAAGTAGAGTTTAGTGATTCATCAGTTGCATGTACCACTGAGCACTCATCACATCCCATGCCCTCCTTCATGCCCATCACCAAGTTACTCCCACTCACCTCCACTCCAGCCCCCCCACCTACCTCCCCTCCAGCAACCCTCAGTTTGTTTCCTAGAGTTAAGAATCTCTGATGGTTTGTCTCCTTCTTTCAGTTCATCTTATTTTATTTATTCCTCCCTTCTCCTATGATCCCCAGTTTTGTTTCTTAAATTCCATGTGAGTGAAGTCATATGATACTTGTCTTTCTCTGACTACTTCACTTAGCATAATACCTTCTAGTTCCATCCGCATCATTGCAAATGGCAAGATTTCTTTCTTTTTTGACAACTGAGTAATATTCCATTGTATATAGAGACCACATCTTTATCCATTTATCTGTTGATGGACATCTGGGCTCTTTCCATAGTTGGGCTCTTGTGGACATTGCTGCTATAAACATAGGGGTACAGGTGCCTCTTCGGATCACCACGTTTGTATCTTTGAGGTAAATACCCAGTAGAACAGTTGCTGGGTCGGAGGATAGCTGTATTTTTAACTTGGTCAAGATTAGTTGACCTCTATACTGTTTTCCAGAGGGATACACTAGCTTGCATTCCCACCAACAGTGTAAGAAGGTTCCTCTTTCTCCACATCCTTGCCAACATCTGTCATTGCCTGACTTGTAAATTTTGACCATTCTGGCTGGTGTGAGGTGGAATCTCATTGTGGTTTTAACGTGTATTGCTCTGATGCCAAGTGATGCTGAGCATTTTTTCAGGTGTGTATGTATATCTTTGGAGAAATGTCTTCTGCCCATTTCTTTTTTTTGGGGGGGGGTACCAAATTACTTTATTTGAAGGAATGGTACAAATGAAAGAAGTTAAGTAGATGTTTTGGTACAACTTATAGAAAAGGGAAAGGTAACCCCAACATGCATGCATGGCCTCAGGGACCAGGTGGCTCTGGGAAGACAGCCTAAGGCTTAGCTCTCATTATCACTGTTTCCCAAGGTGTGCTTGTCAAAGAGATACTCTGCCATGCCAGATTCGGGGGGCCCCATCTTGCGCAGGTTGGTTACGTGGTCACCCAATTCTTTGATGGATTTCACCTGCTCATTCAGGTAATGAGTCTCAATGAAGTCACACAAATGGGGGTCATTTTTATCAGTGGCCAGTTTGTGCAGTTCCAGTAGTGACTGATTCACACTCTTTTCCAAGTGTAATGCACACTCCATTGCATTCAGCCCATTCTCCCAATCATCACGGTCTGGTTTCTTGATATCCTGAAGGAAGATTCGGCCACCTCGTTGGTTCTGCAGCTTCATCAATTTCTCAGCATGTTCCCTCTCCTCGTGAGATTGGTGGAGAAAGTATTTGGCGAAGTTCTTCAAAGCCACATCATCGCGGTCAAAGTAGTAAGACATGGACAGGTAGACGTAAGAGGCGTAGAGCTCCAGGTTGATCTGGCGGTTGATGGCGGCCTCCGAGTCCCGGCGGTGGTTCTGGCGCACCTGCGGAGGGGACGCGGTCGTCCTGGCGGCGGCTGAGGAGAGGCGGCGGCGGGCAGCGGCTGCGCGGCGCTGGAGCGGCGGCGGGGGGCCTTGGAGCGGTCGGAGGACGCTGTGAGGAGATGGCGGAGGGCTGGCTCTGAGCGGCCGGCCGGGGCGAGGGGACGAGCGCCGGTTCCGTCCAAGCACTGTTGAAGCAGGAACCCGCGGCGACTCTCGGCGGAGATGTCTTCTTCTGCCCATTTCTTAACTGAGTTATTTGGTTTTTTGGGTGTTGAGTTTGATAAGTTCTTTATAGATTTGGGATACTAGCCCTTTATCTGATATGTCACTTGAAAATATCTTCCCCATTCTGTAAGTCATTATTTGGTTTTGTCAACTGTTCCCTTTGCTGTGCAAAAGCTTTTTTTCTTGATGAAGCCTGAATAATTCATTTTTGCTTTTGTTTTCCTTGCCTTTGGAGACATGTCTAGCAAGAAGTTGCTATGGCTGAGGTCAGAGAGGTTACTGCCTGTTTTCTCCTCTAGGATTTTGATGGATTTTGATGGATTTAGGTTTTTCATCCACTTTGAGTCTATTTTTGTGTATGGTGTAAGAAAATGGTCCAGTTTCATTCTTCTGCATGTGGTTGTCCAATTTTCCCCAACACCATTTGTTGAAGACACTGTCTTTTTTCCACTGAACATTCTTTCTTGTTTTGTCTAAGATTAGTTGACTATAGAGATGAGGGTCCATTTCTGGGTTGCTATTCTGTTCCGTTGATCTATGTGTCTGTTTTTATGCCAGTACCATTCTGTAACAGCTTTGTAATAGAGCTTGACATTCAGAATTATGATGCCACCAACTTTGGTTTTCTTTTTCAACATTCCTCTGGCTATTCAGGGTCTTTTCTGGTTCCATACAAATTTTAGGATTATTTGTTCCAGCTCTGTGAAAAAAGCTGATGGTATTTTGATGGGGATTGCTTTGAATGTGATTGTTCCAGGTAGCAGAGATATTTTCACAATATTTGTTCTTCTAATCCATGAGCCTGGGATGCTTTTACACTCCCTTGTGTCTTCCTCAATTTATTTCATAAGTGTTCAATAGTTTTCAGAGTACAGATCCTTTACCTCTTTGTTTAGGTTTATTCATAGGTATCTTATGGGTTTTGGAGCAATTGTAAATAGGATCAATTCCTTAATTTCTCTTTCTTCTGTCTCATTGTTAGTATATAGAAATGCAACTGACTTCTGTGCATTGGTTTTCTATCCTGCCACTTTCCTGAATTCCTACATGCATTCTAGAAATTTGGGGGTGGAGTTTTTTGGGGGATGTTTTCAACATAGAATATCAGGTCATCTGCATAGAGTTAGAGTTTGACTTCTTCTTTGCCAATTCAGATGCATTTTATTTATTTTTGTTGTCTGATTGCTGAGGCTAGGACTTCTAGTACTATGTTGATAACAATGGTGATACTGGACATCCCTGCCATGTTCCTGACCTTAGGGGAAAACCTTTCAGTTGTTAGCCATTGAGAATGATATTCACTGTGGGTTTTTCAGAGATGGTTTTTATGATATTGAAGTGTGTTTGCTCTATCCCTACACTGTGGAGAATTTTAATCAAGAAAGGATGTTGTACTTTGTCAAATGCTTTTTCTGCATTGATTGAGATCAGATGGCTCTAGTTCTGTCTTTTATCAGTGTGGCGCATCACACTGATTGATTTGCGGATGTTGAACCACCCTTGAAGCCCAGGAATAAAGCCCACTTGGTCGTGGTGAGTAATCCTTTTCATGTACTGTTGAATCCTATTGGCTAGTATTTTGGTGAGAATTTTTGCATCTGTGTTCATCAAGGATATTGGTCAGCAATTCTTTTTGATTGGGTCTTTGTCTGGTTTTGGGATCAAGGTAATGTTGACCTCATAAAATGAATTTGGAAGTTTTCCTTCCATTTCTATTTTTTGAAAAGTTTCAGAAGAATAGGTATTAATTCCTCTTTAAATGTTTGGTAGAATTCCCTTGGGAGGGCATCTGGTCCTGGACTCTTGTTTTTTGGGAGATTTTTGACTACTGCTTCAATTTCTTTGCTGGTATGGGTCTGTTCAGGTTTTCTATTTCTTCCTGGTTCAGTTTTGGTAATTTAAACATCTCTAGGAATGCATCCATTTCTTCCAGATTGTCAAATTTGTTGGCATATAGTTGCTCATATATTCTTATAATTGCTTGTATTTCTTCAGTGCTGGTTGTGAGCTTTCTTCTTTCATTTATGATTTCATTTATTTGGATCCTTTCTCTTTTCTTTTTTTTAATGTTTATATTCTTTTTTAAAAAAGATTTTATTTATTTATTTGAGAGAGAGAGTGAGAGCATGAGAGAGAACAGGAGTAAGAGAAAGTGTGTGCTCACAGAGGGAGAGGGAGAAGCAGACTCCCTGCTAAGCAAGGAGCTCGATGTGGGGCTTGATCCCAGAACCATGACCCAAAGGCAGACACTTAAAAAACTGAGTCACCCAGGTGTCTCTCTCTTTTCTTTTTGATAAGTCTGGCTAGGGGTTTATTGATCTTATTAATTCTTTCAAAGAACCAGTCTCACTGTTCTGTTCTACTGTTCTTTTGGTTTCTATTTCATTGATTTCTGCTCTAATCTCTATCATTTCTCCTCTTCTGCTGGGTTTAGGCTTTATTTGTTGTTCTTTCTCCAGTTCCTTTAGGTGATAGGTTAGGTAGTGTATTTGAGACCTTTCTTGTTTCTTGAGAAAGGCTTGTAGTGCCATATACTTCCCTCTTAGCCACCTTTACAGTATCCCTATGGTTCTGAAGAGTTGTGTTTTCATTTTCATTTGTTTCCATGATTTTTTTTAATTCCTTTAATTTCCTGGTTGACACATTCGTTCTTTAGTAGGAAGCTCTTTAACCTCCATGTACTGGTGTTCATTCCAAATTTTCTCTTGTGATTGAGTTTAAGTTTTAAAGCATTGTGCTCTGAAAATATGTAGGAAATGTTCCCAATCTTTTGGTACTGGTTGAGTCCTGATGTGAGGCCCAGGATGTAGTCTATTCTGGAGACTGTTCCATGTGCACTAGAGAAGAATGTGTATTCTGTTGCTTTGGGATGGAATGTTCTGAATATATCTGTGAAGACCATCTGGTCCAGTGTGTCATTCAAAGCCCTTGTTTCCTTGTTGATCTTCTGCCTAGATGATTTGTCCATTGCTGTGAGTGGGGTGTTAAATTCTCCTACTATTATTGTATTATTGTCAATGTATTTCTTTAATTTTGTTATTAATTGGTTTATGTAATTGGCTGCTCCCATGTTAGGGGCACAAATATTTACAACTGTTGGAGCTTCTCATGGGATAGAGCCTTCTATTATGGTATAATTATCTCTTATTACAGACTTTGGTTTAAAATCTAATTTGTCTGATACAAGGATTGCTACTCCAGCTTTCTTTTGATGTCCATTAGTGTGATAAATTGTTCTCCACCCTTTCATTTTCAATCTGAGGGTGTCTTTGGGTCTAACATGAGTCTCTTGCAGACAGCATATCAATGGGTGTTGCTTTTTTATCCAATCTGATACCCTGTGCCTTTTCATTGGAGCCTTTAGTCCACTTTAATTCTGAGTAACTGTTAAAAGATATGAATTTAGTGTCATTGTACTACCTGTAAGGTGACTGTTACTGTATATTTTCTCTGTTCCTTCCTGGTCTATGTTGCTTTCAGGCTCTCTCTCTCCATAGAGGACCCTTTTCAATATTTCCTGCAGGTCTGGTTTGGTGATCCCAAATTCTTTTAGTTTCTGTTTGTCCTGGAAGCTTTTTATCTCTCCTTCCATTCTGAATGACAGCCTTGCTGGAGAAAGTATTTTTCGTTGTGTATTTTTCTCATTAACACCCTGACTATATCCTGCAAGTCCTTTCTAGCCTGCCAGGTCTCTGTGGACAGATCTGCTGCCAGTATAATGTTTCTACCCTCATAGGTTACAGACCTCTTGTCCCAAGTTTCTTTCAGAATTTTCTCTTTGTCTCTGAACTTTGCAAGCTTCACTATTTTATGTTGAGGTGTTGACCTATTTTTATTGATTTTTGAGAGGGGTTCTCTGTATCTCTTTGACTTGAATGCCTGTTCTTTCCCTGGATTAGGGAAGTTCCCAGCTATAATTGGTTCAAACAAACCTTCCACTCCTCTCTCTCTTCTCTCCCTCTCTCTCTTTCTCTCTCTCCTTCTCCCTCTGGGACCCCAGTTATTCTAATATTGTTTTGCTTTATGGTATTGCTGATTTCTCAAATCCTGCCTTCATGGTCTAGTAGTTGTTTATTTTTTTCTCAGCTTCCTTATTCTCCATCACTTTGTCTTCTATATCACTGACTCTTCTGCTTCATGTATTATAGCAGCTAGAGCCTCCACTTTTTTTTAAAAGATTTTATTTATTTATTCGATAGACAGAGATCACAAGTAGGCAGAGAGGCAGGCAGAGAGAGAGGAGAGTAAGTGGAGGGAAGCAGGCCCCCTGCTGAGCAGAGAGCTCGATGTGGGGCTCGATCCCAGGACCCTGGGATCATGACCTGAGCTGAAGGCAGAGGCTTTAACCCACTGAGCCACCCAGGTGCCCCGAGCCTCCACTTTTTATTGCATCTAATTAATAGCCTTTTTTATTTCGACTTGATTAGATTTTAGTTCTTTCATTTCTCCAGAAAGGGACTCTCTAGTGTCTTCTATGACTTTTTCAAGCCCAGCTAGTATCTTTATGATCATTGTTTTGAATTCTAGTTCCAACATCTTATTTATGCACATATTGATAACATCCCTGTCAGTGAGTACTGCCTCCTGTTCTCTCTTTTGGGGTGAGTTTCTCCCTCTTGTCATTATGTCTAGAAAAGAATAGATGAAAGAGAGAAAAAATACAAAAAGAGCAACAACAGCACCAGAAAAAATATACTTTAAACAAATCAGAAGAGAAGAAACATCAAAAAGAGAGAGAGGGAGAGAGAATAAAATCCAACAAGAAGGAAAATAGAACTCGGGGTGCCTAGGTGGCTCAATGGGTGAAGTGTCTGCCTTCAGTTCAGATCATGACCCCAGAGTCCTGGGATGGAGCCCCACATGAGTTCCCTGCTCAGCGGGATGCCTGCTTCTCCCTCTGCTTGCTCCTTCCCCTACTTGTGTGCTCTCTCTCTCTCTGATAGATAAATAAATAAAATCTTTAAAAAAAAGAAGAAGTAGAACAGAACAGAACAATAAACTAGATCCTGGGTGTATTTTGGTCTGTTTGTTAGAAGAAACTAGATCCCAAAATAGGAAAGAAAGAAAAACATATATATATAAAAATAAAATTGAGTAGAATGAAAGGAAACCAAAAATGAAAAAAAAGTATATATATATAATGTAAATGTAAAAATTAAACATTAAAAAGGACTTTAGAAAAGCGTTGATAAGGGGCACCTGGGTGGCTCGGGTGGTTAAGCATTTTCCTTCAGCTCAGGTCATGATCTCAGGGTTCTGGGATCGAGCCCCGAATTGGGTTCCCTGCTCATCAGGGAGTCTGTTTCTTGCTCTGCCCCTTCCCCCCCCACCCCCCACCCCCACCCCCACCCCCGCCCCATGCTCATGTTCTTTTTGTCTCTCTCCCAAATAAATAAATAAAATCTTTAAATTTTTTTTGTAAAATAAGAAAATCCCTGAGAAGGAAATATATATACATATAACTGAAAGACTAAAGAATAATAAGAAAAAAACCACAAATGCCATATATTTCTTTCCCCGAGAGTTGGAGATTTGCAGTTCTGTGTAGAGGATAAACTTGGTGTTCAAGGAGTTCCTGCTGGTCACGGGGAGGGGTCTGTTGCGATGATTCTCAGGTGTCTTTGGTGGAGGGATTTGCACCACCCTTGGGCTCAGTGTAAGTGTCTCCAGACGCGATGTGGGAATGAACATGGAGGCCTCAGATCTCCAGCTCCAGCTCCAGAGCCAAGAGCCCAGAGCCCCGCTCCTCAGTGCCCCTCGTGGAAAACAGTCCGTCCCTCCTGTCTCCCTGGTCTCCACCTGCACTCCACGCTCGCCTGGCTGATGACCAAGCGTCTATCTCAGGCTCGTGACCACAGTTGGAGTCTCCAAACCGCTCCTAGCGGGAGGGTCTCCCCTCGGTGCTGCCGCTTGCTGGGCCCCTGCTCGTAGGCAGTCACGTGACCGGCCCCAGGTTGTAGTTTATGGCACCCCAAGCTGAGAACACACTCGCAGGCTTGCCGATTGCAGCCGGCTTCCCCAGTCCGACGCTTGGGATCTCTGCCACCCTCAGGTGCCCCTGTTCTTTCTGTGACCCCCAGGGATCCCAAGACCACACTGTCCCACTAGGGTTCTGCCCCAGTTCTCCACCTGAGTGCCTTTCAGGCAGGGACGTCCCTCCCTGGAGCAGACTTTGAAAAGCTCTGACTTTGCGCTCCGTGGCTCTCTCACTTTCCGGTAGCGGCTGGCGGAGGCCCCTCCCGCCCTGGTTTATCTCCCACTACAGCACCCCGAATTCACATCACCACACCTCCTACCCTGCAAAATGTGATCACTTTTCTATTTGCAGAATTAGAGCGATTCTTTTCTCAGATCTCTGGTTGATTCACAGGTGTTCACAATGTGTTGACAATTATCTAGCTGAATTCTGGGGACCAGACGAAATTAGGGCTCCCTACTCTTCTGCCGTCCTAACTTCTCTCCCTAACAACTGTGCTCATTTGAAATGTGGCGTGTTGGTTTGTTTGTTTGTTTTTTTCACTTTTACATGTGAAAAGATTGTATTTCTCTTCTTTGTGATTGATTTCTAGCTTGATTGTATCTAGGTCAGAGAAGATGGCCTTAAGATGTGAGACAAAGAAATGATAAAATCTAGACCCCTTGAACAAAAGCAAAGTCCTGGAAGCTCTAGTTCAAGTTTTGGTTAAACACCTGAGTGCCAGGTGCATGGGTGTTTAATTCCTTTCCCAGAAGAGAGCCTGAGGGAGCCCGTTGGACCAAGTGTTTCGTGGACAAGGACATCACACAAGCTGTCCTTTCTCACCTCAGGGAACAGACCTCAGCACCCTCTTCCTCCACACTAAGTTTTATCCTGTCTTATTTTATCATTGAATAAAGCGGTGAAAGTAGATACCTGTGTATCATTTCTGATGTTACAGGAAACACCACTAATGTTTCCCTATTTCAAACTGGTGATAAGTTTTTTACAGAGTGCCTATCGAGTTAAGTTAGTTTTCTTCTAGCCCTACTTACGAGAAGTCTTTCATAAATTTGTGTTAAATTTTTTTCAAAGCTTTTTCCTTGAAGTGACCAGGTGACTTTTTCTCACTGAATCTGGTGCTGAAGTCATACTCTTTTATAGATTTTCTAATTTTAAGCATTCCTTGCACTCCTGGATTAAACCTAACTTGGTCATCTTAAATTATTTTTTTACACATACATTTTTTTAAAGAATTTATTTATTTATTTATTTATCTGAGAGAGAGAGCCAAAGAGAGAGCACAAGCAGGGGGAGCAGCAGGCAGAGGGAGAAGCGGGGCTCGATCCCAAGACACCGGGTCCACGACCTGAGCGGGCAGAAGGCAGATGCTTAACCGACTGAGCCACCCAGGTGTCCTGAAGAAGATCCTTATTAAGTATTTAATGCTGTACAGTTTCTTCTAAACACTGCTTTCGCTGTATGCAGCAAATTTTTATTTGTTGCATTTTCATGTACGAATTTCCTTTGTCCTTTCTTTTTGGTCCACGTGTTATGTAGAAGCGGGTTATGTAAGTGGATATTTGGAAATATTCCAATTGTCTTTCTATTATTGGTTTCTAAAGCTTTTTTTTTTTTCTTAAGATTTTATTTGTTTGTCAGAGAGAGAGAGAACACAAGCAGGGAGAGTGGCAGGCAGAGGGAGAAGCAGATTCCCCGCTGAGCAGGGAGCCCGATGCAGGGCCCCATCCCAGGACTCCGGGATCATGACCTGAGCCAAAGGCAGCTGCTTAACCACTGAGCCCCCAGGCACCCCCCCCCACCATTGTTGTTTTTCTTTTTTCTTACATTCGAAGTTGGGCACTTCCAACTTCTCTTATTCTCCACATAAGTGGTTAAAGATAGAAATCCCCACTTCCGGGGCGCCTGGGTGGCTCAGTGGGTTAAGCCGCTGCCTTCGGCTCAGGTCATGATCTCAGAGTCCTGGGATCGAGCCCCGCATCGGGCTCTCTGCTCAGCGGGGAGCCTGCTTCCTCCTCTCTCTCTGCCTGCCTCTCTGCCTGCCTGTGATCTCTCTGTCAAATAATTAAAATAAAAATCTTAAAAAAAAAAAAAAGAAATCCCCACTTCCTTGCAACTTAAAAATTTTGATACGTAGTTTTATCATTGGTATGTAGTTAGAGATGGTTTTGCATTTCCACTGTGATTTCACTTTTTAATTTACTAGTACAGATACAATTTTACTTGTTTGTATTAACATTTAGCTTAGGTGGGTGGTGACTGGAGAGTGTGGCTGTTGTGATAAATTAGACACTTGGGGAAATCTGGACCTTGAGAATGAAGCTGGCGTTGGGGAGCACAGTGTGCGTGTAAGGCTCTGTAGCCAACGCCCCCCTGTTCCTGTCGTGAGGCGCGTCCGTTCTGCAGGGTCAGCTGGGCATGGGGAGAAAGCGATCAGGTCGTCGTGAGCAGGAAGCGGAGATGCCGACTATTCCTCGAGCGTCCAGGGAAGACAGGTGGCAGCACCCGAGCCCCGACGCTGGCTCTGCGCTGAGGTCGTCGTGCACGTGGCACAGGGGCAGTCATGACGTCCCCAGGGCACCAGAGCTGCTCGTGTCGGCCTGAGACCTCTCTGTGCTTCACCTGGTTATTTGTTTCGTGTCCTGAGAGCTACGAGGTGCTGAGAGAGACACTTGGGGGATTCAGAATCCGAGGCAGAGTGAGGGCAGAATTTGCAGGAGTTGCCCTGGGCAGGAATCCCGAAACAGGAGGGCCTGAGGAGCCGAGGCAGTCCCCACTTTCACAGCCAAAGGGGGAAGCACCCTAGAGGCTGACGAGCAGAGGCTTCAGGGATTGGAGGGAAAGGGAGAAGCAGAAGGAAGCCAATGACGCAACGTGGTCAGTCACGAAGGAGCGAACACGAGGCTGAACCCCTCAGCCTTCAGACGGTGTGGGGGTGGGGCAAAGAGACTGGAATCCACCGCAGAAAAAAGGCAGGTGCCCCTTTCTCCCTCCCACAAGCCAAAGCAGAGCGAGGTCCCTAGATGGCCAAGTTCCTACCCAGTGTCCTCACAGAGGAGACAGGGACAAAAAGCCAGGGCTCCCTCATGAGCCCACGTGGGATAGGCCCCTCGACCTCCGACGTGGCCACATCAGTGACAGGAGTTCCGCGTGTCCTCCGTGCTTGTTTGGGCTGCGGACCGGCAGTCAGCAGCAGCGGGGTCACAGCGTGCCCACCTCGGGGATCTGGACTGATCCGGAAGTAACCCGGAAAATGAGTTGAGTTCCGCCCTCTAAGCCAGGGGCCATCCACGACCACGATGCATGTGAAGAGACACAACATGTGAGTGTACAGACACACACTCACGTACAGTCACACTCAAACTCACTCTTGCACACACTCACACGCACCTGGAAAGGACAGATTAGCCCCGGGATGAACTCCTCCTCCCTCCCCCGGGGATGCCCTTGGAGAGAGAAAAATAAGAAGAAAAAATGGCACCAATCACATTTCCTTATAAATTTGTAATCAGAGCGGAGTATTTACCAGAGGACAGATGAAGGAGTCTTCCTGTCTTGACCTGCCCAGCTCCTCGCAAATACCTCAGGATTTATAGGGCTTGGCTGCTGGGAAACATCAGCATCTCTCATGGAATTATCGGTTTAAAAGGAAAAGGTTTTTATAAAGGAAGCACCTCTTCGTGTGATGGCCTCGTGCCCCACCGGGAGTTTTTCTCTGGGAACGTGGTCGCCGGGTGTGCCATGCGCCAGGAGGAAGGGGCCGCCGGCGAGCGCAGGGCTGGGGCTCTCACAGGCCACTCTGACCGCGCGGCTCCCGCCTTCTCAGTCTGGGGCAGTGAGGAGCACTAGGGCTGTCTGGGGCAGGTCCTGGGGCTTGGGTGCCAGGACGCCTGTCTCCCTGCCCTGGACACAGACGGTGAGGAGTGTAGACCCGGACCCGGCGGAACCGGCCAGGAGGGCAGGTGGGGGAAGGCGAGGAAACAGCGTCCGTCCTCTGCGCCGCTCGCAAGGCCCAGGGGGAACCTAGAGCTTGGGGAGCCGCCGGGACAACGAGGAAAACCAGAGTTTCTCTGCTCAGTGGAAACTTCCTTCTCCTGCGACCCGTTAAACAGACGTCACGCTCACTAGGAAAGTCGCCCAACTAAGACCACTGGTCCCCAGACCGCTCTGCTGGCGGCCGCTGCGGACGGAGCCAGGAGCCGCGGGGCCGCGGAGGCCTCTGTCGGGGACCGGGACTCAGGCCCTCCCACCTCCCAGAGTCCCGCTCCCGCTCCCGCTCCCGGGGCTCCTGCCGGAACGTGGGCCGCGCGTGCGCCCGAAGGAACTTCAGTCCGGGTCGTCGCCTGACCCGGCGACACCAACCCCGGGCTGTGAACGCGGCCCCACCGCCAAGCAAGAGCGTCGTGCTGGGCTCTTGGCCGCCGACGCTGAGGCCCGCGAGAGGCGGCCTCGGGGTCCCCGGGTGAGCCCCGCGGCTCGGAGCAGGGAAACGCGGCGCGGGAGAGCGAGCAGGGGCGCCGCGCGGCCGATCCCGGAGGGACGCAGCCCGGTGCTGCCCGTCCGGGAGGCCCGCCCACGGCCGGCGGCTGAGAACCTCCCGCCTTCGGGGCTCCGCCTCGCAGACCCCCACCCGGGGAATCGGCACCGGACAGCGTTTCCCCGGGGCCTCTGCGGCCGCCACCAGGCAGGACACCCGGCTGCGCTTCCCACCCGGTGAGAGTCCGGAGCACCTGCGAGAAGCGACGTCGGTGACGCCCTCGGGGCGGCCTCCAGTCGGCTCGGGCAGCGCCTGGGGGAGGGGCCAGGCTGCTGCCGGTCCCCGCCCCCCCGCAGGGGCGGAGGCTGATTTGTTCCTCTGAGTGTGATGAGTGTGGGTGACCTCTGGACGTGCGGCAGGGTCAGCCCCTGTCCTGCCGGCTGGGCTGGGGGCTCAGAGCGGCCTCTGACAGAGCCAGGCCGCAGGGGGACGGGCAGAGAACCCCCAGGGAGCTCACCCTCGCGGACACACGCGTGTTTGGAAGTACACCGTCTTCCCACACTGAGCTAAGTCCACCCATCTTCGAGGGCAGAAACCCGCGTGCTGGCCTCAAGTGGCCCCATCGGTGCCAGAAGTCCTGCGGGATTGTAGGATTTGGTGTTGGGGTGCTGAGTCCGGCAGAATGGATCCTCCAAGCTCATCAGGACAAAGAGGACCTTGGCTGGAAATTAGCTCTGGAGGCATTTAGAAGCCATGAGCCAATGGTCACCCCATCGGGCACATGAGGAGGAAGAGGGCTTGCTTTCCTCCCCCCCTCTCTCCCGCAGGCTCTACGGCCTTCTGACCACTAGGAGCTATCACAGACCCCATAGAGTCTCAGTCATGGAGGGACCGTGCTGGTCCGTGTGCCCTCCAAGGACCTGAGGACCACAACATAAACAGAAGTCTGACCCACCGCCCTTCGGCTGGCTGGGCTGACCTGGTCCCTCCAGGAGGGCCCTCAACCTGGCCGTATCTGTGCTGCTCCACCTGGGGTGGCTTGTCCACAAGCCAGAAGGGACATGGGCTGAAAGACCACCTCCCAGCTGTGCCCCACTGCCTGGGAGCTGGAACCTGGGTAAAGGTCACTTCTGCCCCAAAGGAACGGAAATGATGCTGTGATTTTAAGTGTCATGTAGCAGACATCATTTTAATCTCTCTGCTACAGGCATATGGTGTAACAAAGGACTTAGAAATTTACTGATAAAATTAAATTAAGGGGGAAGAAAGCAGGCCAGTGCCAACAATGACGCCAGGAGGAGAAAGTGATTAGGGAGGGTGTTTGGAACCTGTGTCAGGGCAGTACCTCTGAAAACAGATCAGACAGGAAGCAAGGAGCACTTGGCCTTGGAAAAATCCCGCACACAATGAACTATTTCCACCGACACATATAAAATCCTGAAATAATCACTGAGGGCACAGTGTGATGGAGCCGGGGGCCGACCTGGTCTGGGACCCCGGACCTCACTGCATCCCCTGTGCCGGCAGGAAGCAGCCCTCTACTCTGCTCCGAGCTGGTTTCTCAGGGACTCAGCTTCCTCCCACGGAACCGCGAACCCAGGCTGGAACAGACTATGCACACACATCACACTGTCAGTGATGGTGGCTGGAATTCTTCCCCACTAAAGATTCCATTTCTCACCGGGAGTTCTGATCTTCTTTGGGCAACTGTCCCCCTCCGGGCCACAGAAGAAAGCAAAGTTTAGCCACTCGATGCCCCAGCCAAGGGGCAGGCGACAGGGTCCTGCAACCCAACCCCAAACGCTGCAGCCCAGTTCCTGAGCCCTGATCGCTTACGGCAGGGGTTTCCAAGGACATTCCTTGGTTGCGAATATTGTCAATTCTGACTATTCACGACAGTTTTGTTCTATGACATCACCAAAAACACTGAATTAGTGAACACTAGACTTTGCTTGGAGGGGACACACAGGATTAGGCTCCCTGCAAGCCTCTGGCCACACGTGTTCATCAACCAATTAATGTTAAATATTTGCCCACCACATATCTAGTAAGGGGTTGATATTCAAAATATGTAAAGAACTCATGCAAGTCAAAAGCAAAAACCCCCAAATAATCCAATTACAGATGTTTTCCCAGAGCTATGCAGACAGCTAACAAATGCAGGAAAATGAGCTTGTCATCAGGAAATGCAAACTGAAACCACAATGAGATTCCACCTCACACCTGTCAAGTGGGCTGGTATCAAGAAGATAAGAGACAGCAAGTGTTGGTGGGCAAGTGAAGAAGCTCATGCGTTGTTGGTGAGAATGCAGACTGGTATAGCCACTGTGGAGAAGAGCTTGGAGCCTCCCTAAAAAAATTAAATATAGAACTACCGTATGATCCAGCAACTCCACGTGGGTATATATCCACAGGAAATGAAAACAGGATCTTAAAGAAATGTCTGCACCCACGGATACAGCAGCAGTATTCACAACAGCCAAGACACAAGTGTCCTTGGATGGATGGATGGATGGATGGATGGATGGATGGATGGACAGATGGGTAGGTGGGTGGATGGATGGGTGGGTGGACGGATGGGTGGATGGACAGATGGATGGACGGACAGGTGGGTGGACAGATGGGTGGATGTGTGGATGAGTGGATATGTGGATGGATGGGTGGATGGATAGAGGGATGGATGGATGGATGGATGGATGGATGGATGGACAGATGGATGGACGGGTGGGTGGACGGACGGATGGACGGGTGGGTGGACGGATGGGTGGGTGGATGGATGGATGAGTGGATGGATGGATGGATGAGTGGATGGATGGATGGATGGATGGATGGATGGATGGATGGATGGACAGGTGGGTGGATGGATGGTTGGATGGATGGATGGATGGATGGGTGGATGGGTGGGTGGACGGATGGGTGGATGGACGGATGGATGGACGGACAGGTGGGTGGACAGATGGGTGGATGTGTGGATGGGTGGATGTGTGGATGAGTGGATATGTGGATGGATGGGTGGATGGATGGATGGATGGATGGATGGATGGATGGATGGATGGACGGACGGGTGGGTGGATGGATGGTTGGATGGAGGGATGGATGGATGGATGGGTGGATGGATGGACGGGTGGATAGATGAGTGGATGGATGGATGGACGGATGGGTGGGTGGATGGATGGATGGATGCATGGATGGACGGGTGAGTGAACAGATGGTTGGATGGATGGATGGATGGATGGGTGGATGGGTGGAAGGATGGATGGGTGGAGGGATGGATGAGTGGATGGTTGGGATGGATGGATAGATGGATGGGTAGGTGGACGGATGGGTGGATGGATGGATGAATGGGCAGAGGAATGGACGGATGGATGGTTGGATGGATGGGTGGGTGGGTGGATGGATGAGTGGATGGATGGACGGATGGACAGGTGGGTGGACAGATGGTTGGATGGCTGGATGGGTGGGTGGGTGGGTGGATGGATGGGTGAGTGGATGGATGGTGGATGGTTGGATGGATGGCTGGATGGGTGGATGGGTGGATGTGTGGATGGATAGGTGGGTGGACGGATGGGTGGATGGGTGGGTGGGTAGACCGATGGGTGGATGGGTGGACGTGTGGATGGATGGGGAAGAGGTGGTATATATACACAACAGAATATTACTCAGCCATTTGCAACAACATGGACAAATCTAAAAGATATTATGCTAATTGAAGTAAGTCAGACGAAGGAAGACAAATACTGTGTCTCCTCTTGTAGGTGGAAAATAAAAGCCAAGTTCACAGATACAGAGATCAGACTGATGGTCACTGGAGGCAAGGGGCATACAGAATGGGAGAAATGGCCGCACTGTTTTTGTTGTTGTTGTTGTTGTTGTTTTTTAGCTTAAATGAATTGTCCTTTTTATTAGATTTTTTTTTAATTTATTTGAGAAAGAGAGAGCATGAGAAGGGGGAGGGTCAGAGGGAGAAGCAGATTCCCTGCCGAGCAGGGATCCCGATGTGGGACTTGATCCCAGGACTCCAGGATCATGATCTGAGCCGAAGGCAGCAGCTGAACAGACTGAGCCATCCAGGTGCCCCTGAATTGTCTCTTTTACAAAAGGTTTTTTTAATTTATTTGTCAGAGAGAGAAAGAGAGGGCACAAGCAGGGGGAGCAGCAGAGAAAGAGGGAAAAGCAAACTCCCCGCTGAGGAGGGAGCCTGATGTGGGACTCGAACCCAGGACCCAGGGATCGTGACCTGAGCTGAAGGCAGACACTTAACCAAAGAGGTGCCCCGGTTTATCTTTTTATTTAAAAAAAAAAAAAAGTGGTGAAGTCCTGGATGAGGGTGGGTCATAGCAGTGGGAAGAAAGGGCTGGGGAGGTCCTGGAACCTCTATAAGGTCTGAGAAGGAGAGGAAGGGGGACCACTCAAGCTCGGAGTTACTGGGGTGACGGAGGCTTCTATACTTCCAGAAAGGATTCTTACTGCCGCAGGAGAGTCCGTGAGCTCACTCCAGCGGACGCCAGGAGGAGGGCAGAGCGCAGGACGGGTGGTGGGGGCTGACCTGCGGCATCTCCAAGCGTCAGCTCCCCCAGACCCGCCAGACGGACGACCTGACTGTGGGGCATCCAGACCTCTCTCCAGCCTCTTGGCCAGCATCCCCCAGCTCCCCCAGCCTCCTGAGCACGTCTCTCGCCGCCACCACACAACAGCCACGGAGACAGACTGTGGCTGAGGTCCCCCTCACAGCCTCAGCTTCTCACCGCAGCCGCCTTCAGGCCACAATGTGCTCCAGTCCGCACCCCCGTCCCTGCTGCCTGTGTCCGGGAGCCCCATTCTGTCTTTCTGCTTCCACATCAGATGGGCAATGGGCGAGGTCGTACCAAGGCTTGGGGGAGGCACACGTGAAGGGCGTGAGCACCCAGTCTTCATGCTGAGGAGCTACAGGAGGCTCCCGGAGCCTGATGCTAACTAAGCCTGCCCCTGGAGGGCGGGGGAATGCAGCCCCGAGCCCGCGCAAGGAGTGAACACGGCATCCGGAAGCCCAAGCCCTCCGGGAACCTCAGCGCATGACCTTGTTTAGAAATAGGGTCTCTGCAGGCGTGATTACCGTTTGCAGTGAGACCATCCCGGACGGGGGGGCGGGTCCTAGATCCAATGGGAGCATCCTTGTCAGAGACAGGAAAGGGCCCACAGAGACATGGGGAAGAGACCAGGTAGAGGTGAAGCAGAGACTGAGGGATGTGGCCACAAGCCAGGGACACCAGGAGCCCCAGCAGCTGGAAGAGGCAGGAAGGAGGCAGCCTCCCCCAGAGCCTCCAAGGGAGCGCGGCCCTCTGACACGCCGGTTTCAGCGTCTGGTCCCCAGACTGTGGGGGTAGTGCTTTGTTACGACAGCCCAGGACACTGACCGCGAACCCACGGCTGCGGCTCACACATCGGGGTCTCCAGAGCCCATCCTGAGGCCAGCGGCCCTCCACATCCTTCCCGCACCTCCAGCTCTGCCCCTGGCCTCTGCAGGTCCAAGACCCCTCAAAACCCCATTCTCCTTCCCAGGGAAACCTCCTTTGGGGGTGCCTGTGTGGCTCTGTTGGTTAAGTGTCCGATTCTTGATTTCGGCTCAGGTCATGATCTCAGGGTCGTGAAATCAGGCCCCTCATCGGGCTCTGAGCTGGGCGTGGAGCCTGCTTGAGATTCTCTCTCCCCCTCTCCTGCGGCCCCTCCCACCCTGCTTCCCACTCTCCCTCCAAAAGGAAGGAAGGACGGAAGGAAGAAAGAAAGGAGACAAGACAAGAAGGAAGGAAGGAATTACTTCACTCTCCAAGGTTTACAGGCCCCTTGAGCAAAATTCAGGCTCTCCATTTGCTGGGATGGATAGGCCTCCCGGCCCCTGGGGACAGCATGCACAGTGTAAATGAAAGCCTGTTCCCCCAGGACAATGACTCCCATCCGTGTGCAGGGACAGAGGAGGCGCTGGGAGGCCTCCCACTCACCAGTCCAGAGCAGACAGGGACGTGTTCGAAATGCAAGGTACGTGGCACAGACACGATTGCTGAAGAGTTTGCTCTGTTTTGTTTCACGCTGAGAATTTCTGATACTTCAGGGACATAAAACCAGATTTTACTCACAGTCTTTGGTCTGTGACACCCACTGCCCATTGGTCCCCACACAGCCCTGATTTCTTTCTTTCCTTTTAATAATATAACAACATTCCGTGAGCTCGCCAGCCAACAGGAGGACTAACACTTTGACACAAGCTTCCCGTTCCCTTGAAACCCTTCTCAGTACCCTCTGTGCCCCTACACACCCCTGCCTCCCTGTCCTAGGGGAGGGACACTGCACTCTGGAATCTTGAGTTGATTGTTCTCATTCTCCCAAGATGGACGATTGCTAGAGATGGATGGATGGATGGATGGACGATGGAGGGATGGATGGATGGATGGATGGATAGACAGGTGGGTGGGCAGACGGGTGGTTGGAGGCATAGATGGATGGACAGATGGATGACAGATACACAAATAGATGTCACAGAGCGTCATCATCTACGAAGCTCTATTTGCCCCCAAACTTACATAAACAACAGTGTAAAAAGTACTTCGTGTATCAACACCAGCTTTGTGTAACTTGCTGGGACTTGCCCACTCGATTCCATGCCGCTAGCCTTCTCCCATACCGTCGCGGGACTAGCTCGCTCACAGCACCTGCCGCACAGCACCTGGCTGCCTCACCCTCATGACCCCAAGTCTCCGTGACGGTCACTTTGGCTACTTTCAGAAGCCGTCCCCATGAACAATGCAGCCACACATCCTGGCACACGTGTCCCGTACACACACGTGACATGTTCCACTGAGGAATGTGCCGGGAAGAGATTGCTTGAGTGTGGGGAGCAGAACGCTCAGAGAACACGCCACGGTCTCCCCAGGCGGCCACACCCGGGCACCTCCAACGTGTAGGTGCGAGAGAACCCAGCATTCCACATGGCCTCATCAGACTCGTGAACATTTGCTCACTAGGGGTACAACGGACTGTTAGTGACTGGCATCTCCTTGGTAACTAGGGAAGCCGGACGTTACTCTGTGGAATGCGTGCTGTGGGACTGGCCTGCGCGTGTCCCCCGCAGCTTAGCGAGGGCGCTCCCTGGCTCCAAGGTAGAGGAGAAATGAGGGCTCTGTGAGAAAACCCAAAGGTTCGAAGGCATGGTAACCATGGTGACCACTGCATGGGACAGTGGGGGACACTCACCAAAGAATGAGTGGATTTCTGATCAGCTAATCTTTACGTCTTCCCAGCTGTGCCCATCAGGTCAACCACCGCGCCCCTGCAAGGCCTCCCCTGGATCAAGACCCCAGACCGAGTTGCCTCAGGAAGATGGAAGCTTGCCTTTCTGACCACCTGTGTGTCTCCTTGCCCGACGGGGCCCACATGTTGCTTAGTCCCCAGGTGAGGACGCAGTGCTCTGGAGGGATTAGGGGAGGGACCCCGCTTTCCCCTCAGAACAGGGAGCCTTGGGAAGGGGGCAGTTGGAGAGAACTGGGGCCAAGGGGCAGTGCTAGCATGGGGGCTCCCATCCACAGGAGGGCCCCACTACCTACGCAGCGCCCTGTCGGCCCCTCCTAGTGAGCCAGGACTCGTGACTTACCCGCCGTCGCTCTCCGCCCTCACCCACCCACCTGTCACTCCACTTGTTCATTCACCAGCAAAATTGCCACCTGCCTGCGGGGAGAGGCGGCTGGCCTGGGAGGCGAGTTCTGGGGCGTCTCTGTCCAGGGACGGCCCGGGGTCCCGCTCCAAATGAGCAACCTCCCAGCGAGCAGCCCCCCTGGGAGAACAGATGGAGCCCAACACAGACACCCTGCCCACCTCAAAATCCCCGCCCCAGCCACACGGGTGCTCCCTGGGCAAAGCAGCTCACGCAGACCAAGCCCCCAGCCTCACTGCTGCCTCCAGACCCTCCCACGCGGCACTGGATCTCCTAGCTGGACAGACACTCGACAGGTTCTCCCAAACCCCTCCCTGCCCTTCACCCAGCCAACGTTCTGGGGCTGCTCCCAGCTCTTCAACAGGCACCAAGACTAGTGTGAGGTCAGGGGCACTTGGGCACCATGAGGGGTGGGGGAGACTTGCCTTCATCCTGGGGATTCTGGAACTTCAGCGAAGGCAATATGAGACCCAGCTTGTCCACAGACTCTCCCTCCACACAAGGGCCCCACCCCCATCTCTCCCGGTGTCCTGTAGGTGTACCAGCTCAGCCTGGACAGCCCTGAGCTTGTCACTGGTTCCACTTGTCCCAAACACCTGGGCCCTCACCTGGGGCCTCCCTCCCCCAGGCCAGGAGCGGGCCGTCCCTTCCGTCAGCCGTCACTGTCCCCACCACCCAGACGTCCCTTCCCAGTTTTCTGAAGCCTTCCGCCCTAGACAGACACCACCCACCCTGTCACCTGCCCTGCCCCCCCCCGACCTCCATGTGGTGACCCTCCGGCCCTTTGGAGGACCTGGAAGGGAGCCCACGACCCTAGCACATAGCCAGCTCGCTGCTGCATGCTGGCAGGCCTTGAGAAGTGTCCGGGCCGGCCTGTCCCTGAAATTTGGGCTCCTTAACCTCGAACTTTCTCAGTCACTGTCCACCCGTCCCCTAATAAGCTTGCGGGCAGAAAGGCCCGCCTGTCAACCGCTCTCGCAGGTCCAGGCCAGCAACACGTAGTCTCCCCAGTGGGAACCAGTCCCCTTGCCCACGTGCTGAGGGCCGTGGCCTGCACAACCTCGCCTGGTCTGCCCAGGCTTTCTAAGTGCCAGCTCGGGGGTGAGTCAGGGTAGGCCCACACCCCCGACTGCAGCCCACCCCCCCAACTCGGGGTCCCTTTATGGTAAAGGTTCTTCGGGATTTCAGTGTCGGGCAGCACAGACCCAGGCATCGACCACTGACAGAGAGAGAGATGAGAGAATGACTCCTTAAAAGGTAAACGGTGTGGCAGCACCGCCCCCAAGTGCAACGCCCAGTCAAGGACGAGAACACTCTATTGTCTCACACATCACTGCGGGGACTGGGACAGGCACAGCCCCTAAGGCTGGTGAGATAGCCAGACCCGCCAAAGGGACAGGCCACGGACCCTGGGGCTCAGCAAGACCCGCGCAGGGGGTTCGACCCCCAGACACACTTTCCGGCGGACACACGAGTGTGAAGCCTGGGACAGACCCTGAGAACATCCCTAGAAAGGAGGGAGGGGGAGAATACAGCACCCCGCATTGCCCTGTTCCTGCGCAAAGACGCCCAGAATGCACAGGGGCCCCGGCAGGCGGCGGTGGGCGCGGGGGAAAGGAGACACACTTCTCCCCTCCCTGACGGGCACGCACGTTAGGCCCTACTCAAAACCTGAAGTTAAAAGAAAACGGTTGAGCCTCTCAGCCACTCCGCAGGACGGGGTCCCTGCTCCCCTGCCCCAGCAGCCCTCTCAAGGACAGGTAAGGAAGCCTCACTGCCCCGAGGCCCCGGAGGAAGGTCTGGCCCTCCTGGTACCCTCCACAGGGGTGCGACCCAGGCTGCCACAACTCTCTTCCCGATGCTGTGTCCCTGGGACCTAGAGCCTGGCACTTAGCTCCCCAAAGGTGGAAAATGAACCCATGAGCACCTAAAACCGTGAGCTCGCTCTTCCCAGGTGTCCCGGTGGGCACCCTCTGCTGGCCGGGCTGTGGGTGGGGCAGAATCCAGAGCCAAACCCGGACACCTTGCTGGGATGTGTGTACGGCGCCCCACCTGTGCCTTCAAGGCCTTGTTGGCTGAGGCCTCATCGCCGCCGGGGACGCTGCAGGGAGGACTGACTTCTTCACCTGCCGCAGGGGAAGGTCCAGTTTCCTAAACACTCAAGGACCTTTGGGTCTCTGGTGGGCAGGTGCTGGGAGGAAGCGGGAGATACCCACAGACAACATCTCAGGTAAACGTCCCTCCCGTAGAACGTGAAGAAGCAGGGTGCCTGGGGGCTTGTCCAGCTTGGACCCCCCAACCAGCGCCCACCGTGTGCAGGACGAGGTGCCAGTGGTGCCCTGGGACCCCGGGAGGAGACGGAAGCAGCAGGCGGTGGGGGAGGGGTGCGCCCGGGAGGCCAGGGGCTGGTGGCATGGGGACGTGAGATACGGACTCGCTCAGACAAGGCTGAGGCATCCGCAGCAGGGCTGGGGGCACAGGCGGGGCAGAGGGTGGGAGAAAGAGCACCAGGGAAGGCCCCCCAGGACGAGCGGCGCTTCAGAGGAGGCCACAAGTTGGGGGGTGGGGGGTTGGCAGAATGGGGGAGGGGTCAAGGGCAAGCCTCAGGCCCCAAGAAAGGAAGGGTGCCCACTCTCCCTCCCCCACTGCCATATACCCCACCAGCTGGAACAGGGTTCCTCTGCTGCGTCTGCCCCCCGGTGCCCCGAGAGCTGGGCGTACCCCGCCCCCCACAGACAGAAGTGAGGCTCAGAGGGGACACAGGGCTTGGTCAAGATCAAACAGCAAAGACCCGAGTCCGCGTGTGTCCTGCACACGCGGTGAGGATTTTGGGGTCTCAGGGTCTTACCTCTTCCAGGTCTGTTTCCTCAGTGTCAAGTGGGGGGATAAGACCTCCAGCCGGGCTGAGGTCCCCAGTACCCCCGTCCTACAGCTTCCCTGGGTCCACACTAGAGATCTCCAGAGCCCCCCAAGAGCCAGACTGCTCCAGATGGGGCGCCCATCTCCTCGAGGCTGCCAAAATCCCGAGCTCACCTCCGATGAGGACACCTGAGGACTAGAGACCCGTCTCAATCCTAGACCCGAAACACAGCGGACCTTAACGCGGCAGGGGCACTGGGAGCCTGGCAGCGTTGGAGAAGAATGTGGCGCCGGGACCCCAAGGGGCTTACCTGTCGCAAACGCCCAGGCGCCTCCTCTCCAGGACACCGAGGAATGGAGCCCACTTAGTAACCACCGGTTTAGCGAACGGACATGTCCTTCCTCGTATCAGCAAAGGGCAAAAGGCTGTTTCTCTTAAACTCATCACCGTTCCTCCTGAAAAATCTAATTGAATTATGAATAAAGAGCACGAGCCGAACAGAGTCTGATTTCAAGTCCAAAGGCAAACGCTGACCCAAGGTGCCGCAGGGAGGACGGACGGTGAACCCAGACTGCCCCGGCCAGTGTCATCACTCCGCTGAGCCGCAGGCCCCGCCAGCGCGGCGGAAGCACAAACAGCGTGAGCGCGAACTGCTGGGAAAGCAGAGTCGTGTCTCCATTTGCTCACAGCCTGTGGCACGCCTTGAAAATCCAGGATCATGGACCACGCAGAGCTCGGGGGGAGAACAAGTAGCTTTTCCCTGCGTGGGTTCAGCGCCAACAGTGGCCGCCCTCGTCACCCTCACTCCCTCTGCACCCTCACTCCCAGCTGCCCCTGCTCTTGCATTTCTGGAATTCACGCTGCACTCAGCAGCCTCCCAGCCCCTAAGGCATCTCTCTGTAACCTTGGCTTTGCTGGGAGATGCGTCCAGACCACACCACAGAAGAGGGCTGTGGGGGGGCGGGCAAGGAGCACCTGCCCGCCTGGAGCAGCCCCCCTCCCCTGCCAGCAGAGCCCCCCGAAAGCCCTCCACATATGAGCACAGCCCCCAAGCCCAGGCGAGAAGAACAGAACTTTAACCTTTCTGTCACCGTTCTTCTCTCCAGACCCGTCTCTCCAGATGGCAGAAGCCTGACGTCTTGGTCTTTTCCGTCCCAGGGCTGCGTGCAGTGAGGGACGGCTGGCGGACCCACAGCCTTACCCCAGCCCGTCTGGTCCTCGCCCAGTGCCAGGACCCACAGGCTGTGCCCTCGCTCAGGTCACGGGGGCCTGGCCCTGACCCTGCTCCCAGGCCCACCGCAGCATGGAGGCCCGCGGCTGTCTGCAGCCCCCAGCCCAGACCTCCACCAGTGGGTATCGCTCGGAGGTCCTGCCCCTCGGGAGCCTCTCTCTGGGACCCACCCTCGGCTCCCCTCCCGCCAGCCCACTGCCCTCTCAGCCCCGGGCATCTCCGCCTAGTTGGAGGCAGCCCCCTCTCTCCTCCCTCCGCATCTTGTGGTGCAACGGGCCTGTCTGCAGACTCACTCCCGCCATCTTGGAGAGGCCTGTGGCGGGGGCTTCTGGAAACACGGAGGCCAGTGACCCACGGGCTCCCTCGGTTGTCTGCCATACTGAGCCCCCAGACCTCCCAGCTTAAATGGAGACCAGCTGGGGGCGGGGGGACTTCTGGAAAGAATGGCATGAAGAAAATGGAAAACATCAGCTTGCCGCACGGAAAATGACCGCTTTGGCTTAAAGAAAAGGAGGAAATCTCAATTACAAGCACCAAAACTGCCCGTTACCTAGCTTTGGCGTGGGGGAGGTACAAAGCCCGCAGGGGAAAACGAGCTGGAACAGGGCTCGATCCGGGCCCACGGGACGGAAGGAGCGCCACGCTGGCGCTGGGGAGCCCTCGCACAGGCGGGGCACATCGGCCCCAGCGGCAGGCCCAGACGGTGACCGCCGCTCCCGAGCACCATTCCGGAACCGGACAAACGGACCCCAGCGCTCACCTGTAAGAACAAGTCGCGAGAAGTGTCAAAAGAGGAGCGAGGAGGGGACTCGCCTCACCGGCCAGGAGCAAGGCGCCCGGTGGGGCCCATCACCGCGGCCAGAACATCCTGGCTCGTGCCGTGACCCAGGCAGCACCTGGAGTCACGGGGGACAGACGGGCGCGTTCAAGATCGGCGCTGAGAAACACCAGCCACGTATTTCAGAGAAGTCCTGACTCCTGCCATGTGGTAAGCACACTGGGGGACCTTCCGGGATCAGAGGGAAGGAGCCCAATCCGGAACAAAGCGCGGAATAGGAAGACCGTTTTCATATGATAAGCACCGAGGAGGCTCTCCTCAGATCTGAAAGCCAGAAACAACAAAGATCGACTACACTCAGCCACACGGAACCTGAGGACATGCCTGCGTGTGCAGGAAAATGCCCCAAAATGAAGGTCCTTGGAAAACACAAACCACGGGCAGCCGGTACCCCATTCAAAAAAAGGGTCTCACACTTCAGTAAGAAAAGACAAAAGCCACAGCGGAAAAGCGGACCAAGGCAATTACGAGGAAACACTCACAAGTCAGGACTTACGTTCCATCTCACTAATAAGCTCTCCAAGGGAAATCAGGATGAGATTCTAGTGTTCGTCTCCCAGGCGGACACGGAAGCTCCTGGGGGATCGCACGGGGAAAGGTGGGAGGAGCCTCCCTTCGAGGAGATCAGCTCCTTCCAAGGAGACGTTTTCCTGGCTCAGCTGCACACTCCCGGAATCCCCGGAGATGAGAGTCACTCGACCCCATAAGGACACCAGGCCAAGGGCGCTCACAGCCTGGCTGATCAGAGACAGAGAGCAGCCCCTCTGCCCGCAGGGGAGGGGTGGTTAAGAAAGGCAGTTGGCTCATTCAGAGGGACACTAAGCAGACCCCAAAAACAAAAGGTGTGCGTAGATCCTGAAGGACGACCTTGGTGGAGACTTTAGAAAAATAATCAGGGGGCACATGGGTTTACCAGCACCTGCCCTGCTGGTCTCAGCATGCCACACGGACAGTGGGGTTTGACCCTGCAAGGACAGATCACCCTGGGGGACAGGGCTCGCTCGCTCTCAGGCATGAGGACTCAGACTTAGACGGGGCAGCCAGAAGCGGAGAGCAAAGAGGTCCAAGTGGGCTCTCTGGGTCACGCTGTCCCCAAGCCCCCATCTGCCTGGAATCGCACTGCTCTCTCAAAGAGCTGGAAGAAGCTCCCCACTTTCTGTGCTTTAAATACTTCCCTCAGATAATAAAGTCAGCACACAAAGATTGACCTGAAAGTGGGCTTGAACCCGGTGCCACGGGGTGGCCCTCGTCCTCCGGGAACCTCCGGAGCCCCCACGGCGTCCTGTCCTCGCTGGCACCAGCGTTTGGCCTCTGGGTCCTCAAGGCGCTCTTTGCACTTGCCCTACATGACAGTGCCCGGTCCCTACACACCCCAGACACCAGGCCCCGCGGCGGACAGCACATGGTGCGGAGGTTTGGACGCCGTGGGAACCGGGTGCATTGTAGACCGAAGTTACAACAGAGCAGGAGACACGTCCCTGGCCGGTCCCACCAGCAGGAAGTGGACATGGTCTCCAGCGACCCCTCTCCCATCTGGCTCACCCCGGGCTTCCAGATTCCTCTCCGTCACGCGCGCGGGAGCCCCGGGAGGAACGCCACGGCGGCTCCTACGGAAACCACGGTTCTTGTCACGGGCTCCCGGCCCCGTGGGTGACCACAGCCTGGGTCAGCCACGAAGGATAAGGAAGGACCAATTGAAGGCCAGACCCCAGCAGAGCCTGCAGTGGCTACTGACCTCACATGGCGAGCCCGGGCCCCAGGGTGACGCACGTGGCCAGAAGTGTGGGAGACCGGGCTGAACCCAGCGGTGCAGAGACCCACGGCTACAGCAGGTCCCTAAGAATGACCTGTCGGTGCCCCTGCCTCCTCCCTCCCGAAGCACCCCGTCCCTCTGCGCCACTCCACATGGGCTGCCTCAGCCTCCACTCAGGGACTGGCCTTCACGACCCTCTCTGAGAAGGTGCCCTTGGTGGAGGCAGGGGTGTCTGGCTAAGAGGCAGAGTCTGGGCAGGAGCTCCCGACAGCGCTCTGGGGAGCAGGCCCCGAGTCCGATCACCCCAAGGCTCCACGAGAGAGCAAGCGAGAAAAAGAGCGAGAGCGGCGGACACGCAGGGCGTGTGTGCCCGTGTGTCCCTGTGTGTGCAAGGTGCTGAGGGCCAGGGATAGTGTACACGCAGATGTGAGTGTGTGGGGGCTGGGGCACACCAGTCCAGGCGCTGGTGGGACAGCACTGTTTCGGCGTGCACACCTGTGGACGTCTGCAGGGCGCGCGTGCACGCGGGTGTGGATGCAGGCATGGGTGTACACGTCTAGCGTGCCCATCTGCACGTCTGGCTGTCCACATGCACATACGCGCACTGACAAGGCCTTACCCTCATGTCCCGGCCCCGAGATTCTGCCCACTCTAACCTCCCCTCCCATCCGCTACCAGGCCCCAGGCCCCCCAGCAGCCCCCGTGCACCACAGACCCCCAGTCCCCATGCCCCACGCATCTCCACCCTCGGCCTGCACATCCTCAGAACCCCTCACTGCTCTGCCGGCCTCATCCCGACACCCAGGCTCAGACCCAGGTCTCTGGACCACAAGTGAGTTTATTTCTCCACGGAAGATGCCCTCGCAGCCAGGCTGTTGGGCTGGGCCTGGCTCTGCCTGGCTTCCCCTAGGAGACCTGGGGGTCCCAGCCCCCAGCCCGCCCCCCCTACCCAGGGCCTCCTGCAGACACTGGAGCTCAGAGCTGGTGGAGAGAGAGAGGCTTCCCTGTGGAGGGAGGGGTGAGGCCAGGCTCTGGGGAGGAAGCTGGGAGGCCTGCAGCTGCAGGAGGAGCTCAGGGCCCAGCCCCCAGGACGGCGGGCCCCAGGCTGAGCAGGAGCCCCCCGGCCAGGGCCCAGGGGCTGCCCCCCGCCTCCGGCCCCCCGTTGCACAGGTCTCCCCCACAACAGTCCACGTCCACTTTTAAGATCCCAGAGTTAATGAAGCCCATCAGATAGTCTGAGAAGAAGTGTCGCTTCACGAAGTCACAAGACGAGGCGCACATCTTGTTGACAGAGTGGTCTTTCCGGCCTGGGAGAGAGGTAGGGAGCCTGGGACGGGAGCTACACCCCGCCCTCTCCGCCTCACGCCCGGGGCCCGGATCGCCACCCCAGCCAGCAGAGCTGAGTCCCCCCACCCGCCCACACCATCTCCAGATATGGAGAGGGCCACACAGGGCCCAGGGCTGGAGAGGCACCTGCCGGGCCTCACACTGGGCAGCATCCTGCCCACAGCCCTGTGCCCTCAGCCAAGGACAGAGGGGCTCAGATGACACCCGCTGCTCCCGCCCAAGTCCTGGGCCTGACTCACTGCTGCTGGGGTCGGTGATCCGCACGCTGGCGCACACTGTGTCCGACGGCTGACACTGCTTTGGGGTGCAGTGGCTCGAGTTGGTGGTCAGGGTGCAGTCCTGGCACCACAGACCGTGAGCTGGGCAGGGCACAGGGACACGGATGACCGGAGGAGCTGGGGGGGGTCAAGCCCGCCGTCCCTCTGCCCCCACCCGCCCACGGCAGGCACTGCTGAGAGAACCAGGCCGCGGTAGGAGGCCGAGCACCCCCTGCCAGGAGCAAGCAGGCCAGGCTGGCACCTGGAGGTCAGGCCCTGGGAGAACCTCTGTGCCTTCCTAGCAGTTGGGGGGGGTCCCCCCACTGGAACTCTGGCAGCCCTGGGCACCCTCTGTGGCCCGTTCGCAGGTGTGCCCACACTCCAGCCACACAACTCCCGCACCTCTGGGGCTCTCCTGCACACTCCTACCCCATTCCCACACCTCCCCTTGGGCTTCAGTTGGGTCCAAGGAAGGAAGGACCACACAGACTTGATGTGAGGCCATGTGGGGCTCTGGGGGGGTTGATGGGGCGCGAGAACCCCGCCCCCTGCACCGGGCCAGGGGTGTCTGGGCGGGACTAGCTGCAGCGGGCTGCCGGGTGGGGATGGGGGGGGCGGAAGTCGCTCGGTGCCCTCAGAAGCTGGGAGGGCCCCACGTGGCTGGGGCTGGAGCTGGGGCTGGAGCTGGAGCACCAAGAGTGAAGGCGACAGGCGCGAGGGCCTGGAGAGGGCGTGGATGTGACGGGCGCCGTCGGAGGATGGCGGCCCCGCAGCCAGGATCTCTCCGGAGCCGCCTCGGGCTCTTCCGGCGACCTGGCCCAGCCCCACGGGCCGCCCCCAGACTCACCGGGCGCAGAGCACAGCAGGCCGGCGAGCAGCACCAGGCCGAGACTGTTCATGGCCGCAGGCGGCATGCTCCGGGCGGGCCTCGGGAAGGCGCGGGGGTTGTGGGCGGAGGTCCTCCGGGGCGCGGGCCTGGCAAGGAGGGGCCTCGGTCAGGAGCCCCAGCCTCCTGCGGAACCCGCAGCCCCCCCCCTTTTTCCGGGACGGGAGGGCAACCTCCCCCCCACACCTCGGAATCACCGGCCCGGGCAGGGGGGTCGGGGGAGGGGGTCGTTCACGAGCTCGAAAAGCCCCACCCCCAGCCCATCCCCCCCAGAGCGTCCACCATCACAGCATCCCCTCCAGGGAGAATAGGTCCGCCGTCTCGGGCAGGGTGACAGCTCGAAACGCCCCAACCCGCTCCTGGCACCTGTGGGGTGGGGGGTCGGGGGGGGAGCGCGTCTTCTCCTCCCTGGGGAGCGGTAGGTGCGTCCGGAGAGAAAAGGGCCAGACAAGGTGCGAGCAGGCGGTACCTGCCGATGGGGGAGGGGCGCGCGCCACGTCCCCACCCCCACCCCTGGGCTGGGGGCCCGGGAACCCCGCGCCGAGCCCCCTCACACGGCCTCCCGCGCGCGTCCGGGTGCTCACCGCAGGTCGGGGCGTGGAGCGCGGGCCTCGGGTCGGGGGCGCACTCACATCCCTGAGGGGTCGGCGCTCCGGGGCTCTGGGAGGCACGGGGAGCGGTGCCCTTCGGTCTCCCTGCGGACCAGAACCCGGGCGCAGCCTTGTCTTTCGGGGAACGCAGCCGCAGACGCGGACCCCGCGCAAGGGGCGGAGCGGAGCCGGGGCGGGGGCGCGCGGGGGGCGGGGGCGGCGGGAGAAGCGCGGGCGGGGCGCCCGGGGCTCTGGGCCGCGGCGGGTCGCGCCCCTCGACAGCCGGCGCCGGGCCCGCGCGTCCGCCCCCTCCGGTGCCAGCTCCTGCGGCGGCCGCCCCGCGCAGCCCTCCCCGGGCGTGGGCAAGATCCCTTCCCCCGCTGCTTGGCCGAGATCCCCTCGGAATCTCTCGGAAGGACGTTTACTGCGAAAGGAAGCGATCGAAGCGCACAAAGACGCAGAGAGAGGAGGAGGTAACAACCAAGGTGGTCCGCGCAGGGCCCGTCCGCGCTCCCCTCCCCAGCCCCGCTGTCCGGCTCCGGTGCTTTGAGGCTGCGCTCCCCCCATCCGCCGCGACCCTGAGCACCCGCGACGCCCCGGCCAGCCACCACTGCCCCCAGGCCTGCGGCTCCAACCACGCCCGCCCCCCGCCCGAGGGCGGAGGCCCGAGTGCTGGTCGCGGCGTTCAAGGCCGTCGGCCGCCCGCTCGGCCAGTTTCTCAGCTTTGTCCCTCGCCTTCCGGCCCCACGAAGCTTCTGAGTGTCGTGCCTTTGCATTTGCGGTCTGTCCGCGTGCCTGGAATCATCTCTGCTGAGCACGTGCTGGGGGTCCTTCCTCTTTGCCCGCCTTCATTTGGCCAACAAATGGTCACCGAATGTCCCCTGTTGGCGGGTCGCCGCCCGGGGCCTGGCGCCACAAAGGAGAAGATTCACCCAGTCTTGCCTCCGACAAAGGATCATCACTGATATGCCCTCGTGAGATGATCCAGTCACCGTGGGCACTGACCAGGCGCTCCCTATGTGCTCTGCTCCCCGCATCTGCGTCGTTAGAGCCTCACCCCCACCCGCGGGGAAGGTCTCTCCACATCCCCACCTTATAAGGAGAAAGCCTGAGCACAGAGACCTTGAGCTCCCTGCCCAAGGTCACACGGTGACAGGTGACACAGCCAGTGCTGGAACACCCCCCCCCCACCCCACCCACCCCCCCACCCCCCCCCCCAGGGCTCTGGAGGCCTGAAGACAAAGGAGACAGACAAGCAAACCCAGCCCCGATACTGGGGCTCCCACAAAGTCCATTCAAATAGGAGCTCAAAGTCAAAACTTAGTAAACATCCAAAGAACACAAACCTGCAATGACACGACAGAAACCATGAAGAGCGACCGATTTAAATCTCCACAAACTTTCTAAACTGGAAGTGATAGATATAGGATATAAAATTAACCTGTCTTGTGGGTTTAAGATATATTTAAAGGAAAGAAAACTGACCAGGCTTCGCTGTGAAAAACAGGAGAGCCTCTGGAAATGAAAAACTCTCCAGAGAAATTAAAAGGTCATCAGAAACGTTGAAAGATGTTTGCCAAATAAACATAAAAGTCGTTTTAAAACACGTGGCATGGTTTCACTTCTGTGAGACGTCCAGAATGCGAAAGCCAAAAAAGAGAGAATGGAGATTCATGGGTGCCTCGGCCTGGGAGGAAGAAGGAATGGGGAGTTTCCGCCAAGGTCAAGGGGTTTCCTTGTAAGTGATGAAATGTTTTTTTAAAAGATAGTGATGGGGACACCTGGGGGGCTCAGTGGGTTAAGCCTCTGCCTTTGGCTCAGGTCATGGTCTCAGGGTCCTGGGATCGAGCCCCGCATCGGGGTCTCTGCTCAGTGGGGAGCCTGCTTCCTCCTCTCTCTCTGCCTGCCTCTCTGCCTGCTTGCGATCTCTGTCTCTCAAATAAATAAATAAAATCTTAAAAAAAATTAGTGATGATAGTTGCACAACACTGAATGTACTTGAACCCACTGGATTAGAAACTTTAAAAGGGTGAACTTCATAGTACGGGAGTTACATCTCAGTCAAGCTGTTGACACAACTGAAGAAGGAGTTTGTGAACTGGAATGTGAGTCTCCAGAAATGATCAAGAATGTGTGCAAGGGGTAAGGAGATAGAAGACAGGAGAGGTTGGGGCACACAAAGGGTCCCGTGCTGAGCACTGAGGGAAGTCGCGTGGGTGCTGTCCTGAGCAGGGTAGGGGGAGCCTACTGGAGATGCTCTCTCTCCCATTCCCCTTCCCGCTCACACTCTCTCTTGAAAAAAAGGCTGATGAAAGATAAGCGTTTACAGGGAAACACAATGTGTACTAAATGGAATCAATAAACAATGATCCACGCCTCATGCAGCATCTGAAGCTGCAGACCGCTGAAGACGAAAGAAGATGCTTCAATAGCCGGCCAGAAAGGGACCTGAGCTCCACAGATACAGCCACTCCCGCCGAGGCGGGGACTGAGGGCCCGGGAAACGTGCTCAGATGAGAGGAACGGTCAGCTAAGAACTTCACACACAGTTTCCCAAAAATCAGTGCAAAATAAAATTTTCAGATCATTAAAACTTTAGACAAATATATTTTTTCAGATAAAATTTTGGAGATGTTGAGAGAGGTTAGGACTAGCAGGCACTTTTCTTTTTTTAAAATATTATTTGTCTATTTATTTGACAGAGATCACAAGTAGGCAGAGAGGCAGGCAGAGAAAGAGAGGGAAGCAGGCTCCCTGCTGAGCAGAGAACCCCATGCGGGGCTCGATCCCAAGACCCTGAGATCATGACCTGAGCCAAAGGCAGCAGCTTTAACCCACTGAGCCACCCAGGCACCCCATATATCCATAGACTCCGAGTGAAGCAAGTTGCGTTCCATGGTGTGGGTGGGCCTCGACCAATCAGTTGAAGACCTGAGAAGAAGGAAACACTGACTTACTCCGAGCATGAGGGAATTCCCGGCAGCCGGCCTTGAACTCGAACTGGAACCCCAGCTCTCACTGACCCTCCTGCCAGACTCCGATTCACATGAGCCAGTTCCTTAACCTGAATCTGTCTGTATAAACATACATATCCCACTGGCTCTGCTTCTCTGGAGAACCCTGCCCGCCACGGGGACTGACTGACACCCGGAGAGTCAGGGCTGGTGGGGCTCGAAGCTCACCGGAGGCTCTGGCCCCTCCCCCCGGGCCTCACGGCCTTCCAGTCAATATCAAAAGAAGACACACAGGGGAAAGGGAGCTGGGACAGCTCCAAGCTCCGTGGTCAGCCAAGTCCGCCGGAGCAGGGCTGGAAAGGGCTAAGGCAGGGCACACATACCATCCGCTGACGTTTCAGGCGATCTCAAGAGTCCCGGGTCTCAGAGGAGGGTCTGGAGTGGAGACATCCATGCGGTCCTGGTCAGCACAAAGGGACAGACGGCGTCACCAGGTGAGGAGGTGGAGAGCGAGAAACCACAAGCAGCTGCACCCAAGTCCTTCACAGCCTCCCGGGTCCCTCGGGAGCAGGAGTGCCTCACCGGGAGTCACTGTTGCCCGCGCCCGGCTGCCCTGAGTCCAGGAGCTGTCTGTCCGCCTGTCCTCCTCTCAAGGCCACTGGGCCCACTTCGGCTCACGTGCCTGCAGGTGTTCACGCACAGGGCCCTTCCCCTCTCTGGTCCCGCTGCCCCTCTGGAGCCACCCCTCCTGAACCTGCTGCTGCCGCCTCCAAGGCTCCCAGAGCCACCTGTGCCCCAGCTGTGCCCACAGGACTCCCTGGCAAAGCCCCCGTGTTCTCTCAGCTCTGGGAGACCCCTCCTCTGCCCCACCCCACACGTCCTAATTCTTCTCAGCTGAAATCCCCTCCCAAGACCCCCCGCTCCTGCCCAGGTCTGAGTCTGGGTCGAGTACAGGGGTGGCTATCCCCGTCTCACATGGGACAGTCTGCTCCTTCCAGGCTGGCATCCTGAGGCATTTCTGCCGCCAGCCTTCAGCACCCACACTGCTCCCCCCTGCTGCCCTCCTCTCCACGCTCCCTGTGCGACGGTCCAGGTGATCCCAGGAAGGTCCCTGCCGAGGAAGTTGCACCAGGTCAAGCACAGCCTCAGAGGCACTGTCCTCCCTGCACGTTTCGTTCCTCTCACTCAGCCTTTCCTTGCACGCTCCCAGCCCTGGAACACCCATCCCACACCTCACGCTGGGCACACGGAAACCCTCCCACCCCGCACTTTGTTTTTGTAGTAAAAGGTCCTGGACACCTCCCCCAAACGGACCTTCTGGTAGCTCTGGACCTGAAGCCAAGGTCTGATCTTAGGCCTTCCTATCCCCTCCCCCGAAGGCACTGTCTCTGGGAACCATCCACCATCCTGCACCAGCACCGAGTAGCTGCATGACCCAGCCACCATGCCAGGGCTCCAAGGCCAACGTGCCTGCAGCTGCTTTTGCCCAAGACCAACTCTCAGCAGGCAGGGTCTCCTTAAGGACCCCTGGCCTTCCTGGATGCTCAGGTCTGCTCCAAAGAACCCCTTCCCATGCCAGCATGAGAAGCTCCCGGGAGCAGCTGTGCTAGGGAGACTCTGCAAGGAACCCTTGAGCCTGGGAGCCATGCTCGCCCCAGGGTCCAGCAGGGGAAAGAGCCCCCAGCCCAGCCAGGCTGTAGCAGGGAAGCCGGGTGCACGCCGGGCTCCTCACCCCCTCCCCCGGCTGCCTACACTTGTGCACACACTCCACACACTCGTGCAAACATACACACACTCACCCACACACATCACGTTCATACCAATGCGTTTCCACTGTCACCCCTGCACACCTGCACACACGTACACAGTCACACACTCACTGAGACCTCAGGCCCTGTGGGTCAGCCCTGTGGCTCTCAACACTGCCCAGGGCTCTGTTCTGTGCTCTCATGGGCATTCTGCGTGTCTGCACAGCTGGCCTGGTCTGGGCAGAGCGGCACAGTGGTGAGATTGGGGCTCTGAGCACAGACAGCATGAGTCACCCCCAAGGCGTGTGGCTCTGAGCGTGCTGTGTGACCTCCTGAGCCTCAGTCCCTCATCTGCAGAATGGGGCAGGGCCAACAGTGGAATGCTCACTGGGCGTCCAGCCCAGGGGCCTGGGAGCGCACCATCAGGACAGTCATATTTCCGCCACACCACGTGCCAGACACGGTTGGGCCCCTGCCCCATGAAGGCAGGCAGGCATGACTGGGCAAACAGAAAGGTGGCTCTGGAGTGATGTGAGCGGTTCTGAGAGCAATCTGGGGGCAGGGACAAGGCCTCTTTGAAGGGGACATTGAGCCAAGGCGGGGAAGATGAGGCTGCCTGGAGCTCCACGTCCCAGAGCTGGGAGCAGGCAGGAGCCTTTGGGAGAGGAGCCAAGCAAGGGGAGGAGGGCAGAGCAGGAAGAGGGAGGGGGAGGAGGAGGAGAGAGAGGGGAAGGGGAAGGAGAGAGGAAGGAGAGGGGGAGAGGGGAGAGATGCAGGTGGAGGGGACTGGGAAGATGGAGGAGGGAGAGGGAGGAAGAGGAGGGGAAGAGAGAAAGGGGAAGAGGGGAAGGGGGGAGAGGGAAGGAGGGGAAGACGGAAGGAGGGGGAGAGAAGGGGAGGGTGTAGGAAGGCTGTGTGCAGAAAGGGTCTGGAGTTTGTCCTAAAAGCCGTGGGGCCCCAGGAAGTTTCCAGGCTGGGTTGTGCCCAGACCCCGTCATCCTCCTCAGAACTGACACACGCATTTCAGATTAACACTGCCTTCTTCGTGGGACTGGGGGCGGGCGGTGGACAGATGTGTCTGGGTGTCTGCCACAAGGCCAGCCTCTGTCCCCTTCTGGTCAGCTCTATTCCAGGTGCCCCGCCCAGTCATGGGGTACTTGCAGGGGGCACTTGGGGTCCCTGCCAACCACGGTCAGTCCACTCCAGGAATATGATTTTCAGCCAAATCTCTGTCCAGAGATGAATAAGGTTCCTGCCGGGCCTGGGGTGGGAAGGCCAGCCCCAACATCTGGAAATGGTGGCATGGTGGGTGGACTGGCAGAGCCCCTGGGCCAGTGCCCACACTAGGCTGGGCTTCATGGAGCACTCCTCTTGGGCCTGGGCTGGACTTAGCCATCTTCTTCTAGCGAAGAGAGGAGGGCAGAGGGACAGAGGGACAAGATGTCACTCTGAGACAAGGTTATAAAAAGACAGAGGCTTCTGAGGCAGGCTCCCTCCCACTCCCAGACCACGCATACTGGGGAAGCCAGCTGCCCCGCGGCAGGAGTGAGGTCACAAGGGCAGGAGTGAGGTCTGCCGAGAACCACACAAGGGAGCTTGGGTGCCGACCACCCCACCCAGCTCCCCCCCACCCCCGTCAGATGAGACCACAGAGGACAGCAATCTCCTGAGGGGCCCCAGTGAGGCCATGCCTGGAATTCTGGCCCCCAGACACCGGGAGAGCATAAACCGTATTGTCTGAAGCCCCTAAATTTGGGGTAATTTGTTATGCAGTAAGAGACAGCGCAGGAGGGTCAAGTCTGACTTGGGCATGCTGTGAGGGAACAGATGTCAGGTGTCTGAAGAGTGAAGTCTGAGGAGGCTGGTGCCAAGCCCTGGGGAGGCGATCTGGGCCCACTCCGCGGAGACCGAGAGCAGAGATGGCACTGTCCCCTCCCCCCTTGGTGGGCTTGGTTGCCAGGGAGACGGAGATTCCTAACCCAGTTTCCAAGCCACTCCGCCTCCTCCCAAGCATGTGGGTCAGTTTTACCCTATCAGGATTTTTGCAAACAAAGAATAACAATCAGTCATGATTAGCAGAAGAAAGGGCTTTCTGTAAAGCAGTGGGAGCAGGAGTCCATGTGTGTCCTAGGCCCTTGCGGTCTGGACATCTCCTGCACAGAGCTGCTGACCACCAGGCTTGCTCTCCATCTTCCCACGCTGCCCTGGCCCAGAGGCCCAGATCCTGGTGAGGGAGCACGGGGATCTGGCCCTGCCCAGTTTGGGG
Organism: Lutra lutra; assembly: GCF_902655055.1. Classification (NCBI taxonomy): domain Eukaryota; kingdom Metazoa; phylum Chordata; class Mammalia; order Carnivora; family Mustelidae; genus Lutra; species Lutra lutra. Next base: position 1,316,129 of record NC_062281.1, on the reverse strand, counting down.
GGAGGGCCCTCTGCACCCGGAGCAGCTATATGGCAGCCCAAATCGCATGCTATGCTCAGGGCCCAGGATGATTGGCGGAGGGCCCCTCCTCACTGCAGAGGCCAAGCTCAGGTGGTCAGAACCAGGGACAGCGTCAAAAGCCCTTGCACTTGGCCAGAGCATCCTGAGTCTCTAAGCCCACACAGAAGCCGAGAGGACAGGCCTCTCTGAGGACAGGCCAGGAGCAGGCTGAGGTTGGGGTCCTGAGACCCGCTCCCAGAGCTTCCTGCCTTGTGTTTTGGCCACACTATCAGAACCCCTCCAAGCCATCCCAGACTGGCTACAAAGGAGTTTGTCCCCAAAGACTGCCCTGCCCCCTAGAGAGGGCCAGCCTCTCCACCAAGGGTGGACACTGTCACTCACGTGTCAAACACTTCCTGAAGGGCTGCCAAACTCAGGGAGGGAGGAAGTTTCTGATCCCCAGGATCTGCCCCCCCAGAAGAGTGGGTGCAGGGTGTGTGCTGGGCCAAAGTGTGGCCCCAACAACATGGCCAAGTCATGACCCCAGAATGTGACCTTGTTTGGAGATTAAGTTAAGGATCTGGAGATGAGGTCATCCTGCATCTGGCGTGGGCCCCACACCCACCATCTGGCACCCTTAGCCAGAAGGGAGAGATATGAGGCACAAACCTCCCGGGGAAAGGTCTCTTGGCAGCGGAGACCTACCCTGGGGGGAGGAGTGTGGCCGCAGGCCACCGCCCTCCTGGAGCCACCAGACTAGGAAGGAGCCAGAAAGAAGAGGAAGGACCCACCAAGTCTGCGATTTGCTGCAGGAAACAAACACAGGGTGTCTCAGGCACCGGGAGAGGGGAAGGTACTCCCCAGCCCTGGCCAGCTGCCGGTGTGCGAGAAGCCGGAAGGGCCTCCTGGGCTCTGAGCACCCAGGGACCCGTCCTGGGCCCAGGACAGGCAACAGAGGGATGCTCCGGCTCCCACTCACAGTCACACTCAGGCGCGTCTGCGGAGGGGCGGGGCCGAGGGGCGGAGGGGCGGGGCCGAAGGAGGAGGAGCGGACAGTGAAGCCTTGGCTAGGAGAGGAGCAGGGGGAGGCCAGGAAGAGGAAGGAGCTCCAGGCAGGCCCAGCAGGGCCTGGACAGGACGGAGGGCCCCAAGTGCGGCTACAGCTCACCCTCACCTAGGACACATCCCGAGGGCAAGACCCCATCAAATCAGCTCTGCAGGGGTTAACTCCAGTCTTCTGCAAAACCAGCCCCCACCTCAGCATCCAAGGGAGGGGGGGGCGGCTCTCAGACACCCTCTGTCCCCCTCCCCCACGGGGGCTCAGGCTGCCCCCGCCCCGCCCCAGCTTTACCTCCCTGAGTTTCCCACTAGGCCCACCAGGCCTGACCTTTTCCTGCCGCTCCAGCGCCCCCATCCCCACCCCAGGAGCCTGGGGCTGAGCTTCCCCTCCCCCTTCCCGAACCCCCAGCAAGGACGTGGCGGCCACTCCCAGCTGGGTTGGGAGCCAAGGGGGAGTCCTGGGAAGAGAACCGTGTCCCCTCCTTTCCACTCCCCTGCGCACCATGCGGGAACCCAGCACAAGGGCACAGGTTGTGAGGCCTGAGGCCTCTGGGAAGCTCCCGTGGGAGCTTGGCCTGGCCGTGAGGGGGGGTGGACACCTGATGTTGGGGATTCCTGTTTCCTGAAGGCGGTGGCCCAGGGGTATCTCCTGCCTCACGTGGGGGCGTGAGATGCCTGGGAGACCCCCAGGACACCCCTGACAAACACACACATCTACGAATGAAAATACATGTGAACACACGCACGTGAATGGGAAGACCCACGTGCACACGTACACACCCACACGTTAACACGCTAGTGTGCAAGGCCACAGACACACGCAACCACACGAGTACAAACAGGCAAACACACATATGCGCACATACGTGCGCTCACACACACGGAGTCCAGCCAGTCGTCCGCAAAGACTGGAAAAGACAGCATCTTTGGGAAGAGCCCCCCTTGTGTGGGAGGGCCCGAGGGTCGCCAACCTGAGAGAGACCAGAGGGCAGGGGTCAAGCCCAGCGAAGACACCAAGCCACGTCCCCCCACCTGCAGGGCCAGCGGCATTCCGGGAGTTCTCTGTCCGTCTGCTGTCCTCCGCAGGCCCCACCTGGTCTGGGCCCAACCACCTCTCACCTGGACCCCACCAGAGCCTCACCTGGGCTCCTCACACCCACTCCCACCCACCCCGACCCATTCTCCAGAAAAGGCCAGAGCAGCTTCAGCAAACATCCCTGTTTAAATGTTTCAGGGGCTCCCAGTAGTTCTCAAAATAAAGTCCAGATTCTCCTGCAGGGCCCACAGGGGTGCAGGTCTGACCCCGTCCCCTCTCAGTTCTTCTCCCACCGCCTCAGCTCCAATCATTCAGCTCCTTTCAGTTCCTTGTACTTGCCAAACTCCTCCTGCCTCAGGACATTTGTGCCTGAGGCTGGAACCATTTTACCCCTTCTCCTGCACCTGGCCAACTCCTACGCAGCTCTGAGGTCCCATCTTAAATGTCACTTCACCTGGGAAGCCCTCCCGCACTGCTCCTAAAGCTTCATGTTCTCACAGCACTTACACGGGTTTGTTTTCTGTAGAACCCCTCACCACACCACCATATTAAACAGTTGCTTGGGGGACACATGGGTGGCTCAGCCATTAAGCCTCTACCTTTGGCTCAGGTCAAGATCTCCGGGGTCCTGCGATGGAGCCCCGAGTCGGGCTCCCTGCTGAGCAGGAAGCCTGGTTCTCCCTCTCCCCCTCCCCAGGCTGGTGTTCCCTCTCTCACTGTGTGTCTCCATCAAACAAATAAATAAAATCTTAAAAAAAAATAAAAACAGAGAGGTGCTTGCAGACTTGCTGGCTGGGCAGCGGCCTCCGTCCCTCTCACCCGCTGAGTGTGTCTGCCATGTTCGCGCTGTGCTCCCCATACCCGGCCGTCTGGGCTCAGACTCTCATCGCCGAGTGAGGTGTGTGTGCTTCTGCCAGGAACTGCGACACTGCGGCCAGTGCTCACGAAGCATGGCTGGGAGACATGCTGGCATCCAGAATGGAGGGGGTCGAGACATTTAATCCAGTAGCCTTTAGTTATCTAGACCGACTCCTCCCCAGCCTTGGTTGGCTCTGTCATGCCCAGCCCAGCCTCGCACTCATGCCACCTGAGGGTCTCTCCTTGACCAAGCTCAAAAGCCACCTCCTCCAGGAAGCCCTCCCTGGTAGATCCCCACCAACTCCTCCCACCCTATGAGGAGCCCTTAACTCAATCTTCTCCCCTTTCCTATCTCCACCTACCCCCATTTCTCGGTCCCCAGTTCCCAGCTCAAAGTCCCACACAGCAGCTTCCAGAGAACATTATGTGTTTATCTGCCACCATGCCCCCAAACCGCACCTGAGATTCTGGACAGCAAGGCCCCCTGCTCCTCATCCAACCCTCTCCCTCGGTGACCCGTGGTCCAGTGCTCCCTGAGAGCTGTCTGCTGGGGCCAGAGTTCAGGGCTCAGGGGCATCTAGGAGACGCCTCTGCGTCCTGCACTCAGGTCCCAGGCCCCAGGGAGGGAATGACTGGATGTTTGCCTCGACTCCGGGATCAGGCTCCAGCCCAGCGGCCAGACCTGGACCAGCACCCAGCCCGCCCTTCTGGGGTTCCCACCCCGGTCCCAGCCTGGAACCCAACTCATGCCACGGAGGGTGAGCCTCTCAGCTTTTCCTTGTGGGCAAACACCCCAGGTCATAGGGGGGTCCGCCCCATAGGACCCTCTTGGGCTGTCCTGTGCACCCTGCCCCGTTAGGCGGTCTGTTCTTACATGTGTCCACGGCCAGCCCAGGAGACCCTGGACTCCTTGCTCAGTGGCCAACATGACCAAGCATCAGATCCAGGAAAATGCACTGAATCCCGGGACGGCCCCCAAATAAAGTGATATACCAACCCGCCAAGCACTAGCAGCCTACAAAGATGAGGACCCGACCCAAACCACACCCTGACCGGGACTGACACCCTAACTAAGACAAAAATAGAAACAAAACCAGAGTGCTCTGCTCGTGTGTGCCGTGACCCTGACGTCTGCTCCAAGTAAAGCCTCTCGCAAGCCAGGGGAGTCGTTTCCGCAGCAGTGAGAGAGGTGAGCACCCCAGCTGCGAACGGGGGATCCCCCAAACACTGCCTCCTCTACCCTTTACACCGGGATTCCCGGGGCCAGTCACCCTTGCAAAGAGCCGCAGGTAAAAATACTGGCGCCTGCCGGAGCACAGTAGGCAGGGCTCCCACCGCCGCGGTAGTGAGCGTCGCAGCGAGGAGAGTCAAATGAATGTGTGGTCTCCCGGCGGTGATCCAAGTCATGTCTACACCGCGGTCTGGTCCATGAAGCCTGCAGCAGCGTCAGGTCTAAAACAGCATCCATGCGCCTTCGTTAGAGAAGGTCCCCCTTGCCGTGAAATGTTCCCCGTCACCTGAGCTGTCAGCCAGTCCATCTTTCTGCCCGAAGCCAGCGGCGGCTTAATCATCCGCGGGGGGTGGGGTTGGGGGTAGTCTGGCAAGTTCTGAAAACAGGACATCAGTGAATTTGGCCACTGGGACTGCCCCTTCCTCTCACGGAACGGTCTCTCCACAGCCTGTGAAGCTGACGGCATCTCACCCACAGAACTGCCTCCGAAGCCGGCGTCCGTCCTCTCAAACCCAGCTGCCGCTGTGCGACTCGAGCCATGGAAGGTTCTAGATCCTCTGTTGTCTTTCCCCGTCTTCATAGCCTCCATCTTCACGCTCCGGGAAGCGCATCCTCCGCTCCTCCCCTCGCGGCACCTCCTCAGCCGTGACCTCAAGCCCAAGATCGCAGCAGTGCGGTCCCGTGTTCCGGCTCCACTTGGGGTTCTGGTCCTCCTGCTGCTGGCACCACGTCTGCGGGGACGCCCTCCTTGGACACCCTGAGCTCTTCCACCATCCAGGAGGGTGATCCCCTTCTTCCAAACTCCTGTCACTGTTCACATTTTGGCCTCTTCCCATGAACCACAAATTCTTCACGACATCTAGGATGATGCATCTGTTAGGGCCGTTTTAATGTTAAAACCTGTCTAACTCTTAGGGCCTGCTTAGCCAGAGCCACTCCATATTGCCCAGGTAGCCATATTGTTGTTTACATCCACGGACTTCATTCCGGGAATAAACGCCCCCGTAGTTCCTGGTATGGCTCCGGGTATCGATTCCGGGAGTAAACGCCTTAACAACAGAAGCCACGCACCTTGGGTCTGCGGTTCTGCCCTATAAACCCAGCCGGTGAGATCGGGAGGGGCCCTGGCCGGTCAGTCTAACTTCTACTGCTTGGCATAGAATAAGGCTTTGCATAACTTTCCCTTTGTCTCAGTCTCGTTCCTTTGATAACAGACCCCATCTGCGTCCTTTCCAGAAGGTTTTCAGCTGGCTTTGCCCAGCTCCATCGGAGGACTCCCTACCCATGGCCGCTATCACCTTCTTAAATAAGACGACTTGACCGTGGATGCTACTCCTTGATCTCCTGGCCACGGATCTGCCTAAACCTCTGCGTCGTCCCCATCAGAGCTCCTGTGACCAGGCGCACTGCGGGTGAGCGGTCCTACTTCAAAACGATCTTTTCTTCCGGGCAGGAGGGCTCAAGAGTGGGCTTAAAACATTCAGTGAGTCCGGCCATAAGCAGATGGCGGTCGCACAGGCTCTCGCTCCGTTGATAGAGCTCAGGCAGAAAGATTCCGCGTGATTCCGCAGGGCCTGGGACTTCCAGAACGGCCGGTGGGCACTGGCCTCATCTTACCCTCACCGGCTGTGGGAGCCCCTAACAAGGGGTCAGCCTGTCCTTTGAGGCTTTAAAGCCAGCCACCGACTTCTCTCCAGCTGCCGACGTCCTAGATGGCGTCTCCTCCCCGTACAAGGCTGTTTCGTCTGCACGGGACACCAGTTGCTTGGCGCAGCCGCCTTCGTGAGTGACCTGAGCTCGATCTTCCAGAGAACCGCGGCAGCTCTGACGTCAGCACTGCCGTTCGGTCCTGCACGGGCACGGTCTGGAGACGACCCCTTCCCTGCAGCCTCAGGGACCTCTGCGGGCTTCCGGCTGCTCTCCTGCGGCTTCCTCACCTCTCCCAGCGTCCCGGAACTGAAGAGTGCGCAGGCCTTGCTCTGGGTGAGGCTCTGGTTGGAGGGAAAGCTGTTCCCGCTGTGATCTATCCAGACCAGAACCACGCTCTCCGCGTCGGCAAGAAGGCCGCTTCGCTTTCCTACCAGCTGTGTATCCCGGAGAAGCTCGTGTGATTTCCTTCCAGAACTTCTCCTTGCGTTCACGATGTGGCTGTGGGTGCAGGAGGCCTGGCTTGCCGCCTGTCTGGGTTCCCATCGGCCTTCTCGCGACGCTTGATCGTTTCTAGCTTTCCGATTTAAAGTGGGATGTGGGACTTTTCCTTTCACCTGAACAGAGGGGTGCCTGTGGGGTTATTAACTGCCTAATCTCCACGTTGTTGTCTCAGGAACAGGCCTACCCGAGGAGAGGGCGAGAGAGATGCGGGGATGGCCGGTCCCCCGAGCGGCCAGCACAGAGACCATGTTTACGAAGTTCACCAGCTCCCATGAGCGCGGTTTGTGTTGCCCCAAAACAATCACAGTAGTGACATCAAAGATCACTGGTCACCATAACAAATTACTAACAATTAAAATGTTTGAAATAACACAAGAATTGTTGAAATACGACACAGAAGCATGAAGTGAGCCAACGCTGTTGGAGAAACGGCGCAGAGAGACTTGGGCGTGCGGTTGCCACAAATGCTCAGTGGTACAAAATGCAGTGTCCACGAAGCCCGATACAGTGGGGAGCCCGCAGGTGTCTCTCATTACAAATCATGACATCTCAGTGTTCGACCACTGTGACTGCTTGGAAATGTTCATGATGAAATGTCTACATGGGGAGAGGGGCCAGACCCTGTCCCCATGCATCTCCTTGACTGTATGATAATTAAAAAAAAAAAAAAAATTACCCAAACTTCTGTCACTAATTGAATGTGTCTTCTTTTTTTATTTTATTTTATTTATTTATTGGAGAGACGACACGGGCTGGGACAGTGCGTAAGAACTTGTACCACACCGGTAGATGATGTTTGAGCACCTACCAAAGCTGATCACGCATTAAGTCCTCATCCTGCTGCCCATCCAGTGGACACAAGGACTTGTCTACGCCGAAAACAGGTGTGAAGAATGGGCAGAGCGGGCTTCTTCATAAATGCCCAAACTGGAACCAATGCCAACGCCACCCCATGAGATGAGGCTCCGTCTCCAGAATTCCCACATCATGTAAGTCTACACGGCAGCAAAAACGCGTGTGGACAGACCTCCACTACACGGGGCCCGGGGGACAGTTGTCGCAAGCACTGTGGCCGGATGGAAGTAGTTGGATACAAAGCAGCTGAAACTCTGGGTGCCATTGACACGAGGTCTCACAACAGACAAAGTGAGTGTAGTGTTAGAAGTCCGAAGCGTGGTCACCTTCAGGGGATGGACACAGACTGAAAGGAACCCAAGGGAGTCTTCTGGGTTTCTAGAAAGCTCTGCATCTTGAATGATACGAGCTTTTACTACATATGTATGTGTGTGCGTGTTTCCTCGATCGTACGCTCGGTGTGCTATTTGCACACGCAGTTGTATATAAATTCTATCTCCGCCTTTTTCGTAAAACAAAAAGACACGTGCTAGAGTGTTCAGAGCCAAACGCTGGGAACTGCCCACAGCTCGTCGGCTGTGCGATGGATAAAACAACTGTGGGGTGTGTTCCCAGGACACAATACTGCGCAGCACTGAAGGAAACCAGTGACATCTAACCTCCACGGTGCAAACGGACCTCAGGGGCCCAGCAGGAGTCAGAGGGTCCCGACAGGAAAGAGCACCGATAGGCTGACTAATTACATAATTACATAAACAGGTTTCAGATAAAACCTTAGTTTATCTACCAAGACCTTCCACCTTGCACAGCTTCTCCGAGCTCCCCTCCTGGCGCTGGATGGGGCGATGCCTGATTGACAAATTGTTTAATAAAGTCAGCTAGGGGCGCCTGGGTGGCTCAGTGGGTTAAGCTGCTGCCTTCGGCTCAGGTCATGATCTCAGGGTCCTCGGATCGAGTCCCACATCCTGCTCTCTGCTCAGCAGGAAGCCTGCTTCCCTCTCTCTCTCTCTCTGCCTGCCTCTCCGTCTACTTGTGATCTCTCTCTGTCTAATAAATAAATAAAATCTTTAAAAAAAATTTAAAAAATAAAAATAAAGTCAGCTAGGGGTGCCTGGGTGGCTCAGTGGGTTAAAGCCTCTGCCTTCGGCTCAGGTCATGATCCCGGAGTCCTGGGATCGAGTCCCGCGTGGGGCTCTCTGCTCTGCGGGGAGACTGCTTCCTACTCTCTCTCTCTGCCTGCCTCCCTGCCTACTTGTGGTCTCTGTCTGTCAAATAAATAAATAAAATCTTAAAAAAAAATAAAGTCAGCTAGATCTTCCAATGCACTCCATCAAGTTTTCTTTTTTAATGCTTAAAAATAAAACCGCCAGTCATTTTTCCAGCAAAACTGGGTTCATTAGGGAGCAGCAGATATGGGCACTGTGGGACAAGCAGATAGTCACCTCCGCAGAACAGAAGAGAGGCTCTTTTTTTTTTTTTTTGAGATTTTATTTATTTATTTGACAGAGAAAGGCACAGCGAGAGAGGGAACACAAGCAGGGGGAGTGGGAGAGGGAGAAGCAGGCTTCCCACAGAGCAGGGAGCCGGATGCGGGGCTCAATCCCAGGACCCGGGGTTGTAGCCAAAGGCAGATGCTTAATGACTGAGCCACAGGGCGCCCAAGGGAGGCTCTTTTGTAGAAAGGGCAGGGGTGGGAGGAAGAGCGGTTGTCAACTGAAAGCTCATTGGAGTGAAGTGGGAGCTGGAAGTCTAGGGCTTCCCATGGCTGAGCTCTGGCATCTCTCACCAGCCGGGGAGGAGGAAACTGGGCTTCCTAGCCGGGTCATAGTAGCCGCCTGCAAGGCGCGGCTCTCCCTGTCAGGCCTGCAGCGGAGGAGTGGTTGGGGTGAGAGCCGCCCCTGCTGGCCTCCAGACTCCAGCTCAGTGAGGCCCCTTTTACTCATGTCCCTGTGTCTGAAGATCTGCCACCATACCCGCCAGGCATCCCAGTGGGACCTCTCCAGGACGCGGGTCCCCTGCTCTGCTGCTCGAGAGGCGCCCTACTGCCAGGAGGACCTCGGCAGCCCACGAAGCCTGGGGTGCGATCCAGCCCATAACCCGGCGAGGGGGCCCCGCTCACCCTTGGGCTTCCCCGCTGCCATGCTGGACTTACGGACCCTCCCCCAAGTGTGGACCCCTATGTCGAGCTCAGCCATTGGTGTCCTTCTGTCCAGACCCCCAGGGCTTTCACACACACACACACACACACACACACACACACACACACACACATGCACTCCTTTCCCCTGCAGTGGGGTGGACAGTCCCGGGGGCAAACTTGAGTGGAAGTTGGTCCTTTGGAGACCTGTTCCTTCCCTAGTCCCTCAGAAAGCAGCGCGCATGCTCGCGGCCGCTTTACCCATGTCATCTTCTTTCGATTGGGGACACAAAGAGATCCTTCATTCCTTTACACGGCTGCAGGGCACCCCTGCAAAATTCTAAGGCGACACAGTAAATGACAGCACCATGTGCCGGCCCCGCGTGGCTTTTCCCAAGGGAGCCCCAGTGTAAGGCACCGGAGCCCCAGACTCCTGGCGGGCCGACCAAGGAACCCCTCAGCAGGGGCACGGGGTGGGGAAGGGTCTCTGGGAGGCAGTGCCCAGGCAGAGAGGGTGTGGCGGGGTCGGCAGGGTGCGTGTCTGGGAGGGAGCAGCGGCCTCCCGACGCCCTGACCTGCGCGTGCACTTGGGACCCCGAGTTAGCGGCAGTTTAATGAGACACGTGGGTGCAGAATTGCAGAAGGAGAGGGACCGATGCGACACAGCCATGCCGCCCGTGCCAGCAAGCCCGCTCCTGAGTGCGCGTCCGCAGGATGTGACGGCAGGGGCTTGAAGAGACACTCGGGGTCACTGCGGCCAGAGCATGCTGTCCCTGCGCCCGTCCATGGGCGAGCGGAGAAGCAGCGCAGCGGATCTGCAGAAGGGAACGCCATGGAGATGTGTCACATGGAGGAAGACATGGAGATGTGTCATACACGTGTCACACGTGCGTGCACCCCAAGGCATGTGTGAGTGAGTAAGCCAGTCACAAGAGGACACATCGGGGTTTCACTTCTGCGAGGTCCCCAGGGCCTTCTGGTTCAGAGACAGCAGGTGGAAAGGCGGTGCCAGGGGCTGGGGGAGGGGAGCTAGTGTTTCAGGGGCAAGACGGAAAGTTCTGGAGGTGGATGGTGGGGAAGGCAGCAGAACCAAGGCGCTGACCCCGTGGGGAGGGGGACTTGGAGGGGTCAGATACCAGGGATCCTCGGTCACCCTCCACCATGGGGCTTCCATGGAAAGGGAGGCTAAGACTCTCCAGGGTTGATGTGGATGGAACCAAAGGTGTCCAAGGACTAGGGAAAATGAAGGCCACAGGTGCCTGGGGTGCGGCAGTGCAGGGGGCGGGGGGAGGCAGGCTGACTGACCAAAAGAACGAGGCACACCTCAAGCCCAAAGGGACGAATGGATGAGCTCCAAAGACCTTGAGCTTCCTCACAGGCTCCTGGTGTGACTGGGGGTGCAGGGCATGTGCCCTCCAGCACCACCCGGAGCTCCCAGTGGCCACCCCCGCCCCACCATGTCTGCTAGTTTCTCAGTGCTGAGTTGCAGGGGAGAATGGGGCTTGTGTCCCCTGGCAAACCCCGGAACAGCCTGCCTGGGCAGGAGAGCAGCTTGGAGAGAGAGAATCCAGGGAAACTCCTCAGGGCCCCCTGCCCACTGGGGTGACAGGGTCCAGACTCTGCTGTAAGAGGGAAGTCCCTTCCTCTGCTCCCAGAGACTGAGAGTGTCGGCTGCAGAGAGGGTGGGGGAGAGCCCAACCCGGGAGACACATGTGAGGACCAGCATGGCTACAGCCCACCTCTATCCCCCCAAACCCCATCCCCCTAGGCCTGTGGGCTGCAGGTGGGGATAGACACCCTTCCTGTCCCCACAGACACCAGACCTTTGCCCCTCAGTCAGAAACACCGCTCACGGGGTGCCTGGGTGGCTCAGTGGGTTAAAGCCTCTGCCTTCGGCTCAGGTCATGATCCCAGGTCCTGGGATCGAGCCCCGCATCGGGCTCTCTGCTCAGCGGAGGCCTGCTTCCTCCTCTCTCTCTGCCGGCCTCTCTGCCTATTTGTGATCTCTGTCTGTCAAATAAACAAATAAAATCTTAAAAAAAAAAAAAAAGAAAGAAACACCGCTCACCTTTCCCCAGGTCTGGATCTGGGTAACCGCAGAAGCCCACATGGGGAGGATGAGGGGGCACAGAATAGGGACTCAGGGCCAAGGCCAGAGCAGCAAGGCTCCCCAGGGAAAGCCGTGCCCTGCCCCACGCCCACCATGTCCTCCTCTGCCAGAGCAACAGCAAATATGGATGGCCGGGATGCCCTGTCCCCGTCTGACATGAGGTCTGAGCCCAAGTCTGCTCCTGCCAGGAAAAACAAGGTGACCCACTAGGTTCACTTGGCTGGAAGGAGGCCACGGGAACTCAGACCAGCCACGTCCACAGGGCCACCCACTGGAGACAGCCGGGCCCAACCGGGCAGCACAGGCAAGACCGGGTCGATGCTGTGCAGGGGTCTGCGGGCTGGGAGTGGGCGGCACTGGGGCTGCCCTCTGGATATGGGTATGGCCAAGGGGGAATGGCTCTGAGCCCAGGGCGCAGGCCATGTAGCATGCAAGCTCTAACGTGGCACTCAGCTGCCCATGGGGCTGCCAGCCCTGAGCCCGGCCCTGGGTGTATCTAAGGGAGCCAAGTCGCTGTGCTGGGGTTGTAGGAGGCGCCCCTGTCCTGGAAGCCTGGGGTCAGAGAGCCACCACTAACAGGCATGTGTTTGAACCAGAATATCTGAAAAGGCCTGGGTGGGGAGAGGGGCGGGTGCACCCTCCCCTGACCTGAGGGCTGGGGGTCCTGTGGATGCCAGTGGTCTGCCATCAAGGGGTTGGGACAGGAGGTTGAGCTCCCTCAGCCTCGACAGGCCTCCTGCACACACGTTGGCCCCAGCCCAGGGCTGGCTGGGCAGCGGCTTCTGCAGGGGCAGGCCTGGACGGCTCCCTCCCTGCACGGGGCAGAGGGCACAGCGAGCGCCCTCCATGAAGGGGAAGGGCCGCCAGCAGGGCTGAAGCTGGGCGGTGGCTCCCGGTCAGTAAGGCAGGGCTCTAACTCCGCTGCTCCCTGGGGCTGCCCAGGAGCTGCGATGTTGCAAGCACTGAAACGAACAGGACTGTTACCATCCTCCAAGGCTTCTCACAGGCAGTTCTGGCCGGGCCTGTGGGGGCGGGGAGCACAGGCGGCAGGGGGACCCCTGCTCCCTAATAGTTCTCGCCCCCCCCACCCAGGGCCCTCCTGGGAGCAGCTCTGGGCCTGCTGGCAAGTAGGGTCCAGGAATGAAGAGGGTGGGTCCAGGGCCGTGTGCACCTGGCAGATGGACGCTTGATGGAAAGTGACTTTGGCCCTGGTGTGGGGAAGGCCTGGGGGCAGCCTCCCCCGGAAAATGAGGAGGCTCTGGGAGAGGCAAGGGTGCATGGCTCCCTAGGAATTGAGGCGGGACAACACCTCTTGTTGGCTGAGACTTCAGAGAAGGGTCATGGCAGCCAGCCCTGTGGGGACCGAGGCCAGGTGCTGTCCTTAATGCTGGCAGGCGTTGGCTCCCACTGGCCAAGACATCCTATGACAACCCTGAGGCCCAGAGGCCCAAGTGGGGCTGGTCCCAGATGCAGAGGGGGAAAAGGAGCCAGGCCCCAGGCCCAGCTGATCTCACCCCTGAGCCACCTCTCACCTCCTCTCCAGGTGGCCCCAGAGAATGTTCGAGGCACCTGCTGACAGTCAGGGAGGTGACTCCAGGCACCAAGGCACGCACATAGCTGGCAGGCTTGCGGCCCGGGCTCCAGGTCAAATCCAACTCCCTGCCCCTGTCCCCACTTTCCCACTGCCCCCCAGGAGGGGGAAGGGGCTCTTAGTGCCCCTTCAGGTCTGCGGCCCACAGAGGAGGAGGGGTACCCCCAGAGAAAGAGCTGGGGGGCTGCCAAGGTGGCTAAGAGGGTAGAAGGAGCCAGGAAGGCAGGGCCCAGAGGCTCAGTCACAGGAGGCTTCCCCAGCCTTCCGCCAACACTGCCCCCAGCGTGGGGCCAGGTTCGCCAACTGCACTGCTCACGCCAGCAGGCCGGGCCAGCGTGGGGCTGCGCAGGTGGACAAGACGCCCCCCACAATGACTTCCTGTCCCCCCAGGCCCCTGAAGTCAGGGAGGGAAATGGCCATCCCTGGCCTGATGCCTGGCACTGGGGCCGGTGTGAGGCCCATTGTTTGAGGCTGGAGCCGGGGCGGGGGGGGGGGGGGGGGCAGGGCTCAGGGGCCTCCAGGAAGCCCCCGAATGCCCTCTGTCCCACTTCCCACAGACTGTGAGCCTGAGCAGGAGCCCTCGCGAGCAGACCGGCAGCCCCCCGGCAGGATGAAGGCGCTCTCAGCTCTCCTGCTGGCCCTCCTGCTGTGCAGGCAGCCAGGTACCGGGGCCAGGGGACACCCTGCAGCAAGAAGGGATGGCACGGTCTGGGCCCACAGGGACCCTCAGGACACCCAGCCTGAGGGCAAGACATGGCACGGGCAGCGCGGGGGTCAGGCTGGAGTCTGAGGCTAGAGGGATGTTGACGTGGGCTGTCCTGGGCTCCCACAGGTCCCCAAACCTGTCCCTCCCTAGCTCCAGAGCCCACCTTTTGAATTGCAAGCTTCGGGGTTACCTCTGCCTTCCCGGCCTCGGTGTCTTCTTCTGTTACACAAGCGGACTGTCCTGAGGGTTTATTGGGGCGGGAGGGGCAATGGCTACAGGACGGGCCCCACAGCAGCGGCTGGTGCAGGGAAGCAAGCCAGGCCAGCTGCTGGGGCCCGCAGAAAGGACAGAGTGGGAAGGAAGAGGGCAGAGGAGTGACGGAGGACAGATGTGTGTGGGGGGGACTCAGCCCTGGACCTTGAGCATGTGCGCTCTGTGCCTGGAAGCGGGGCTCACAGGCATCCCTGTGTGGCCAGGCATGGGGCAGGCACAGGACGAGGAGGAGGACGATGAGGACATCGGGCAGGACGGCTACGACGATGAGGAGGAGGACGAGGAGGAGGAGGCCAGTATGGCTGCAGGCGGCGGGGACAGAGGTGACCGTCCACCCCCACCTGAGGGCGCAGGCACTCTCACTTCCTGTGGGCTCTGCTGACCACCAGGCCTGGTGCGGGACTAGCAGGACGTGGAACAACAAACACAGCCTTCCAAGGGGCAGGGGAAGGGACGGGAAGGGCCCTGACACTCAGCAGCCCCTTGCCTCTCACCCTGGCTGTGACCCTCGACGGCCACCCAGAGTACGGAGCCTAGAGAAGGAGCCACTCCTGGGCAGGGAGGCTGAATAGGAGGTTGCTAGGCAGAGAGGGACGCAGTGGAGTCCCTGCCTGGAGAGACCAGCGAGTGTACAGGCCCTGGGCACGGAGTCCAGCTCAGCCAGACAGGACGGTTTGGGGCCGGTGGGGGGAGGCGGGGCGGGGCTGCACTGGCCAGCCCTGAGGCGGGATGTGGGGAGGCTGGGCAGGGGCTTTGAGAGGGATCTGCTGGGAACAAAGCACTAACCTGCAGGGGGAGGAACTGGGCTTGGGGGGGGGTGGCTCTGGGCTGCAGGGGGAGGCCCTTGGCCTGAGCCCGCCTTGCCTCCCAGAGCTGCTGCAGTGCTACTCCTGCCAGTCCCTGCGCAGAGGGGAAGGCTGCGAGCAAATTCAGAACTGCGTCCACAGCCACAGCTTCTGCAAAACCCTCATCTCCCACGGAAACACCGGTGAGCAGGCCCCAGGGTGACCAGGGCGGGGGGGAGCCCCAGCTCGCACGCAGAAAGGCACACCCCCCTGCCCCGGGTCTCCTCCCTGCCCCAGCCTCTCCAGCCTGACTAAGCCTTTCTCCGCCACCCCTCCCCCCTTCCAGAGTCAGGGCCTCTGACCACCTACTCTGTATGGTGTACAGACACGTGTCGCCCTTTCACCAAGACACTGGAGGGGACCCTGATGACCGTGACCTGCTGCCAGTCCGCCCTCTGCAACCTCCCACCCTGGCAAGACCCCCCAGGCAGCGGGGCCAGCAGCGCCCAGGGCAGCCGCACCATGGTGGTCATCGCCCTGCTGCTCGGCCTCCTCTCCGGCCTCCAGGCCATGGGGTCCTGAACAGGTCGTCCCACCCGCACCCCAGCTCCCACTCTGGATGGCCAGCACTCTGTCCAGTGCCCGACCCACTCGCCCCTCCTCCCAGCCCCGGTTTGGCGAATAAACTCGGAGCATCTTACTGGTCTAGCCAGCACTGGCCCTTCCCAGCCCCGTCTGCATTTCCTCTTTCCTGTCTGTCTGTCTGTCTTGGCCTCCTCCTCCCCACTGCCTGTGCCAGCATGTGGGCCCCGGGTCCAGGGCACCGCTGCTCACATGGCGGGTCCACATGGCCTGGGTAGAGAAAACATGCATCCTAGGCCGGGAGGAGACGGCCATGTCCTCTCCCCACCTTCCCATCACTGAAACACCTCCACCCACGACTGTGGCCTGGGTCCTGAGAAGAGAAGTGGGCAGTGGGAGGGGCTAGGGAAGGGAACCCCAGGGTGCCCAGCACCTGTCCTGGCCAGGCTGACCCCACTGGCTGCTGGGGGCTCTCAGCCTTCCTGACTGGTGGCAACACAGAGCCCTGGGATAGAAGGGAGGAGGCCTGGGTCTGGGTCTCAGTTTCCCCATCAGAGCAGCATGGAACAAGGCTTAGAAGACCCCTCAATCCCCACCAGCTCAACAGCCCCTGGGTAGAGAAGCCCAGAGTCCTACCCTGCCTGTCAAGTAACTCCAGCAGGCGAAGTAGCCTCCGCTTCCTTTTTTCCTTATTTTTTTTTAAAGGGAGTTTACTTATTTATTTATTTATTTATTTATTTGTCAGAGAGAGAGGGAGAGAGAGCAAGCACAGGCAGACAGAATGGCAGGCAGAGGCAGAGGGAGAAGCAGGCTCCCCGCCGAGCAAGGAGCCCGAAGTGGGACTCGATCCCAGGACGCTGGGATCATGACCTGAGCCGACAGCAGATGCTTAACCCACTGAGCCACCCAGGCGTCCCTCCTTATTTTTTTTTTTAATTTAAAGATTTTATTTATGTATTTGACAGACAGAGATCACAAGTAGGCAGAGAGGCAGACAGAGAGAGGAGGAAGCAGGCTCCCCGCTGAGCAGACAGCCCGATGTGGGGCTCGATCCCAGGACCCTGAGATCATGACCTGAGCTGAAGGCAGCGGCTTAACCCACTGAGCCACCCAGGCGCCCCCTTTTTTCCTTATTAAAGAAAACCTCAAGGCCTACCTGGGGGCATATCCCTGGGGTAGAGGAGACAGGTCTTCTTTGTCCTTCCTCCTCCCTGCTGGCTCGAGTGATGCCTGGGGCTCAGCAGCCACTTTGCACCATGGGGCAGCACACTGAGGCCAGCAGGGCAGCATGGAGGAAGGGTGCAGAGATCACTGGTGAACAGGAACCATTACATCAGCCCCACACTGCCTACCTCGGTACTCCTTTCCCTGGGAGGGAAATAAATGGCTGTGGGGTTAAAGTGAGTCATTTCTCTGTCATCGCCTCGTCACACACTGTCACACACATGTCCTCCTGCGGGTGCACACATTGTCATGTTACTCCCACCGGTGTACGCACTCGTGGCCGCACACACTCACCCACACAGCCCCTCCCAGGGCAGCAGATAAAAGCAGAGCTCAGGGGTCGCCCCATCTGGGTTAAAATGTTAGCTAAGCCCACGCCCCAGCTCCATGACCTGTATGAACGCCACGCGCACCTGCTCCGTGACCCAGACGAACCCCTGTTCCTGCCGCCCCCACCCCAGCTGGGTTTCCCTGTCTGCTGCGTGGCAAGGGAGGGGCCTCCTGGAAGGACCAGCCTCAGGGAAGGCCGACAAGCGCTATGGGGAAGAGCCCCAGGCCTGAGCCAGTGGTTGGGAGTGGCTGGAGGAGGACCGAGTCCAGTCTGACGCACCAAGGCCGGTCAGGAAGGGACAGTCACCATCAGAAGGAACTGCCGGAATCAGGAGGTGGTCCCAGAGGACGACTCCCTCTCATCCATCGTGGGCAGCAGCCCCCTCCCGACACAGTGGGCCAGCGACAGTGTCGCGCTTTCCATCCAGCTCCATCCCTGCCTCCACGGCCCATGACCGCCTGGCACGTGACCACGCACGCAGCGGCTCACACCAGCTCCAACCGGTCACCTGTGGTCCTGAGGCTCAGGCTCTGACGTGAAGGGCGACATTCCCTCCCGAGCCTGGGACCGTGCGTTTCTGCGTCAGCCTGACTGGGTCAAGGGAGGCCCAGGGGGTTTCTGGGTGTGTCCGGGAGGGGCTTTCCAGAAGACATTAGCATTTGAGTGCCAGGATGGTCCCTGCCAATGTGGGGGGCCTCACCCCATCCCTGAGCCCCAGATGGAACAAAAAGGCAGAAAGGGCAAATTGATCCTTCTGGAACTGGACCTCCGTCCTCTCCTGCCCTCAGACCCTGGGCCTCCTGGTTCTCAGTTCTCAGACTCCAGTGATTCCCCCCAGCGGCCCCTCTGGGGCTCTAGCTTGCGGGTCCCGTAGGGACCTCTCGGTCTCCACAGCCACCTGAGCCCGGCCCCGTGATCGCTCTCACAGACACCGCTGGGCATCCGACGCGTCTCTGGAGCTCTGTCCCCTCACCACCGTCTGCCTCAAATCTCCCTCCTCCCCCCTCTTACCAAGGTCTTTGCGGTGACATGGGGCCACCACCCAATGGAGGACAATCTCTTGTCCCAAGACCCTCAACCCCACCACATCGCTCCTTTGCCACATGAGGCCACACATCCCAAGCTGCAGGGATTTGGACGTGGACATCAGCCGGTCCCTATGGAGTAGCGCCCACCACCCAACCTCAGAGCCCCCAGCCTTGGACCCGAGGAGGGTGAAGCCCAGGCCCAGGCCCAGCAGAAGGGCTCACTGGCCACAGGGGCCACAGCCCAGAAGTCAGGCGTAGCTCTCAGTCCCCACATGGCTCTAGCAATGCTCCCGCCATCCAGACACCATATGCCCTTGCCTTTCCCACTGCTAGATTCAGGCTCCTAGAGAGCTGGGATTTTTAAGATTGAATCTGTGATGGGCAGGTGGGGGAGGAGGAGAAAGACAAACCATCCACCTGACGGACAGGCTTCCCCGCATTGCCCCTGCATGCATGGCCTCCCTGTGCCTGGAGGCTGCTGTCACCCTCGGCCTGAGGCGGCAGAGTCGCCTGGGCTGATGTGCCTCAAAGCAGGCAGTTCCCCAAGTCACACACAGCCTTCCCTCCACCAGATGCGCCAGTGCCCACCGCACTGTGCCCGGCGCCCCATGCCCCCACTGGTCGTCGCAGATTCCAACTCATGGGACAAATTCTAGCCACCCCTCCCTGCCCCGAGCTCTGGCCAGCTGGAGACAAGGCAGACAGAGACATGGGGCTCTAATGTTCCCCCAAGGAAGACACAGCTGAGGATGGGGGCCCCAAGCTGGGGGGTGAGGGTGGGGAGCGTGCCTGGGGCAGGCAGATCCCAGGGGCTGCAGGAGAGACAGCGGCAGAGCTGGAGGGCCGATATGACAGAAAGGTACTATCTCACAGTCCTGGAGGCCAGAAGGCTAAGGTCAAGGTGTCAGCGGTATTGGTTGCTCCCAAGGGCTCTCTCTTGGGTGTGTAGGTGGCCATCCTGTCCCCGCGTCCTCATGTGGTCATCCCTCAGTGCGTGTCTACATCCTGGTCTCTTGTAAGGGCATCGGTCAGTGGGGATCAGGGCCCCCAGTGATCTCCTCTACCCTCATGACCTCCACAAAGACCCATCTCCAAGCACGGTCACCCTCTGAAGTCCTGAGACAGAACCCAGCATGTGGATCCTGGGGACACGATCCAGCCCATAACCAGGGGCTGAGACAGAGCTCTGTGAGGGCAGGCAGAGTGGCGTCAGCCCCGGCTGAGTTTAGGGAGGTGTTTGCCAGGATGGGAGAGATGGGGCTTGGTGACAGCCTGGCCCGGGAGGACCCACAGACACCGGGGGTGCTGGAGCACGTGCCCAAAAAACCAAGAATTCTTCTCATGAGTGCCAGCCCTGCCTGTGGACCTTCTGAGTGTATACGGTAGCTCCTGCTGGCTTCCTCAGTCCTCTGTCCGTGGGTCCGTCAGGGTGCTCAGTGACCTGCCAGGGCTGTTTGTCATGCCTGTGTCCCCCATGCGTTTGCAGCGGCAGCAGCCAGCTGGCCCAGGAGCACTGGGTTCTGCCCACAGACCTCTGTAAATGGAGATGGGCCTCTCCCTCCCTCCCTGTCCCACAGAACTGGCAGTTTCTGGGGGGATTCGGCTCGGGCCGGCCTCAGGAGGTTGTAGTGGGTGACAGCAGGCACTTGGCTGAGGCCCCTTCTTCTAGACTGAAAGCCCGGGCAGGAGGCTTCCAAGATCCAGGCTCGCCCACGGACAAGGAAAGACATGTCTGTCCCAGAGGTCACTAGCATAGGACAGGGAGAGGCCGCGGCTGGGAAAGCAGCCTCTGGGGCTTGGTCAGACTTCAGCGGTCCTCACCCCAGGGCACCTGCAGGTACACAAATGCCCAGAAGGTGCTTCTCAAGAGCCCTAATGCTGGAAATTTCTGGAGCTGGTGGCCGTGCGGCTTGGATGCTCTTAAGAGTCTCTCTGGCCTTTATCAGTGTGCGTGGGAGCTGCTGAGGTGACAAGGAGCCCCTGGGCTGACCTGCTGGCCAGGCCTCAAGTCTGAATGGGCCACTTCCCAGCTGTGTGACCTTGGCCAGCCACGCGGCCTCTCTGTGCACAGTCCCCTGGCCCACAGAGCCCGAGGAGAGCAGAACCTGTCTCCTAGGATCCCTGTGGAGGCTGACTCAGGTGCTGGCCACCAGGCGCTAGTGCTCCTGCGCCAGGGGTGATGGTGGTGGTCCCTGCTCTGACCCCTAGAGCTGTTTCTGGGGGGAAGGGGAGTCCAGGCTCTGTCATGCTCTATCCCCCTCCCCGCACTGGGTCGGCCCACTCCCTCCCTCCCTTCTGCTCCCCCACAACTGACCCCCGACAGGGAGAGGACAAACAAGCCCACCCCTTCCCAAGCTCTCTCTCCACTGGCACCTTGGAACCAGCCCCTGGGGCCACCTCAAGGCCCTGTGTGCCCCCACCCAGTCCTGGCCCTGGGAGCAAGCTCAGCAAGAAGGCTCTGCTCCCTCTTCTGGGCCCTCAGGGCTGCTGGCCAGAATAAGGGATCCGGGGAGAGGGCGCATGCAGACAGTCCCTGGGCGCACCAGCCCTGCAGCCTCCATCCTCCCCACAGTGCCAGGCTCCTCCCCTCTCCTGCCCACCTATGCACTCCCCACCCCCGGTTCAGCTGCCATTGTCCACTCACCCCCCCCACCCTGGGGTGGTCTCAGGACATCCTTTCTCCCAAAACAGGAAGCAGGTGGCCATGTGCATTTCCTGTCCTTGTTCTCTCTGCGAGAACCAAGGATGAGGCATTGACCCAAAAGAGAGGCTCCTGACAATGGAGCTTGCTGAGCACTGGCCCTCTGGTGACCGCTGGGTTTGCAGAAGCTGATGGACCCAGGGCCCACCTGGAACTTTCCAGATGGAGAGGACTCGTGGGCTCCCACCCGTGCTAGTGAGGGGTCCCATGTGGTTTGGCCTCAGAGGAGGCTCCAGGCAGAGGTATGTCCTGCCTGAGGGTGTGCCAGGAAGGGCACTAGGCTCTGGGGCGGGGCTGCTGGGGGTGAAGGGATGGCTGGTGCCTGGCCACAGGGTCTCAGAGAATGGGGGGCAAGGAGCTGGAACGGAGAAACAGGGGAAAGCCTCTCCATGGCTCCCTCCCCCCATATCCACGTTCCTCCCTGAAAGAGCTTGAGCTGAGCTGTGGGTGTGGAAGTGTCTGTGCGGGAACTCAGTTCTCGTCCTGCTACAGAGGACAGAGGACAGAGGACGCTGGCCGGGGGCCCGATCCCAGAAGCCCTGACCCGGGAGCATCCGTCGACAAGCAAGCCTTGAAGGCCACGGCCACAGGAACGCCTTCCGTGCCCCTGCGGTGTGCTGTCCACACGGTCACACAACCCTAGAGTCGCCCAGAGAAGCCACGCCGGTGCCACACAGCCTCTGGGCCCAGGCGGACCTAACAGAGAACTGACGCTGGAGGGGAGCGGGGGCACGACCTAGGGCTCAGGCTCCCCGGGCCTGCTGCCACCCATGCAAGCCCCAATCGTTCACCTCCCACAGCCTGCCCGTGGGGTGCCTGCATGGCACTGACTCTTGGTCTCAGCTCGGGTTTTGATCTCAGGTTGTGAGTTCAGGCCCCAGGGTAGGCTTCGTGCTGGGTGTGGAGCCTCGTTAAAAAGAAACATATATAGAGACGTATGAGGCCCGTCAGCAGACGAACACGGGGAAGGAGCGTACTTACCACCGGCCTGTCACTAATCACAGCCTCGATGGGCCGGCGGTTAGCTTTTCCGGGTAAATGGGTGTGACGCATAATTGAGGACCCGCTCACGGGCAAGGAATCGGTGCTTCTAGGAATGGGAAACCTGATGCCTGACGCTCAGGTCCTCGCTCAGCACCCAGTGTCCGAGGCCTCACTGAGCCCCTGCCAGCGTCCCCACTCCTGTGCTCTGGAGCAGTGGTTCTGGCCCCCGGCCGCCCAGAAGAGTCCTCGAGGGGCACTTTTAAATCCTACCAATGTTAGGTGTCCACTCCCCCCGCCGTCCGCCACAAGATCGCCACCGGGAATCCAAACGTTGGTTCGACTGGCCTGGCTGTGACCTTTGCTTTACCGTGGCAGCCCGGAGCCTCGCCCTGGGGGCCTGCCTCCGCCTGATAAACACACAAATAAGGAGATATCAGAGTATGTCCAGGCCTGGAAGGTGCTAGAAAAAAAATTGCAGGGCAGAGCCCAGGAGTCCGAGGTGGGGGAAGAGACCAGCTGTGGTGTTACAGAGACTGCTCCCCTCCCCAAATGCAGGTAGCACCTGGGACTTGCTTCGAAACCACAGTATGGCAGAAGTGACAGGCAGGACGTCAGGCCTGAGGTTAGGTCAGTATATTGGCGACGTCACTCCCACAGTAAGGCTACACTCTATGAGACTCCATCTGTGCAGACCTGGGACAGAGGCTCTCTTGCTGGCCCTAAAGAAACAAACAGCCGAGCTGGGAACTGCCCACCGAGCGGGCCACACGGCAGGGAATGGCTGGGGCCACTAGGACCCAAGGCCAGCCTCTAGCCAACAGCCAATGAGAAGCAGGCCCTCGCTGCCACAGCCCCCAGGAAATACGTCCTGCCAGTAAGCAGGGGAGTGTGGAAGAGGATCCTTCCCCAGGTGGGCCTCCAGCTGAGAACGCGCCAGCTGGCACCCAGCTGCAGCCTGGCAGCACCCGAAGAGGACGGCGGCGCCTGTCTGGGCACCAGGATACCCATCCCGCAGGAACCCTGCTAACAGACAAGTGCGGCTGTAAGCAGCTAAGTTTGTGGGAAGCAGGAAAGGGGCACATAGGGCGGCCGGGTGGGCTCCAGGGAGGAGCTGAGCTCCCAGGGGGCAGCAAGTGGGAGTGCGCCCAGCAGACAGCCAGGGGTGCATGTCCAGGCAGAGCGAGCACCAGTGCCCCGGAACACCCGCTGTGCGTGAGGAGCACCGTCTGGGGCTGGAGAGGAGGAAGGGGGGCGCAGGGGCGAGGGAGGGGGCAAGGGCGGGGTGGGGGGGACGGCGAAAGGAAGAGTGCGCAGGGGTGAAGGAAGGAGGACAGGGCGAAGGAGGGGATGTAGGGGCGAGGGCGCAGAGGGGTAGGGAGAGGAGGATGCCGCGAGGGAGGGGGCGCACCGGCGAGGGAGGGGAGGACGAGGCGAGGGAGGACGGTGCGAGGAAGACAGGATGGGGAGCCGGTGCAGAGGTGAGGGGCGGGGCCGGGGCGGGGCCGGGGGCGGGCCGGGGGCGGGTGCTTACGGAAATGGAAAAGCGGGGAGAGCCGGGCGGGGCCGCGCGCGGCGTACCACTGAGAGGCCCGGGGCCCCGCCTCCTAGAGCGGCGCCGGAAGGGGCGGGCCCTTCCGGCGGGCTCGGCGGCCAGGCCGCTCAGCTGGGCTGGCGGCCGGGAGCTAGCGCGGGAGGCGGGTGCGGCGGGGCCGGGAGAGGGGGACGTCGGTCCCCGGGCCCCCGACCTGCAGCCAGGGACTCGCCGGTTCCCTCCGGCGTCGCTCGGGCCCGCCCCCCCGGCCCAGGGCCGAGGCCTCCCCTCCTCCGGCTCCCGGGCGCCGCGGGGAGAAGGGCGAGGAACCGCTCGGAGCGGATCGAGGTGACGCGGCGCCCCGAGGCTGTTGGCGGGGGCGCGCCGTGCTGCCCCCGGGGCCTTCTCTGTGGCCGACACCGCTCGCGGCTGCTGCAGGCGGGCCCGGGGGCTGGCGGGGCGCGAGCGTGTCTCTGGGTCCCGAGCCGAGCCCCAGGCATCCGACGGCGGGGTTTGCGGGGACCCGGGCCGCGGGGGCTCCCCGAAGCCTCAGGAGGCCTGGCCGGAGGGGAAAGGGCTGCCCCGGCGTTGCCCCGCGCGCCGCACCCCAGCCCTGGGGCCGGGTGGCTGGAGCGCCGCGGCGGCTGCGAGGTGCGGGCCAGGCCCTCGGGGCGACGCGGTTCGCGGCTGGTGCGGAGCTCGGTGCGCGCTGCCCCCGGCCCCTGCCGGCTGGAGCTGGGCGGCGGGAACGAGCCCAGAGGATGGTTCCCGAGCGCGGCGTGCGGGCTCCGGCCTCGCAGCTGGCGGTGCAGGCGGGAAGCCGCCGCCTCGGAGCCGGTCCCCCAGGAGCCCGGAGCGCAGAGGAGCCCCGCGCGGGCGGGTCCGGGGTTGAGGGCGCTTTCCCGGTGGCTCCTGGTGTTGCGGTTTCCCGCTGACGCTGGCTCCTCGCTGCTCGCCTCCCCGGCGCAGCGCCGCATCTCCCCGGGCCATCCTCAGCCAGACGAGCTGCCCTCGCCCTGAGTTCGGGCTCCGCGCAGGTGCTGAGAGCGGCTCCTCCCAGAACCTGCCCCCGGCAGGGCCTTTCTGGCGTCAGAGGCCTGAACCCGGACCTCACGTGCCTGCACATTCTCTTTCGGAAGGAACCAGACCCTCGGGCTCCTCAGGGATTTCCCGGCTGCCTCTGCATGGGGGCGAGGAAAGCCCAAGCCTGCCCTTTTGACTAAGAGAATTCAAAGTATTCATACCTTCGAACTGCTTGGGGTGCCTGGCTGGCTGCGTCGTGGAACCTGGGACTCTCCCCGCTGCGGTCTTGAGTTCAAGCCCCCACGTTGGGCATAGAGATTACTTTAAAAAAACTTTTTTTTTTAAAAGCTATAGTGTCGTCATACACACGAGTTGGGCAGACGCACAGATGAAAATGTTCAGGTAGATAAATGGGATGGAAAACAGGATTCAAAGAAAAATACATCACTGGGTCATTACCACCAAGGACATCGCGTTTTGGGTTGAGACAGCCTGTCAGGGATACGGTAGCCATCACAGGCCACGAGATACCTTTCTAGGAACGCTGTTCACAGGAAATGCTGGAGGGTCAGAACGGAACCTGCCTTTGGAGCTTTTTCTTTTAAAAAGGAAGGCGTTTTCTCAGTCTTGTGGAGATCTCTCACTATCAGTTAAAGAGTCTGAAGTTTGTCCGGGCTTGACGTTGGGGTTCCGCTGATTAGCACTGAGGGAAGAGGAGGGTGAGAAATAATACAGAAACAGAAGAGGGAACTCAACAAAGGAACTAGGGGCTGTGACGGTCCTAAAAACACGGGGGACTGTTGGATCCCATCTGAGTTTGTGGTGGAATTGGGTGCTGTTAGATGGAGTTAGGGACCGGGAACATCAGGTGTTCACAGTGTACGCAAGATCTAGGTGTTTAAGGAGTGGGCTCTGGTTCAGGGCCCCAGGGAGGACTGGAGCCTGGTCAGGGAACAGGGAATGGGGGCGGCGTTTCGTGGAGTCAGGGAGGCGTCTCTGAGAAGGACCCATTCAGAGCTCCGAAGTGAGGGGCCAGCCCCATGAACACCTACCCTTGGCCTATTTCTGGAATCAGCCAAGCACGGAGGCAGGAAGGACTGGGTATGTTTGAGGAGCCTAAAGAAAGCTAGATGGTGGGAGGGGAGTGAGGAGGGGGCCCAGTCGGCAGGTATAGGGCTCGTAAATATGAGGGAAGCCACTGGGGTTTGGGACAGATATGTAGGGGCTTTGCTGGCTGCTATATGGAGATGGACCATGGGAGGAGGGCTGGGGTGCCCCTGGGGAGCCAGCCCCACATCTGATCCATCTTAGACTCCAGGCTCTAGGTGACAGGAGGATAGCTCCCAAAGGGGCACTTGTGGGTTCCACACTCTAAGAGCATATCGTCTGGTTCCAAATACAGGCAGTGGAGAAGGAGGGAGAAAATGGAGGGGAAAAAAAATGCCAACATGGGTACCGCACAGAGTTATTGGTCCCTGGTCCATGTCAGACCCCACTGGACACAGGCCTGGAGACCCCATCCCCTGGGAGAGGGTTAGAGCGAGTGTTGTGTTTGAAAGGGGAACCAACAAGCAGAGAAAGGGCCAAGTTTCTGGGTGCCCCCATCTGTCCCCTAGCCTCTCTGCACTGCAGGGGCCCACAGCTCTGGTCCTCGCGCACACCTGTGTGATCTAACCTCCGCGGTCTGGCTTCTCTGGCAGCACAAGGATTGGTGGCGTCCTCCCTCCGGCGCAGACTCCCTGCCCCAGAGCCCAGAGCGCTCGTCACAAGCTCAGGAGGATCAAGAGCTGTGACTAAAGCAAGAGCTTTCGGAAGAAGCGGGGCGACAGGCCCCTGGCCTTTCTCCTCAGCCTATCCTGGCTTGCAGTGGCCCTTCCTCTCCCGGGAACAAAAAAAGATGGAAAAGCCCAGGGGCAAAAAGAAGGCACAGACCCCAAAAGAAGAAGGAGATTTGCTAAAGGACGCTCCCAAAGAAGAGAAAGCTTCTGGGGAGGAAAGGGCCAACCAGAGGATGGCGTCGGTGAAGAAGCCCAGGAAGGTCGGCCTGGGCCCTGGAGACAAGGAGCACGTGTTCGACGCCTTCGATGCTTCGTTTCAAGACGACTTTGAGGGGGTTCCTGTGTTCATGCCTTTTCAGAGAAAGCAGCCCTTCAAGTGCGGCGAGTGTGGCCGCGTCTTCAAGCACAAGACAGACCACCTTCGCCACCAGAGGGTTCACACGGGAGAAAAGCCCTTCAGGTGTGAGGAGTGTGGGAAGACATTCCGGCACAGCTCCGACGTCACCAAGCACCAGAGAATCCACACCGGAGAGAAGCCCTTTAAATGCAATGATTGTGGGAAGGCCTTCAATTGCGGCTCCAATCTCCTAAAACATCAGAAGACACACACCGGAGAGAAGCCGTACGAGTGCAAGGAATGTGGGAAAACCTTTGCCTACAGCTCATGTCTCATTCGCCATCGGAAGCGTCACCCCCGGAAGAAGCACTGAGCGAGGGGAAGCTGCGCCGTGTTGGTGCCAATGGGAGCACAGCACGCCTGTGCCTGGGCGTCCCCGTCTGGAAAATCAACCCAGTGGGGTAAGCAGGTGCTTGAGTGTGCTAAAGACCTGGACCGATACACCATGACAACGTGGGAGGGGCCTGTGGCCCCAGAGACGCTGGGGACACTAGCAGCTGTCTGGGACTCTGGAGATGGCTGCTTGCGAGCGGCCCAGCACCTTCCAGGGCAGCCTCTGCCCTTGGCGTCCACTGTGGCTTCAGCCCTCTCAGCTCCCTTGAAGACTTGACTCTGCAGACTCCGGACCTGCCGGGTCATGCCTGTGCAGCCTGGCGGGGGCCGGTGGCCCTGAGCTGGAGAGCTGTGTTCTGCGGTCATGCCCACAGCGCTGCACCAGACGCCTGCTGGCCCCACTCAGCTGGCCATGGTGACAGTGGTTTGTGCTCTGGCTTCCCTCCTCGGGCTGCAGCAGCACCATCCCCTACCCGACACCCGGGAACCGAACCCCTTGTGTGTCCCCCTGGCCCAGGTGAGTGGCCTGACTCACCCAGGTGGGTCCCTCGGGACCTGCGTGCCGCCACCGTGGGAGATTCCTGCCCCGGACACGTAGACGTCCCGAGGATGTGAGGGCAGCTTCGAGCCAGCCCGCATCTGCCACGGGGCTCTTCGGTTGTGAGGCCCTGCGCCCTGCCCCCCGGAGGGCAGCTCTCCAGGTTAGTTTCACTTCTTCCTGCCTGGCCCCCAAGTTCCATCTTATCCCCTGGGTGAGGCCACAAGCTGTGCCCACCTTGGTTTCCCCCCGGGAGTGGCCTGGAGGGGGCTCCATGTTCTCAGAGTGGCGCGGTGTGTCCCAGAGTTTCCGACAGTGTAAGGGGAGCCAGGTGACCGCCAACCGGCAGGTAATGGGCTTTTCACTAGGAAAATGTTGATGCCACACTTGCAGCTGTTGGGACCCCCCAGAATGGCCTTACTCTTTGGGGGTTCCATCCTGCAAGGAGGTCCTGAATGAGGGGGGCCTGTTTCTCCATCAGGTGGTCACAGACGCCAGAGGGCAGCTGCTCCCGGTGGAGGTGCTTCTCCAGGCTGGTAGGTGTTTGCTCCTGTTCATTCTAGAAGCCGCAGTGTTATGATGCCTGAGCTGGCACCCCTCCCCAGCCCCAGCGCAGCCCTCCCGGCTGACTCGGCTTGCCCCAGGAGTGGCAGGAGATCCAGGGGGACACACCGTGTATGGTCCTCGATGGGAAAGGTAGCTGCCGAGGACGTCACCGGGACGTTTAGCAAACTTCGTGTGCACGTGGGGGGGCAGAGCTGCACCAGTTTCCGGTTCCTGCTTGGACCACGGTCATCCCACCTGTCCTTGTCGGGAAGGACGCTCTCGAAGGTTTTCCCGGGGATTTGCGGTCATGCTGTCTGCAATTTACTCTCAGACGTTCAGCAGAGAATACAGGACCTGTGTTCGCTCGGAGCGCGACGAGGCAGATGGCGCGCGTTGGTCGTTCCTGAGCCTGGAGCAGGTCGGCAGACGTCTTCTGTGAAGGGTCGGATAGTGACCATTCCTGGCCTTGCAGCCCTAAGGCGTCTGTCCCCGCTCAACTCCACTGCGGCATGTGACCGCAGCCCCCACAGCACGAGCGAACGCGCGTGGCCGAGTTCCGCAAAAGCTGTATGTGCAGAGACTGGCAGCCACCAGGCTGGGTGTTGTCGGGGAAGGACACGTGAGAGTCGCCCGTCCCGTGCGCATGTCCTCCCAGACCCACTGCTGGGGGGAAGCCAGGGGCAGCAGACAGAAAGAGACCCTGGGAGGCCACCAAGGGGCCCCGAGCGGCGAGCCCGGCTGCTCGTCTTGGGGTGCTGGAGCGCAGGGTGCAATGCCCGGCCAGCGGCCACCCTCACGGCACGCACGTCCAGGGCTGTCCACCTCCTCCTCAGCGTGTAGGTTTGTCTTGTCTACGGCCTAAGACACGCCAGGCCGCGTGTGTCTGTAGATCTGAATCCCGGTTGCCACTCGTTTCTGCTCAGAGGGCGGCGAGCGTGGTCGGTGCCGCTGCCTGGAGGTGGGGGAGGGAGAGTGGTACAGAGAGGCTGACCGACTTCTAACGGGCACGTGGGCTGTTTCTGGTTTCGGGCATTATAAATAATACTGAGATAAATATGTTTCTGCATTTAGGGTTGACAGGATGGGTGCCTGGACACGGAACGACAGGTGGAGATGGTGGCGGCAGGCACCCTGCTCTGGGCCCTGCAGGGTGGGCGTCCCAGCGGCACAGTCGGCAGGCTGGCCCGGCCTCTCCATCAGCAGCCAGGTGGGTTTTCGTCATTGCCAGGTTGTCAGAAGAGAAAGAAACATGCTCTGACCCCATGGCTCTGATTTCTAGAGAGGGGGTGGGTGGGGAAGAGCACAGGCTCTCGCGACTCTAGCGAGTGCCTCGGCAACGTGGGACCCAGGGCATGTCCCTTAACCTCCTCGTGCTCCCTCAGTTTCCTGTGGCATGACGTGGGCATGCGCATGGGGCTTACCCCGACCCAGCAAGTCGCGTGAAGTCGCAGGTGCAGGGCCGGCTCCCCGCAAGTGTTTTAGGAGTGTCAGCTCGGGGCGCACCTGGCTGACTTGGTGGGTGGTGAGGTCCAGCCCTGTGTTGGGTGTGGACGTCTTGCCATGTGTTTGTGCTCATAGCGAGGCAGACATTTGCCCCTGTGCGTGGGAGGCGGGCCGTGCACACCCACAGCCCTCAGCACCTCTCCCAGGAAGGCTGCCGGTGACTTCAACTGCACTGGCCCAGAAGAGAGCCACAGAAAAATACATTTTAAAAAATAAGACTTGGAAATTTGCTTTTTTCAGTACAGTTTAGTCATGAGAAAAGTCACAAAATCAATCTCAAAGCAGCGAGCAGCCTTTTCTGCCTCCTGTCTCTCTGGAAGTTTTGAGGGGCTTTCTATTGTTCTAGTGAAACTCCTCTCTTAGGAAAAAGAAAACCTTCTCAACAATCTGACCCAAATTTAAAAAAAAAAAAAAAAAGACAAAATCTATAAAACACGCAGACCTCCCTGACACTGAAGAGAGGACTCGCCCAGCTTCTCTGGGAGCCACAGAAGCTGCATGGGGTCATGTCACCCCCAAGCACTTCAGTCCCGAGAGCAGACAAGCTAGAAGTCAGAAGGCAAGCCTCCAGCTTCGGAAGTTACACAAACAAGAACGGAACAAACGCACTCTCAAGGCAGGGAGGAAATCGCAAGGAGCAGAGAGTGGCATAACCCACGGGCACAGAGGCCGTCATGGGCAGGAGACAGTGGGCGCTGTTTGTATACCAGGACCGTTCAGGCTGGCGTTGGCCAGCAGCAGCGTCCAAGAAGAGAGCAGGAGCCCCCGATCCGTCAGTAATGCAAAGGGGACGTGACAGCAGGGACACCAGAGGTTAGGGAAGGCAAAACTCGGGGCCAGGGAATGGGAGCACAGATGAGGGAGGGAGGCTGGCGTGTGAGCAAGCGGCCCAGAGACCCCGTGCCTGCCACACGGGGTGTGTCCGGAGTCTCTAGTCTTCCTCGAAGAATGCAAGTCCAGATGGCGTACAGGGGGGTCAGGAACCCATTCCGGTCCTCTAGGGACTCAAAGGTTGAAAAGAGGAAACCCCTTGCCTTACTTTATGAGCTGGGACAGCCCGGATGTCTGTGCTCACAGCCACAGAGGCCGCCAGCACAGTGTGGACAGACCCGGTCCCAAAGGGCAGGAGCGCACCTCAGAGCACAGCCAGGTGAGGTCTCTTTCAGGAAAGGCAAAATTGGCTCAAAACGGATGTGATCTCTCCCCTCAACTGATGGGGGAGGGGCCTGTTATCACCTTAATAGTTAAGTCTGTGCCAAAACCCACCATCCGTCCGTGATTCGGATACCTTCATAAATAAGGAGCATCGCAGGGTTGTCTAAACCCGTACGGAACCTCTCCCGGCACCCGGAGCAGTGCTGTGGCCCGGGGTCCTGTGCGGCCCGTGTCCCCTCCGAGGGCAGAACACAAGGGGGCCGCCTTCACAGCTCCCCCTGTGCCCGGAGCCAGGCCAGGAGGAAAGGATGCACTAGGATTACAGTAGAAACCCCCGAGTGTGGTCATCAGCAGGTGATCCTACCATCTACGCAGAATCCGCACACTGTCTCTGCGTACTGGACCTGAAGGGCGAAGCAGGCTCGTGGCGAGAAGGTCAGCATCGGGTCTCCCAGAGGCCTGGGTGCGAAGAAGAGGAGCAGGGGCTCCTCCGGCGCTGGGGGGTGCAGTGCTGTAGCAGGCAGTCGTGGTGGCCTCTGGCGGGCACAGCTCGAGTGTCCCTCACCAGACAAGCGTGGTAATGCCGCCAGACGCGGGCTCAGCTGTCAGACGCCAGGGGAATAAGCGCAGACCCCAGGGTCGCAGGAGCCGGAGCCTTGGAAGCCTAGGGCAGAGTGCCAGAGGCCGGCGGGGGGGGGGAGACACAGCTGTGCGTCCTGCACTCATGTGAGGGGCCAAGGCCGTGCCCCACCCCACCGCCCAGCAGGAGACGTTCCCCGGGGACAGGGAAGTTTAACAGGTGCAGGGTTCTGTTGGGAATGATGAAAAGGCTTTGAGCGTAGGGCACGAGACCGTGACGCACACAGTTAAGTCAGTAAACACCCTGCGTATTTCCTGTCTCGAGAACAGTCCATGGAGTCCACGGTCCTGTTAGCAGCTGTCAGTCCACTTTAGCAACAAACAGCATTTCATAGCAAGTTAGAGACGCGCCCTACCTTGCTAGCCCAGAAGTCTCACTCGTTAAAATCCCGTAGGGAACCTCTGTGCATGCGCAGTAACGTTGCTAGTGCATGTGGAATGTCAGAAAAATTGGAAATAACCCAACGTGTCCCTGCAGTGGAGTGGGGGGGCGGGCGGGCAGCAGCGCGGGGCTCCTAACCCTCAGGGACCGGGGGCGGGGCTCTGAGCTGCTCCCGCATCACATCATACTCTCGAGGTTTACGTGGGTTTGAAATGTTAGTTTCTAACTTCCTTAACTTCTTTGAGACCTGATGCTCCTCTCCCCCCCCCCCCGCCCCCGTTCTGTTGCTGTCCAGGCCTGGGGGGCGTGGGTCAGGCCCTGGCCTCGAGCCTGGCCAGTCTGGCTCCCGCAGGGGGTGGAGTTGGGGTGGGGCGCAGCCAGGTAATAATTGCATTTCTTTGTTCAAAAGGTAATTCGTGTCCCTTTCTGGCTGTGAGAGCAGATCAGGAAGCTGGTCAGGAAGCTCCTGATGAGGTGTGCGTAAGAGTGAACCGTCCAGTCAGACAGGCCTGAGCCCTGGGAGGCCGTGAGGAGGGCGCAGGGCTAGCAGAGAGGCCCTAACCCAGACAACCTCTCCATCTGGGGGCGCGGGGGCGGGGCTGGGCTGGAAAGCTCCGGGCGGTGGTGGGGGCGCTGGTGGGCTGGGTGACCCCCAGCAGGTGGGCAGGTGACCCCCAGCAAGTGGGCGGGGTGGTGTGACAGGTGAGCGGCACCTCCTGTCCCCTCGCAGAGCCCCGTGAAGGCAGCAAACACCCTGAGGGCCCTTCACCGGTTCCCCAACCTCTCTGAAGGCCACAGAATTCACACCCATGGCCCCGCTGCACCCAGGAGGGCAATGCGGACACTACCCGCCTTCTAGGAAAGCGCTGCAGGCAGAAACCCCAGGCAACATCAGGAACTTCCCCAGCATCCTGGGACTGTCCCAGAGAAATGCCTTTTCCAAATGGAAAACCTTCAGGGCACCCCCGGCTGAGCATGGTTCTCAAAGCCCAGTGCCCGGGAACACTTAGGGCCGCGCCCACAGAGCACCTCAGCGCCTGGCCCAGCTTGGAGGGCGCGGGGAAGACACCAGGCAGGCGGGGGGGGGGGGGCATGGAGGACACCTGCGGACGACCCAAGGGAGGTGACATGGATCATCCTTCAGGCTGGCATCCTGTGACCCGGGCCGGCATCTGTCCCTACAGGCCTCCTGCCAGGCTCTATCTGAGGGAAGGTGGCAGCCAGCGCTGTGGGAGAGTGGGCAGTAAGGGCCACGCAGCCGGTGGGGCTCTGCTTCCTCCTCCCCGTGCAAATTGGGGAGTTGTCCTGTGACCGAGCCCACTGCAGTCCCGAGGAGGCTGTAGGCACCAGGGTGCTTCCTGGCCTTGATTTGCAGTGGCCTCTTGTGTCCATCCCCAGTCTGGATACCAAGTGTGCTAGTCCTTTCCCCTGTAAGTGAGCGAGGCCCCAAGACATGCCGCAGATAGCGCAGGTCTGGACACAGCCCGGACCTCGGCTTCGGGGACCTGACCCCCGGGTTCCCGAGTCCTGGTGCACGTGGCACTTGGACATTTGCTCTGGAGCAGGACCGGCAAGGGCAGGGTTCTCAGCCATGAAGGAGGGGTAAAAGGGGTGTCCCCAAGGCCCAGGGAAGCAGTGTTGGGACCAGAAAGGGAATGGACTGAAGGCCAGTTCAGGGTGGGACCAGCCGTGTGGATGAGGGGGCAGACTCCGTGTCTTGCGCCCAAGGACACAGCTCTGCTCTGGATGGGGGCCCGTGCCTCCTGGGACCTCTGTGCACTGAGCATAGAGTTGGTGGTCTCCTGGTGTCACAAACTCCAGCTGCCTGTTCCACAAACCACAGGGTCCTCCCCTTGACCAGAGTCCTGCCAGGACCCAGACAGGGCCATGAGGGCCTGGGGACACTGCTGCTGGGCTTGCCTGCCTGCAGCCTGAGCGCCCCGCCACCCCCGTGCCTCCTGCCCGGTGCCACGTGCATGCCAGCACCGAGATCCGCACGAGCTCCCTGTCACACTACGTGGGCCCCAGGTCCCTGCAGCCACCCTGTGGCCTTCTGGTTTTAACACGGGCATGTGTCCTGGTGAGCTCGAGCACTCGGCATTGGCGGCAGCGTCCTGGGATCGTCCTCATACCGCCGGGGGAGCGCGTCCACTGGGCTCTTGGCGCGCAGCTGCTGGTCCCACATGGGTGAAAATGGGACTTTCCCAACAGAGACATCTGATGGACTTCGACTCTGTAATCCCTTCACTTCCTTCAGTCCCCAGAGTGCGAGCACGTGCACATTCCATTTCAGTTTATCCGAGTTCTGTGGTTTACTCTCCATGGAGCGCTGCCTCCATCCCGACCGATGTTGCACTGGTTCTGGTACCTTCCAGGCACCCTTCTCCCCAGCACATGTCCTGTCCTGCTTGTGGATAATCTGTTTCCCCCTGTAATAAACTCTGTTCTGACCCGTTCGCTGGGTCCTGCTCATCTCTCTGCAGTTTAGGGGTGCAGTTGGGACTCCCCAGTGCCTGCAGAGCCAGAGACCCAACTGGTCACTTCCTCCAGGTGCGTCTCCTGGGGGCTGCCTCACATGAACCAGACTCGTAAGAGACTGACAACCAGAGATGGAATCCGCTGGCTCAAGATGGGAGTGAGCCCTCGGGGGACAAAATACTATGTCCCTCCAGGGACATGGGCCTCCTGGCCCCAGATGGTGGGGAACTAGGGGTTTCTCGGTGGCTGAGGCCTGTAGTCGTAGCGCTGGAGGGGTCTGGGAGGCACTCCGCCTGCTCCCCCACTTCTGCAGAGCCTGGG
The DNA here is from genome assembly GCF_902655055.1 of Lutra lutra. NCBI lineage: Eukaryota > Metazoa > Chordata > Mammalia > Carnivora > Mustelidae > Lutra > Lutra lutra. The sequence goes on along the minus strand of NC_062281.1, from coordinate 1,281,863 downwards.
TCAGCCTGCCCTGCCGCACTGTTGTTCACTTCTCCTGAGGCCATTCCTGCCCCCCCCCGGAAGGGGATGTGGTAATGTCTGGAGACATTTGTGCTTGTCGCAACTGAAGGGAGGTGCTACTGGCATCTGCTGGGTGGGAGCGAGGAAGCCACTCAGCGCCCTGCAGAGCACCGGATGTCCAGTGGCTGAGGACCTGGCTAAGGATGGAACTCCAGGTCAGACCCAGAGTCAGGGACAGGCGGGGAGACACACAGGCAGGACAGAGAAGAGCAGAGCTGTTGGCTAGGGGAAGGCCAGGCAGCTCTGTACAGAAACCCAAACACTTGGTAGGAGTCTGTGGAAGCTGAGGAGCCTGGCTAATGGGCAGCTGGGGCTGGGTCCCCTGAAAGTGGGGCAGAGGCAGGCGGGACATCTGACTGGCTGGGAGTCTCCACACCAGTAATTACACACCCCCATCTCCCCAGCCTTGTAGGAAACAGGAGTGTGCTCCACCCCACTGAAGCTAACCCAGCAGGGCCACGCGCAGGCCAGCAAGGAGAGGGCGAGGGACAGACTGAGAAGGGGAACTGGGAGACCCCAGCTACCTCTGTGCATCGTGGGCCGCGTGTCCAAGACAGAACTTGGCTTGTGGCATTGCCCTGTCTCGAAGCAGGCTTTCAGTCAAACTCCAGCCTGAACCCCTAGTCGTCGTGCCCCACATCCCAGCAAGCAGCAGGTGCTGTCAGTTTGGTCCCCAACATGGGCCCTGCCCAGCCTACTCTCAACCTACACCATCTGTCCCTTCCTGCCTCCCTGCTGTCCCAAACTGCTGTTAAAATGCACAGCTGATCTCACACCCCGGCTCAGGACCCTCCGTGGCTCCCGGTGCATTTAAAATCCAGGCTCCTAATTGCGCCTTCAAGACTGCTTGTCCACCTTGTTTCATTCTCCCTTGGCCCACCACACTCCCAGCTTGCCTGGTTGCTGCAAGACCCTTGGCAACGCTCATGCCTCAGGACCTTGGCACATGCTCTTTCTTCTGCTTTGAATACTCTTCCCTCTAGCCTTTGTGTGACTAGCTTGCCCCACTCTCCTCTTCCCTTCCTCTGGTGTCACTGCCTTAGTGAGCCGTCCTTGGACCACTAAGCTCTTGGGAGCTTCCTCCAAGTTCTTACCGGGGCTGTGGTGCCGGTGTGTTTGCCCATGTGCGGTCTGCTCTCTCCCACACGCTGGAATGGCAGCTCCATTGAGTGAGGGAGCTAGCCTGTTCCCAACGTACCCCTGCTCCTGGCCCAGGGCCTGGCATGAGGTCAGGCAGAGGGGAGCAGCGGGCGGTTCTTCCAGAACCTGCAGGGCTGGGAGTCTAAGGTGCGGGCGAGTGAGGCAGCTGCGGCAGGAGGCTGCCCTGTCTGCAGGTTTTAACCCTCCGGGGATCAGCGGCTCGGGGCTGCCGCTGCCTGTTTGCCAGCGCTCACCCCGAGTCCTTCACTTGTCCCCGATGCCCCAGCTTCTCTGCCGGCCCGGCACCCGCCTGGGACCAGATGCCGGGATTCTTGGGTTTGGGCTCCCTCCCTGCGCCTGGGCATCCCCGCAGCCTGGAGCTCCCTGGCTGGTCCTCCCTGGCTGTCCTCGTACTGTCCACCCGCCCGGCCGGAGGGCCAGCGTCCCCCGCGCCGGGTGAGTTCGCGGAGCCGTGCCGGCTGTCCGCTTTGCTCTAAGGCCGGACTCCTGCTGCCCTCTCCCTGGGGCCGGAGAGGCGGGGCCGCAGAAGCGACGGGGCGCGCGTGCAGGAGGCGCTCCGCGGTGAGGGGTCGGGAGAGCCTGCGGCCGCCCCTCCGACGCGCCGGAGCTCGGGAACACTTGGCGGGGCGCGGCCCGGAGGGCGGTTGAGACACCCCGTAAAGAAGAGAACCTGGCGGCGACTGACGGCGGCCAGCGGGACCCCGCGAGGGCGACCGCGCGGCACTGACGACGCCCTGGGCGCAGCGGCTCCTCGGGACTCGAGGCCCGCCCGCCGCGCCCGCCCCCGCCACGGAGGCGGCGTCCTCCCGCGCCCAGAGCGTCCCGGAAGTGCGCGCGGGCGGGCCGGGGCGGGGCCTGGGCGCACTTCCGGCCGGCGCGCGGGCGGCCGCCTCCCGCTCGGAAGGTGAGTGGGCGCCGGGCGGCGGCGGCGGTGGCGGCTGCGGGGGTGCCCGGCCGGTCCGCGCTCGCGCGTCGTCCCCGCGGGCCCCACCCCGGCCGCACCCCGCGCCGCCGTGACCTCGGCCCGGGCCCGGCCTGGGGGCGCGGGGGCGCGCCCCGCCGCTCCGGGGCGCAGAGGAGGCCTCCGCGGGGTGCGGGCCGCAGCGGGCGCACCTGCCCCCGGCCAGCGCGGGCGTCCGTGTGCGGGGCGCCTCCCCACGCGCCGGGCACCGCGGGGACGGAGCCGGCGCGGTGCCCACTTTGCAGGTGGGACGCGGAGGCTCAGAGAAGTCCGCGGCCGGGGGCGTGAGCGCCGGACCTCGGCCGGGCAGCCTGCGCCCTGCCGCCCAGCGCCCCGAGATCGGGCGCTTCCCCGCGGGGCTCAGGCTCCGGGCCAGGAGGAGAGGGGGCGGGAAGGCCTGCTCTTGGCCGGGGCGCGTCTGTCCCTCCGCCCGCCCCCGCCTGCAGCAGTGTGCGGTGCAGTCTGCGCCCGGAGCCCGTGCCGGCGGCCGGGTGGGCGCCACCCCCGCGCGGACAGCCGGGGCGGGGAGCGTGCCCCTTCCCTGAGAAGTCCGGGAGAGCGGACCGAGTAACTTGAGCTGGACGTAGGAGGTGGAGGGCCCGCGCCCAGACGTCCTGACTGCGACCCCACCCTGCGTCCACCTGGGTCCACTTCCCTGAGTGTCCGCGACCCTTCCCGTCGTTAGGGAGTGCGGTGTGCCGAGATGGCCCAGGCGCTGGCCAGGAGCCCCGCGGCGGCTGCCTCCCCACGTCCTTGAAGCAGACACTGTTAGCGGCCGTTGGTTAGTGTCCTGTAACCCGTGTCCTTGTCACACCCCAGTAAGGAGCCTCGCTTCCCCACAGTGCGGAAGGAAACCCTTCTCCCCCGGCACCAAACCATTCTTGCAAACCAAATTAAAGCAGGTACCTTGGACCTCAGAGGCGGCGCAGAGCCCTGTGGGCTGCCCGTGTGGTCTCCAGACCCCACAGAGCCCCGGAGGCTGCCGGCTGGAGACCACACGGGCAGCCCACAGGGCTCTGCGCCGCCTCTGAGGTCTGCGGGGTCCGAGGACGGCGGTGCTCCTCTCAGGAACTGTCTTGTTGAGATTTAATCTGGAACGTTTATGCTTCAGCGGGCGGAGTGCGCCTTCTCACCCTTCTCCGGGGCGGCAGCCCCCAGCAGCGCTGAGGGAAGTTCTGCGGGGAGATCCCACGTGCTTTAAGCTCTGGGCTGGGAGAGCGTTCCAGACCAATGCTCGATGAGCGCTTGAGCTAGGTCCCTGCAGGTGTGCTGGTGCTGTCCACGTGATGTGATGTGGCAGAGTAAACATACCAGGGGCACAGCTGATCTCATCCCAGGCCCCACGTGGCCTCCCTGGCATCCTTGTTCCTGTCCCCACCCCATGAAGGAGCCCCCAGCTCCCTCGAGGCTGACGGGTAGCTGGCATTGCGCCCACCCTCCACTCGTCCCTCTGACCCCCCTCATCCTGCCATGGTTTTCATTTCCCCAGGTCCCAGGTGTGCATACCTTCAGCAGGCCTTGGGGAAGAATGGCGACCCTGGGGGACAGTCAGGAGCCCCCTCGTGTCCCGTCCCCGGTCAATCTTGCGTCACCAGGGACACCTGGAACCTGCCAGCGCGAGGCCCAGCTTCACCTCCACGGTCATGAACACGGTACTCACCCTGCGCTGCACTCCCTCCGCCTCCCTGCACCGTCCGCCCGCCCCGCACCACTGGCACTGCCTGCTGGAAACAAGGCAGCTCACCGGGTGCTGGGGTTCCTGCACCCTCGCGCTTGGGTCATGCCAGGGGCATCCATGGCGGAGGCCAGAGACTGAGCCTTGTGAGCGATGGCTCCCTGTAGTCCCCTGGGACTGGGTTTGGGGGATTGGGGAAGAGCAGCCTCAGGGGTAGGGTCCTGTGTCCTGCCCTCTCCCTTTATGAGCCTCTGTTCCCACCCCAAGAAAATAGCACCCAGAGTTCTGGGCAGGCTGGTTTGGGTTGGGGGCCCCCCAGGACCTGCAGGGATGGAGCTGCTGGCCTGTCCCACCCTCCTGGCAGGGTCTCAGGATGTCAGAGGCGTGGAAGTAGCCAGTGACTGGTGGGGGCCAGAGGCGGAGAGGATGTCCAAGCACATGGCGTGGGGTGCCCCTGGGTCTTGCTCACACTCAGCCATCAGGAAGCCACAGGGGCTCTGCCCGTGCCCCACATGCCACGGGAGGCCTGGCCTCAGTTCTCACAGCTGAGGACACCACGAACTGATGACCGCCAGGTCAAGGGCTTGGGTGTGTCTCATCCCACTCTTGGCATTACAGGAAGTGACGTGATGACGGTGGAGATGCGCCAGCTCTGTGCCGAGGACTCCATGCGGGCTGTGTTGGAGCCCAGTGACCGCCCTCTCCGGGGCATTAGCAGATGAGGACAGTGAGGCCCACAGGGGTCACACAGGGCTAGGGGACGTGGGATTCACCCCCCAGCTCAGTCCAGGATCGGACCAGGAGCGGTTCCTAACCTGTGCTGCGCCTGGCTCGGGGATGGCCCCTCGCCTCCCGCCCGTCCCAGTGGTGGCCAGGCTGGCGGTGGGGGCGGAGCTGGGTGCTGCGGGAAGAAGCCCATAGTCCGCAGGCCTGCACAGGCGCAGCTGCCTCTCCCTGCACGGTGCTTTCAGGCCTGTCCCCCACGCAGTCAGGATTACGGGGCCCACTCTTCCCCTCCAGTTTCTCACGTCACCTCTCACAACAGCCTGGCAAGGTAGGACCCGCTGTACCCGTGTTGCTGACAGGGACATGGAAACCCAGATGTGAGCCAGTGGAGGCCGGTAGGACTCTGAACACATCAGTGGGACTCAAGCCTGGGCCCTCAAGCCCACCTCCCCCGACTGTGCCCAGCAGGCTGGGGCTCAGGGCTCATGTCTGCTAATTGGCAGGACGTAGGACCGGGAAGGGACTGTCCTGGAAGACATGCTGACCAAGCCAGTCTTGCTGGATGTGAAGACTGGTGCCCGGGATGCAGGTCCTCCCGCCCCAGCAGAGTGGGGCTGCCCCTGATCCAGCGAGAGCCTGGAGGCCGGGCTGCACTCCCTGAGTCACAGCCAAGTGCCCTCAGGTGCCCAGGGGTCTTGCCCAGTGAGAAGGGGTGTGGACAGCAGCTTCAGCACTCCGTGTACTGTTCCGAAGTGGGCGGGGGGCAGGGTGTTCCTGCCAGGAGAACAACTAAGACTGACCCTAAGGAAGAGAGGCATGGGGCCTCCGGCAGGCTGTGAAGGAGGAGGTGTGGCTGGAGGGTGGGGGAGCCCAGGGAGGTCCAAGGGGCCAGAGGGAGGAGAGCAGTGCAACAGAAAGAGCCGGGCCGCACGATCGAGCTGCTCTCCGGGGCAGAGACTGCCCCTCGCCATCTCTGGACCTCATTTCCCTTGCTGGTGGGTTCCTCGGTGCCATGTGGTCCACCCATGCCCTCAGAGGAAAGACCCCAGCATCTCAGGAACCTGCCTAGGGCCCTCCAGCCAGTGAGACCAGGACTTCGGAGCCCCAGCCTCCCTGCTCCCAGACCAGAGTGGGTGGCGCAGGCCGGAAAGAGCACTGGGGGTGGGGCCTGCCCTGGGAAACCTGGGGTCCCCGTGCCTGCGCCAGGGCTGGGTCCCACAGTGTCCCACGCCGCCTGACAAGAGCCAGTCTCCGGAGCGGCCGGACGCGGTGCGGAGCGGCGGGAAGGGGCAGAGGGCACCCTTGAGCGGGGCACGTGTCCTTTGAGTGGGCTGCGCATGAAACCAGTCCAAAGAGCTGGCAGCCACTTGTCCCGAGCCTCCAGAGCAGGGAGCTGGGCAGGTGGGGTGTGGGACAGGACAGAGGCATTGGGAGCCAGGGCTCTGTGGGGCTGGCCAAGGGGCCTGGCACGAAGCTATGCCCGCCAGAGCCCCAGCTTCCAGAATGAGTTCTGGAAGGCATGGTCTGGAGCCCTGGGGCAGGACGGGCAGCCCGTGGGCAATGGCAGGTGACGGAGAAGGATGTGCCTCCTCCACGCCCCCACCCCCATACCCACAGCCCGGAGGTGGGGAGGGACCTTGTGGCCAGGGCAGCGCCCCCTGCCCCCAAGCAGGGGCAGACTTTCCAGATAGGGTTCCCAGCCTTGGCACTGAGACCTGAACTCCGGCTGTTCCCCACCCCAACTCTCTTCTCCCTGTGTTCACGTCTCAGTGTGGACTTGTGCCGTTTTACAAACAAGGAGTGCCCCTTCCAGCCAGAAAAGTTTGCCCCTGTCCTCTTGGCCCCAGAACTCCTTGGTGTCCACAAGAGCCCCAGGCCTGGGGCCTCCACAGAGGCGAAGCACTGTGTCACAGCAACCCCCCGCCCCATCGCCCAGAGGTGCCCAGGGCCTTTGGAGGTGGTGGTGAGCGACTTGGGGGCTGGGAGAGGGCAACGTGTGAAGGCTGCAGCCCAGAAAGGCCCATGTTCCCAGGACTGCCCCACACTCCAGAGCAGCCAAGCAGTGCCAGAGGGTCCCTCGCTCTCAGGGAAGGAGTGTCCCATGGCTGCGCCTGTCTCCCCTTGTGGCTCTTGGGGAGCATCAGCCCCGTGGGCCCCCCAGGAGGGCAAGGAGCAGGTGGCATTCTACAGGCAGCTGAGCAAGGCCTGGGCTAGGTTGGAAAGGAGGGGGAGATGAGCCCCCATCCCCCTTTGCCCCCAGACTCCCCTGGCTGCAGCCTGGAGGCGCTCTCCCAGCCACTGCAGGAGGAGGAGCCGTCCGGCCTGGATCTCCAAGATGTGGAGGAGGTCCAGATCGCCAGAGACACCTGCAGGCCAGGTGAGTGAGCAGAAACCCCGTCTGGCCCTGCCCGAGTGCATGTCCCATGGCTGCCGCGTGCCGGGCTCTCCGCAGCACCCCTGCATCGGGCACGACCACTGCCAGGACACCAGCTCATTTGTCCCTGCCTCAGTGCTCACTTTTGTCCTGGAGATGACCCCTACCCAGTTCAGTCCCAGTCTGTCACTGACATTTCCCCAGGCTGTGAGTGCAGCGCAGACCCCTTCCCTGAACCCCAGAGCCGTGGCCAGCCAGCATCTGCTGCTCAGTGGCACTCCGCAGCCAGGGAGTCATCTGGGTCCTACCCATCGTGTGGTGCCCTGGGCCTCCACTAGTCTCCTAGTTAAGCTCTGGTTCCCATCCCCTCCCCCTACAGCCTGGCGGGGCGGCACTGATCCCACCCCTTGCCACACGCACACCCTCACACCACCCCATGGAAGCCCTGGGAGCCGACCCTCCACACACACAGTGTTAGGAGGGGAGCAGCGGGCCAGGGCAGGAGACGGTGGCCACCCAGACTCCATCCTGTTCCCGGCAGTGCCCTGAAGTGGCCCCATCCCTGCCGGGAGCCCAAGCGGCCCCTTTTGGAGCAGGGGGCATGGTCCAGGTGGGTCGGCCGTCACCCCGGTCCCCAGCAGCTAGAGCTGCAGAGCCGGGGTGCGGCGGGGGAGGCCCATGCCTGAGGGGGTGCCATCTGCCCCTCCATGTCTCTTTTCAGACTCGGAGGCAGAGCCGGAGCAGGCCCCGTCATCCCCCCACCCCCACCACCCTGAAGCCCGGGCGGACCAGGCCGGGGGGGCACTGAGGACCTTTTCCCGTAGACCCCGGTGTGGGGGCCGCTTTGGGCAGGAGTCCAGCTTGGAGCGGCCCGTGGGCCAGCCGTTGGGGACCGCGCCTTGCTCCCAGAAGAGGGGCCCGTGGCGCGTGACGCTGCTGTCGCAGGGAGCCCCTGGGGCGGTGGGGGAGCCCGAGCGGCCCGGTGAGCTTGAGGGCGGCCGGGGGTCGGGGCCCGGGGTCCGGCAGGGCGGCCCGCGGGGCGGGAAGCCTCACCGCTGCGAGGCCTGCGGCAAGAGCTTCAAGTACCGGTCGCTGCTGCTCAAGCACCAGCGCATCCACACGGGCGAGAAGCCGTACGCGTGCCACGAGTGCGGGAAGCGCTTCCGCGGCTGGTCAGGCTTCATCCAGCACCACCGCATCCACACGGGCGAGAAGCCGTATGAGTGCGGCCAGTGCGGCCGCGCCTTCAGCCACAGCTCGCATTTCACGCAGCACCTGCGGATCCACAACGGCGAGAAGCCCTACAAGTGCGGCGAGTGCGGCCAGGCCTTCAGCCAGAGCTCCAACCTGGTGCGGCACCAGCGGCTGCACACGGGCGAGAAGCCGTACGCCTGCAGCCAGTGCGGCAAGGCCTTCATCTGGAGCTCGGTGCTCATCGAGCACCAGCGCATCCACACCGGCGAGAAGCCCTACGAGTGCGCCGAGTGCGGGAAGGCCTTCCGGGGCCGCTCCCACTTCTTCCGCCACCTGCGGACCCACACGGGCGAGAAGCCCTTCGCCTGCGGCGCCTGCGGCAAGGCCTTCGGCCAGAGCTCCCAGCTCATCCAGCACCAGAGGGTGCACTACCGGGAGTAGCGGGCCGGCGGCCGCGGCAGGAGGGGCCGGGTGGGGGGAGGTTGTGGAGAGAGGGCTCCCGCTCCCCCCTCGCGCCGCGCCGCTATCCCCACACGCCCAGCGGCCCAAATAAATTCTTTTTAACTGATGGAAGTAGGAGTTGCTGCTGCCTGTGTCGGGAGAGGTGTGGCTGGCTTTGGTCTGCAGGGGCCCCTGCCGGGAGGCCTCCTGACTTAACCTGGACCCATAGCCGGGTGTTTCCAGGTGCAGAGAGCCCAAGTGGGGCAGGCGAGGTCAAGTGGTGGCTGCCCAAGGCAAGGGCCCTCCTGTCCCTTACCTTGAGCCGTGTGCGAAGTGGCCCAGGCTTCATAGCTGCCTCCAGCCCCCAGAAAAGATGGGGTTGGGGGGGGAACGGGATGTTTGCCTCCTGGCAGGCATACACCTCTGCAGCTGTGGTCCGGCCTTGGCTTTGGCCTTCCTCAGACCTGGCCTGCAGCTCTGACTTCAGCCTGAAGTACCCGAAAGAGCTCAGCTTGGTGGAGAAGCCTGCGTGTTCCCCGCCCCACCTGCTCCCTCCTGAACACTTCAAGGACCCCGCCCCACACTGAGGAGCTGCTCAGCCCCTCCCATGGCTGCAACTCCAAGCTGGGCCTCCCCAGTTCCAAGCCCAAGGGCCTCTGCCTGGACCACTTTACCTCTCTGGGCCACGCTCCCAAGGCGCCATGGCCACCAAGCACTTTGGACTCCTCACCATGTGCCCCCACTCAGGGTAAGAGCAGGTGTAGGGGAGAGGAGTAGAGGTCAGGGTCAGGCAGTTTCTGGACCCCAGCTTTGAGGCTCCAGACACCTTCTGAGTCATCTTTGCTGGCCTGAAATAGAAGGGAAAGCTGCCTTCTTCCCCCAGTACGGCAAGGGTCATGTGGGACCTCGGTGTTCCAACAACCCTGCACACACAGCCCCCAGGGCTTCACGGGGAGCGGGGGTGACAGCCTGTGCACTGGAAGAGTCACCCCACCACCTCTGTGCCCAGGCTGCACTCGGATGCTGGTACCGTGACCAGACCTGGTAGGCAACCACCAAGAGCGGAACCTGGAGGTCCTCCACACTGCCCTAGACTGTCCCTAGACGCCAGTACCCCACGCACCTCTCTATAAGGACTGGGTGGGGCGGGGCCTGCACAGGTCAGACTGGACCTTTTTGTTCTATTCAGCCCTTCAACTGATTGAATGCGGCCCACCCACATACGAGAGGGAGCCCCTTTCAGCCTGCTAACTGAAATGTTCATCTCCAGAAACAGCTTCACAGACAAACTAGAATAATGTTTGACCAAATGTCTAAGCGCCCCATGGCTTGGTCAAGTTGACACATACAATTCACAACCACAAGCAAGGATAAGAATTGTCCTTAATGCATAGGGTCCGCCTAATTCCTGCGGCTACAGAGGGCCTCTCGCCGTGACAGAGAGCAGCCCCAGACCCGCCTCCTTCTATAGGGGCGAGGAGTCTTCTGAAGCTCAGGCAGCTTGGAAACATCCGGACGTGCGTGACGAAGCTTTGCACGCTGAAAAAAACAGCCGCAGGTTGGAGAGTGCCAGAGAGGACGGTCCCCCGGGGCCGCCGGGCGGGAGGCGCCGCAGAAGGAGCGCATCCCTCCCTCCCCGGGCGCCGCCCGCTCCGTCTGGCGCTCCTAGTGGCTGAGCCTCGCAAGGCGGCACCAGCCAGAGAAGCGGCGTTCGTGGGGCCTGGCGCGGGTGGGGAGAGGGACGGCGGGGGGACGGGAGGCCAGCGGGGAGCGCGGGTGGAGGTGAGGGACAAAACTTAAAGTCTGGTGACACTAGCATCTGAGTGTTATTCACAAGAGAAATGCTAAAGGCTGCAGTTTAGTCCGTGCTCAGGTGGCCTCAAGCGACACTTTGCGGGAAATCCTCACCCACGTGCAATCCCCCTGCTGTTCCTGGGCCTCAGACACGCGGCCACAGGGCAGACCGGCGCCCAATCAGGGCTGGAACCCGCAGTGCGCTCAAGAGACGAGGTGGATGTGCTGGCCGGGAGGGCACAGGCTGGAGCGCCGCGCACTGGAGCGTTTTGGGGTGGTGGGGTGAAGACCTCAGGACCGTCATGAACGCGCCAGCGGCCAGCGCGAGCTCAGGCTAGGTTCAACATCAGAGATTCACACCGGAAAGGAGCCAGTGAGTGGACCAGACATGGCGAAGCCTTTGGTAGGGGACAGTCGGTCGGGGATCAGAATTGATGTGCAGAGACACCCTCTGAATGTGGCGAATGTGGAGAAGCGCGCTGGCTGATAGCAGAGTCAGGGAGGGGACCGTGGATGCCGGGCTCAGGGACAGGCAGCAGTCATCTGCACCGGAGGGAACCGTGTCGCTGTCACCATGCGGGATACGACCATCACTCAACACTTCTGGCGTCAGAAATACCAGCGAGAGGACCCGCCACACCCCTGCAGCGCGCTGCCACTGCGGAGCCTTCAGGCAAAGACCTCGTGCCCCAAACACAGCACCGTTATGAGGGAAGCAGCAGGAGGTGACACTCTACTTCCCTCGTGTTCCCCCGACACCACAGCCGGGGCCCTCGCTGCAAAGGGCTGTGTGCCACACCCCCACGCTGAGCCCAGCTCGCCTTGGTTGCAGGAAACCAGAGCTGTCTCCTGCCCCTGCTGCAGGCCCCACCAAGACGCCCAAGAGAGGGAGGCTTCTCTACAGTCTGTTCGGCAGTGGACACATTTCAGGCACTCTCCCCAGCCTCGCCCTCCCTGTTGTTCAGGTTGTACCTCCGCCTTGGGGTAGCTCCATACACCCCTGTCTTGGCCTTGGAGGTCTCATGCTGCGCTCAACGAATTCTTCTCAGGCACCGCCCCCCCCCCCCAAGACCCCTTACTTTGTCTTTTCCTGAATCTTATTTCACGGGATGTGAGCACCCAGTGAGGGGCCACCAGGTTACACTGGCCGGGGAACGTGCTGGAAAACAGCTCGCCAGGCCTGGTGTAAAGCAGGGAATCTGGGTTTTCTCCCAACACCCCCAGGGACAGTGACAGCGCTCCAGCTTGGGACCCTCTGGTCTCACGCGCCCTCAAAGGAGGAGCACCTGTGCGGGCAGGTTGGGCTCAGACCCTGCCTGGCCCGGCCACTGGGACTGCCCGGCACACAGCCCGGCCAGCTGTCCCAGCCGGGGCCTCCGTTCTAAGCACCCGACTCCCTCGCTGGCCGCAGGGCTCTTGGACTGGCCGTAGCGGTGCACGCGGTGCACTCGCCCCAGTCCGAGTCCAGGCTGCAGCGATGCCGGCCTCGCCAGGCCTTGCCCGCGGCCCTTCCTGCCCGGATCACTCCAAACCCCGCAGACCCGGGGGTCTCCACTCAGACGCTGGCCTCCCGAAGCCCCTCCTACGGCCTTCCGGGCCCTACACGCCAGGTGCCCCGGCTCATCGCCTCCGCGACCGCTGCCGGGAGGCTCCGGCGCCCCGGCAGCCCCGCACCTCGGACAGCTCCCGGCTCGCGTGCCCGCCTCAGGCTCTCTGGCGCCCCCGCGCGGGTCCCCGGGGCAGGTCTCCGAGCTTCCTGGGGGGCCCGGAAGTGCCGGCGGCGCGGGGCGGGACTTCCTGTGGGCGCGGCGCGCGCCTGCGATTCCGCCGGCTGGGGTCGCGGCCTCCTGCGGCCTTGCGTCCTGTGGCCGCCGGGGCCCGCCGGGGCCAGGGCGGCTGGAGCTGCGGGAGGGAGCCGAGGAGGGGCGGCGGCGCGGGCGTCCCCGCTCCGGGGCCCCCTGACTGCTGCTTCGCCGCGGCCCCGGCCTGACGCGCGCGTCCCCACGGCTCGGGCTTGCGGGGCGGTGCCGGCGGCCCGGGGCCCTCGTCGCCCTTCCGGGGGATCCCCGCGCCCCCGACGACGGCAGGAAGCCGAGGCTGCGAGGAGACTCGCAGGAAGCGGGGCTCGCGGGAAGCCGGGCGGGGCCCCAGACGGAGAGCCGCGGTCCGCGCCGCACGGGGACCTCCGAGGGGACAGCTGCCCACGTGTGCCCGCGGACTCCCGGCCCTTTCCTGGGTCTCAGGCAGGGGATGTCCTCTGTCCAGACCCTCCCGCGCCGGCCTGGGAGGCGGGTGCTGTGACCCCGGCCCAGGGCCTCCCGGCCGGCCACCCCGCCTCGTGTGTGCAGCAGCCCTGTAGGCCGCCGTCCCTCGCTCAGCGCACGGGACCCTCCAGCTGCCCCGGTGAGCACCCCCGGCTCGCAGGGCCGCAGCCAGCCCGCAGAGGGTCGGCGGTGAGCCACACCTGGAACAGATGGAGGGACAAGGGGCAGATCGCTTCCCTGGACCGCGACCCACTCGTCCGCCCGGCAGCACCCTCCGCCGGTCCCGTCCGGGAGAGGGCACCAGGCGATGGAGCAGGAGGGGCCACACTTCACATCTCTGAAAGGCCTGGACACTGTCCACAGTCCCTATCCTTGAACGGCCCTCAAGCGTCTTTAAAATCCTTGGAAGTGTGTTCGTGGATTCGGGTTTTCCCTTGCGGGCCTCTCCTGAGCCTGAGCCTGTCCATGTTGTCGCCGCGGGGCCACCTCACGGTTTCCTGGCCCCCGAACTTGGAGAGCTTCCCCAAGCTGCATGGCTGCTGTGGGACACAGGAGACGGAATTTTCCCGAGATGGAGTGGTTAACATTTTTAATTTCTTCATCAGCGTGTAATTTAACATACTTAAAACTCCCCCACCTTCAGTGTCCTGTCCCTGGGGCCTGGCCTCAGATCGCCGGCCTCACCTGAGCATGCAGCGCCACTCGCGCGCCCCCTCAGACGGGCCCCCTAGGCAGCGACCCGCGGCTCCGGGTCAGCGCCTGCCCGCAGACGGTCCAGCCAGACCTGTCAGAGGTGGGGCTTCCCAGGCTGAGCCGCAGGGCTCCCCTCGCGGCTCGCCATTCTTCATGATCTTGATCTGCATGCTTTTGGCGGTTTGAGGGAAAGAAGTCAGTAAAAAGCAGTTATCTTTGACCGGAAGTTCTAGTTTATTTTTCGGAAAGGTAAGCAGATCCTACATATTTTCAGCGACATTGCTCTGTCGCACTAGCACCGAGCCAGCCTGAGGCACACGAAACACAAGCTGCAGGGGCATCTTTCCAGTCCGACACAGGGCGCGGAGACCCTCCTGCGGGGACCCCAGGGCGGCCGGCCAGGGCCAGGAGCAGGCTCAGTGCAGTGGTGCAAGCCAGCGCTCTGTCCCGCCTCCCCGCTGCTGTGAGACGACGCTACACCAGCCAACTTGCAGCTTGCGGGCTCTCCTCCCCCTACCCCTGCAGGAACCCACAGTCCCAGCTCCTGAGCCTCCCAGGTGAGGTGCATCCATGAGGAGGCCAGACCCCCAGGGGGTTAAGCTGCACTCCTCATATGTGGGATGAGGACGGTCCAGGGGCACACTGCCAGCCCTTTCCCGTGTCCCCACACGTCACAGCTTTCCTGCCACCCGGCCCTGGGCCCTTCTTAGCCTGCCTCTGGCCTGGCCTACCCCTGCTCCCAACACACCCCTTCCTACCTGGAGTATCTGTCCTTGCTGCCTTTTAATCCCTCACCCCGGCTCTAAGAAGACCCAAGTCTCTCCACGCTGTGGCTTGGAGTCTGATGACATTTGCATGTGCCCCACAAGGAGGAGCAGATTCTGCCGGAAATCCTGGCAGAGACAGACCCCCAGGGTGTGTGTGAAGAGGAGAGGGGGTGGGCAGAGCTCCCAAGGCCTCACCACTGGGCCAAGGACCTGCTGGGTCCTGCAGAAGCCATGGGGTGCCCAGGGGCTGGTGGGGCTGCCCCCAAGGAAGACGGGAACCATGACACGAGCCAGGAGGCAAAGGCAGCCTTACCTGAGCCTGGTGACCCACCAGGAAACTGGACAGGTGGGAGACACCGTAGTTGTGGCCCCGGCTAGAGGGGACACTAAGAATCCAGTAGGTGTGGGGAGACCCAGTGGGCCAAGCCAGCAATCACCCTGGCGGAGTCCCGCAAGGTCACCCGGCGCGGGGCCCTCGTGCTCCAGCCTTGGAAGCTTCCCGGCTGGGAGCAGCCTCCCGAGGGCGCTGGGGGCTGGAGGGGTTTTGGCCACCGGCCGGACACTGTGAAGCAGGGGCGCAGGCCCACGCGCGCGAAGCCGTGCGAGCCCGGGAGAGCCTCGTGCACAGCTCGCCCTTCACGCCGCACCCGCGGCCCCACAGCGGCAAGCGACCCGGTGCGCGCCCGGGCGCGGACGCGCCTCCCGCCGCTGCCGGCCCCTGATCCAGCGCCGTCGGTCCTCAGAGCCCAGGAAGCCCGGCGGCCGCGCCAGACGCGGGGGTGCGCCCTCACCCCGGGCCAGGCTAGCCGGGCCCTACCGGCGGGAGACCCAGCGGCCTGCCGTGGACAGACTCGCGGGGAAGCGCAGGACCCGAGGGCGGCGCGGACCCCGCACGGCAGCCCCGGACCGAAGCTCCCGCCCAGCTTTCCTGCGGCTGTCGGGCGCCGACGGTCTTTCCATTGCCAAAGGGCTCTTACGAAGGGTTACTACGCAAATCGTCCGTCCTGTCCGGCCCCTCACTTAGTTTGCGGGCTCCTGGTCCGGGTCCTTGCCCCGCGACACGGACTCGTCCGCTCCCTGGCAGCTCGTCCCGGGCCGTCGGGGGGGCAGCTGGGAGGGGGCAGGGTCGCGCAGCCCTTCCCGTCTCAGTGCTGGGATCGCGGGCTCGGGGCGGGGGGACTGTCCTGCAGCACCGAGGGGGCGGGGCCGGCGGCCTGGGGAGAGCCTGCGCCGGGGGCGGGGCCGGGGTCCAGCAGGTGGTGGGAGCCAAGGCTGGGGAGCGGAGGCGGGACTTGTCGCTGGGAACACCGCTTGTGGGAGGAGCCGCCCGCCACAATACCCGAGGTATTCCCTGGAATGCGGAGGGAAAACTCTCTCCTTCGAGATCATCCTTTTAAAATGTCTTAATTTTTACGTGTTTTTTATTGTTAGAAATAAGTAGTGCAGCGTGTGGTGGGCGTTTGCGGATGCCGGCGGCCGGGAAAAGCCTCGGCACACGAGGTGCGGGGGCTGGATGGGCGGGCTGCCCTTGGGGATTGTCGAACCGGAGAGGCTCCAGAGGAGGCCGGGGCCTGGCCGGAGAGGCCGAGGAGGACGGGGTGGGCTGCAGGGTCCTGAGGAAGCTCTGGGCCTGGCAGCCTGTGATCTCCATTCTGCCCTCTTCACACTGGGATTGTGAAACTTCTTTTGGGCCAGAAGAGTAACTATCCTGGGGTGGGGGGGGGGGGGTTCAGATGGCCTGGGCTCATTCCCTCCTGGCCCCACTGCTGGCCACCAGCCAGGGCTGTCCTCTGTGGTCTTGGCCCTCATCTTTTCCCTCAGGTCACAGCAGGATGACACACCCTAGTCCCCATGAACCTGGCTGCACCTACAGCTTGCGATAAAAGGGAACCACGACGAGCCAGCAGGCTTTCTCCAAATTCTTTCTGCCCTCTGCCTAGTGACCAGCAGTGTTTTGTCAGCCTGGGCCGGGAACGACAAGACCGAAGGAGCAGAGCCCGCCAGCTGGTTTCCAGCTGGTTTCCAGCCACAGAGACTGGGTCCTGGTGTCTCAGTACCAAAGCAGCCAGGATTATCCTGACTCGGTGAGGCTGTCACTTCCTTTACCCATGTGCCAGCTCCTTCCTCGGGAAACCCCCACTTTCTCCTCTGCAAAGTAGTGTCTCTCTCTCAGGGACCTTACTACCAGAAGGAGTGACAGACACAGTGAGGGGCTACAGACAGGCTGCACCAGCAGAGGGACAGACCCCATGTACAGCAGGGGCTGCAGACCAGTCGGCGAGACTCTGGCCCTGCCCTCCTCAGCAGGTGTCCAGCCTGGCTGACACCTCTCTGCTGCTCCAGGCACCTGCCCGGTCTTGGGGGCCCAGGGCCTGGATGCTCGAAGTCAAGCGGACCACTGCCAAGGCAACAGTGTGAGCAACAGGAACTCCTCAGCAGCGTCTGGGGCGCCCCCAGGCTGGGAAGGACTGGGGGCGGCCCATAGGGGCAAGCACTGCTCCAGCAACCCAGGGAATCCAGGTTTCCTGGCGGGGACCAGAACCTTGCTCTGCCCGTCTCCCTGTGCCCTTCCCACCTCTCATCCCTCCAGTGCCCCGCGTGGCCTGGGGCTCCAAAACGATCTAGGGGAACAGAGGGAGAGGAGTGCTCCCCAGAAGGCAAGGCATGCTCTTGCCAGAATGTATGAGGGAAGGGGTCCTGAACAGAAGCAAGTAATAGGTCCCTCGGATCCCCCCCGCCGGAACCTGCTGGAAAAGAAAAATAACGCGCAGGCCAGGATGGGGTCACCGCTCTAGCCAGCAAAAAGAAAGCCCTCTCCTGCCTCCTGGTTGTCAAAGCAGTTCCCGCAAGACAGGAAGTGGACCCCAACCCATTTTTTTATATTATAGAGGCAAAATATTTTGTAGAAAATTTGGGAAACGGAGATAAACAGATGTCACAGTAGTCCTGTGTGGCAGAAATGTACTCTTCAAATTTGTTTTTATCTACACAGATCCTTTTCTCCCAGACCTTTTTAAATGCTTTGCAAACACCAAGTGCGTTGGTTTCCTAATGCCTTTGTGTGTGCTTCCTACACTCGGGTGTTCTACGGAGCCACAGGACAGTCCCTGCCCCCAGCTCTGCCTGTGTCCACTGCTGTCACTGCGGTGCATTCCCTCCCATCTAGCGGCCATATCCTGCCTCCGGCTGCCACGTGTCCTCACGGTTCCTACTGTCATCAGCTCCCCCGCCTTGCTCCTCAAGGATGGCTTACTAGTTGCAAAGGGAGGAGAGGAACCACACAGTGGGAAACCCAGACAACACTTGGACCATGTAATCAAAATGATCCCTAGCTAGTGACCAGCTGACAGACGCAGTGGACACCTCACTGCGGTCCCCGCTCTGGCAGTGTAGGACCCGTGTTTGGTAAGGAGGAAAGGGAACGAGTCTGTGGACAGTGCCGGTGGAGCTTCCCAGGCTGGGAAGCAGAAGGAGCAAAGGCTGAGAGAAAGGCAGGAGCAGGCCTGGCAGGTTCAGGGAATGACAGCAGGTCCCATGGTTGGGAGATGGAGAGGTGGTGCTGGACATGCTGGGGTGACAGGCCAGCGCCAGGCTGATGAAGGTGAGGGCGCGCTGGGCACAGCAGATGGCATGGAGTTCCTAGCTCCTGGAGAGCCAGAGCCCTCCATGGCCGCCACTGCTGGCCCAGCCCAGCTATGACAATCCCCTTCTTCCTGCCTGGCACCAGGAGCCACTCACCACCTGTGCTTCTGTTTGGTGAGTGGGGTTAAGGACACAGGGCAGACACTAGTGCATAAGACTTTTGTAGAAGCTTGTAGAGAGGATCACCGTCAGGGAGCAGGTGAACATTTCCAGGGGCCCTCCGTGCTCTGGGGTTTCCGTCTGAAGGAGGAGGCTGAAGGGAGGTCACAGAAGTCACTGACAGGAAAGCTCCCGGCGCACGGAGAGACAACTGTATGGTGCCTTAGGGACATGCTGTTCGAGACCCAAGCCCCATGATGCACACGTGTGGAAGATGCTGTGAAGGTTTCTCAGCAGTGATGAAACATGAGAGCGTCCACTGTGTTGAGAAACCCCGGAATGCAGTGCCCATGGGAAAGCCCGCATCCCGGCCGATGAGGGGCCAGACGCCAGGGAACTCCCAACTCCCACCCTCAGGACCTGAATCCCGCTAACATCCCAGCCTGGAGGCAGACGCTACCCCTTGGAGCCTCAGGAGAGACCCGGTCCCCACCCACACCTTCAGGGCACCCTGGGACAGACCCAAACCCAGACGTGGCTGGGCTGGGCCCGACTCCCTGACCCAAACAAATGGAGATCGTAAAGGTAGGGAAGCTAAAGGAACATCATTTTTTCTTAATTTATTTTCTTAAAGACTGAGAGAGAGAGAGAGAGAGAGAGAGAGATCACAGAGGGGGAAGGGTCAGAGGGAGACGCGGCCTCCCCGCTGAGCCGGGAGCCGATGCGGGGCTCGATCCTGGGACTCCAGAATCACGACCCGAGCCAGAGACAGTCGCTCCACTGACTGGGCCCCCCGGGCGCCCCCAGAGTGCGGTTTCCCCGCTAGGCGCGAGCACACGGGCCTCCGAACGGCCGACGCTTGTTCCCGCCGCAAGCGGCAGCCAGACGGTCCTCACCGAGCCCTGTCCCCCGCGCACACGCCCGCACACAGCCGGAGGGGCCAGATCCCGGCCGCGTCCCAGCGAGCGGCGGACCGGCCCGGGCCGGCATCAAGCCCCTGCCGCCTCCCCCCCCGCCTCGGGCAGGGCCGCACCCGGGCCCCAGGCCACGCGGGGCTCACGCCCCCCCGAGTCCGCCAGAGCTGCGGCTGCCCTCGTCGCCCGCCACGAAACGTCCCCACCCGCTCCGCTCGCGCCCGACGTCGGCCCCCGCGAAGCCCAGCGTCCGCACGGCGGGTCCTCGGCCCCCAGTGCGCGGGTGCGGAAGGTCGGCGGGGAGGCCCAGCGGGCGCAGGAGGGTCCGGCTGCCGAGCGGGGGCCGCGCGCCCGGAGGGGGAGGGGGCGGCTGCGGCCTCCCTCCCCGCCGCGGGTGCTCGCGGCCCCTGGCCCAGGGAGCTTTCCCCACACCCTGCCCGGCCCCGCTGCTCCCCCGCCCCCCGCCCACGGCCCCCGGACTCGGCCCACCCCTCCCCCACCCCTGCCGGCCCGCACGGCCTTCGTCCGCTCCTTCGTTCATCCCGCGGCCCCCGACCCCACCCGGGCCTGGCTGGAGGCGAGGGAGGAAAGACTTGGGAGGGTCGCGGCTCTGGGAGGCCGGCAGGCCGCAGCGGGGCGGCGGTGGGGTCCGTGAAGACGCGGCGACCGGAGCCAGCGCCCGGGCCGCCAAGCTGGGGAGCCGACCCAGGGAGCAGCGAGGTGCACGGCCCTCCTGCGGCCTAGAGCGTCACCGGAAGTGCCCGCGCCGCGGCCGCCCGGGCAGCCGGGTACATAGTCCTCCCGGCGCCTAGAGCGTCACCGGAAGTGCCCGCGCCGCGGCCGCCCGGGCAGCCGGGTACATAGTCCTCCCGGCGCCTAGAGCGTCACCGGAAGTGCCGCGCCACCGCGCGGGGGACGGCGGCGGTTCCGGGGAGCCGAGGGGCTGCAGGTGAGTGGCGGCGTCCGGCTGCGGGCCCCCCCCCCGGAGCGGGGACCTGGGGCTCGGGCGCGGACGTGTGTGCTTATGCGGGGCGCTCGCTTCGGCAGAGCTGCACGTGCGCCGTGGGGAGTGACAGCCGGAGGGGAGTCGCGCCCTGAGCAGCGAGCTGGCGTGGGGACGGCTCCCTCCGACGGTGTGACAGCCGGGACCAGCCCCCGACCGGTGCGGCGGCCCCGGACAGCCCCGCCCCCACCCAAGCCAGTGGGACGGCCTCAGGGGACCCCGACCGGTGGGACGGCGGCGGGGACGGCGCCCCTGGTCCCGGGTGGTCGCCGGGGGCCGCTGCGTCCCCCGCGGCTCCGGCCCTTTCCGGCCCAGATTTTCGTTGAAACGAGGCCCTCGGCTTGCTCGGCGGCACCTTGGAGGCGCAGCGTCCGTGTGGGTCGCGCTCCCAGCGCCGCGGTGTGTGGGGTCGCTCCCCGCAGGTGTTACTTACCGTCCCGAAGAGTAGGAACGTGGTGTTTCTGTTTGAAGATTTTACTGATTTGCCAGAGAAAAAGAAACGGGGCAGCGGCGGGCAGAGGGGAAGCAGGCTCCCCGCCGAGCAGGGAGCCGGTCGGGCCGGACCATAGGACCCGCGATCGTGCCTGACCGCAGCCGGAGGCAGGCCGTTACCCGACCGAAGCGCCCGGGCGCCCTGCGTCACCGTCCTCCGCTGCGAATCAGGGGTCGGACGAGGAACTTCCGTCCAACACGGCGCTGGCCACCTGCCAGCTCTTCCGGGGGTCACGTGGTGACTTCACCCGCTCGCCCTGGTTTCCCACCAGTGTGTCGTGCTCCTCACGGAGCAAGGCCGTGATCCTGTGTTAGAAACAGGCCACCGACCCCCGCCCCCGCCCCAGGTTCTTTCCTTCTCTCGTGTCCGCACTGGACTTCCTCGTGTGCTCGCATCTGCCAGGCGGTGCCTTCGGTGTTGAGCGCGGTGGGGTCATCCTCAGGCCAGACCTGCACCGGTAATTTCCTGTTTCCCTGGTTTCGTAATTTTATGATCAGATCTTTATAATTACCAAGAAAAGCCGTACACCCCTAGATGTGTCTCCAGACACCTGAGGACTGACCAGCGGGCGCTGGGCTTGTTCCCCGCGAAGCAGGAGCAGGACCAGGCTGGCAGCTAGCCCCGGGCTGCCGCTTCCAGCTGTGCTCTCAGCCCGCCCGGGCAGGGCTCAGGGACGCCAGCGTGGTCCAGACGGCGTTCCCACACTGCACCCTATGGAGCCCTAGCTAGTGGGGTGTCTGTTTAGTCATGACTTCGAGTTCTCATGGCAGACACAGGCCCGTGCGGTCCCCAGCAGTGGCTCTGCGCTCACCCCACCTCCTCTGTCACTTTCTCCCCTTGTCTTCTCTCTTACCCAGGCAGGGATCCCCACTCCTGGTGCTTCTGTAAGGCACGGCAAGGAGAGCCCCCAGGCCTGGGTCTCCAGAACACCACGGAGAGGGCTACCCTGATGGACACACACACAGGTGAGGGGTGGGCAGCAAGGTGGGGTTAGGGAGGAGGGAACAGCTTAGGAATCAGGGCTCCCAGAGCCCACCTGTCTGGCTGCTAGGGGATGTAGCTGGGTTTGGGCAGCGCTTCCCTGTCCCTTTCTTTGCCTAACACAGCTCCCACCCCTACTGCCTGCCGTCCTCGCCACTCCATGTTCCATCCCCTTGCTCTCGTGGCCACACTCTGCACCCCTCTTCTCTGCCCCTCTCCTGCCTGGAGACTTCTGAGAACGAGACTGTTAATTCTGGCCCCATTTCTCAGGGCCCGGCTAGCCTGGGCTCAGACTAGGAGGCCCAGAAGAGTATGGAGAGAAAACCTGGCTAGCCTCCCATCCACAGCCCTCCCAGGCTCCAGGCCCCCCTCTGTTCTGAAGGTTTAAGGCCTTGATTACGGGCTGTCGAAGCTGAGGACTCCTGTCCCGCTTACCGTTGTCACTGCGGCCTGGGACAAGCAGTGCCTGGGACGATGGCCGACCCCCGTGCAGCACGGACACTCACGCTGCCGCAGGCTCTCCCACCTCCCGGCTCCGGTGCAGCGTGCTCGGCAGCGGGAGCCTGGCTGGAGTAGACCCTGGCCCACAGAACGTACTGCAGACCCCCTTCCCACACACCTGCACCCGTTCTCCCTGGAAGCCAGAGAACCCCTGTGTCAGGTGATTCAGCCGCCCTGTGTCCACGAACACACGCTCGTCCCTTCTTTGGGTCCTGCCATGAAGCTGCCCTTCAAGTCCTGGGCTTGCCCAGCCTACCTTGTCTGACCTTCATCCTGGCCAGATCTGTCCCAACGGGGCTCTTCACTGTCCTGCGGTTTTGGACCAAGTAACGGTTTTAGCAAATGTCAACATACACAGAGTGACGAAGAAACAGGTCACAACAAAGCGCACGTTTATAAAGGGAATAGGACCACCGTGTCCTGGTTGCTGGTCCCAAGCACATGTCCTGGGGTCTGTGGCCTGAAAGCAGGGTGCAGGGGAGCGTGAGACCGGTGGTAGGGCTGATGGGGCTGGTGCACGTCAGTCGGGAGACCAGCAGCTTTGGCCAGGGCACTGAGTGTCTTGGTTCGAAACCAAGTTCTAACCTTTTGGGAAGACTTCCCTCCACCAGGGTTTCTCAGCCTTGGCACTGGACATCCTGGGATGGAAGACTTCTCGTGTCCTCCCAGGTGTCCTGGGCATTCTAGAATAGTCAGCATCCCTGGCCTCCACCCACAGAAGACCAGGACCACCTCTCACAGTTGTGACAACCAGAGATGGTTCCCACGGGCACAACTGCCCCAGTTGGGAACAAGGCCTCCAAGTTTAGGGCTCCTCAGGGCACCCTGGGAGCTCATCACTGAGAGGATCCCCCCTCCACACCCACACGCACACACAGGGCTGCCTGCTGGGGGCTGGGATGGCCTCAGGAGGCAGGACCCAAGGCCTGACCCACTGGAACTGGAAAGGGTGTATGTGCCCCCCCCCCCCCGCTTTTAATTCTGAATAATTCTTCCTTCAAAACCAGTGCCTCTGAGTTGTTTTCTTGAACTTCTAAGTCTGCCAAACCTCACGACCAGACTGGGCCTTCCTAGAGGGCCTCCTGTTTCTTGGCCCTGTGCCTGGGGTCTCTCCCCATCTCCAGGTGCTCAGGTGGACAGCCCCCTAGCTAGTTAGTTAGTTAGGAAGTTGATGGAAAGCGGCTGTGGGTGCCTGCCCGCTCCACCGCCCCGGGGAATCCTGGCCTTGCCCCGCCCCTGCCCCCCCACGCAGGAGCCTCTATCACCTGGGCGGGCTCAGTCCTCGACAGGTGCCCTGTTACAGCGGTGCAGGCACAGCCCCCTTGGTACCCCTAGAAAGTGCCCTGGGGGCCCTCCTACCGAGCTACCTGCGAGGAACCATCCTTGTCTCACCTCCCGGGCCCGCAGGCCCTGCAAACGTGGCAGGAACTACCTGGCATTCTGTCCTGCGGCCACATCCCTACAGCCATTTGTCTTCATGGGCGTGTGGTCTGTGCCCGGGAGACAGCAGGGCCAGGGGCAACCAGCAGCCTCCCCACCGAGCAGCCAGGCCCGGGAGGCCCCGCAGTCCAGCCCGCGGCTCCGGACGCTATTGCTTGCTCTTGCCACGGATTGGTCTCTGAGGAAGGATTCTCTTACTTGCCTGGACCAGAGACCTTTGAGTTTGGTGGGTCGTGGGGAGGTGTCAAGGACAGAGTTGTTGGGGGGTCCAGAGCTGGGGAAGTGAGCTGGGGCGAGGACCCGTGCCTCCTGGTACCTCTGCCTCGGTGTTCCTCTGGCCGTGTTCTTTGCCTTCCAGGCCATACAGCAGAGCCAGCGGCACCCAAGGCCCGGGCTTCTGTCTCCTGCTCTCCTGAGCCTGAAGGGAGAGGCTCAGGCCACCCTGGAGTCCCAGCGGAGGGACCACAGGCATTGGGGAGAGCTGGGCAGACGTGGCGCCGGTGTCTGCCACACACCGTTACTGTCAGCTCTGCCCATACCCCGGTGGCCACCACCCTGTCCACGCCCATGCAGCTGAGTGCCCTCAGAGCTTCCTTAGGCCTCCAGTCACTCGCCTCTGACCCTCTTTTCCAGCTTCCCTGGCACAGGCGGCAGGTGGCAGCCAGGCTTCCTGCTGGGCTCCTTCAGTGGCCGAGCAAGGGGCTCAGAGTGCCAAGCCGACGCCAACGCAGGAGGCTTTGGAAGAAGAAGAGCCTCGCCAGGGAGAGAGAGAGCTGGGCCCGTTACAGGGGCCTCCCTGGGCCCTGGGACTTCTGGACGGCTGTGGGAATGAGGAGGCCGGAGACAGGCCTAGAGATTCCCTGAGGGTACCAGTTGTTCCTGCCAAACCTGGAGGGCAGTGTGGTCTGCACGGCAGAGTGTCCCCGTCAGAAGCCTCCCCAAACGCTCGCTCTGCCGCAAGCAGGAGGGGCCCCTGCAAAGGGCGGCCTTATCAGTGTGGCACCTGTGACCGGAGCTTCAAGTGCTATTCAGACGTGGTGAAGCACCAGAGCATTCACTCCGGAGAGAAGCCGTACGCGTGCAGCGACTGCGGGAAGGCCTTCATCCACAGCTCGCACGTGGTCCGGCACCAGCGCACCCACCACGGGGAGAAGCCCTACGTCTGCACGGAGTGTGGGAGAGCCTTCAGCCAGAGCTTCAACCTTGTCCGGCACCAGCGAACTCACACGGGAGAGAAGCCGTACGGATGTGCTGAGTGCGGCAAGTCCTTTGGTCAGCGGTCAGACGCCGCCAAGCACCAGAGGACACACACGGGCGAGAGGCCGTACGCGTGCAGCGAGTGCGGGAAGGCCTTCCTGCACAGCTCCAATGTGGCTCGGCACCAGCGCACCCACCATGGGGAGAGCCCCTACGAATGTCAGGAGTGCGGCCAGGCCTTCAGCCAGAGCTCCAACCTCCTGCAGCACCGGCGAGTGCACACGGGCGAGAAGCCCTACGCCTGCCCGGAGTGCGGCCGCGCCTTCAGCCGGAGCTCCTTCCTCAGTGAGCACCAGCGCATCCACACCGGGGAGAAGCCATACGCCTGCGGGGAGTGTGGCCGCGCCTTCAGAGCCCTGTCGGGCTTCTTCCGGCACCGGCAGGTCCACACGGGGGAGAAGCCTTTCCACTGCACCAAGTGCGGCCGTGCCTTCCGCCTGAGCTCACACCTGATCCAGCACCAGCGCGTCCATGGCACAGACTGAGCCTGCAAATGGGCCAGGATGCAGTGGGTGCAGCACCCATGAAACTCTGGCTGTGCCTGGAGGGCTGTGTCCCTCATCCCACCTGCATGAGGAGGATGAGGGAGCAGCCCAGCGCTTTAAGTTCTTGCCCATGGGGAAGCCCCTAGTGTGTCCTCTGCTCCCTGGCTGGCGGTCAGAGGAGAAGGAGTCCAAGGAAGGCTGGTTTAATAGCAGGGAACAAAGGCTTTCCCGAAGGAGGGCAATCTGACGAGGACACGTGTCCCCTGAGACTGATTTCGTATCGGTAGCACTTGCTGACGTGTGATTCACGTTTGCATACTGCATAGATCTTAAGGGCTGGGTTTATGAGACTTGACAAATACAACCTGTTTTGACCTTTAGAACCACTGTGCTCTCAAGATAACAGACTGTCTCCATTGTCCCCTTAGCCTCAGAAGCACCCAGTGATATCATTTCTGTGGCTCGTTTTGCTCGTTCTAGAACCTTATGTAAATAGAATGATTTCACATATACTTTTTAATGTCTGGCTTCTTTTCCTCTGCTTAACGTTTTTGAGATTTATCTCTCAGTGGTTCTTTGTTTTGCTTTATTGTGTTCTTAGTTCCATGGCGGTTTTTAAAAGGCAAGAGTCCCTTTCTATTTTGTGTCAAAGCTCTGAGTTTATGTCTGTGTCTCTCCGTCCGAGTAGGAGCTCCTGTAGCCAGAACTGATTGAACACAGCCCTCAATTCAGAGTATGCCAGAACAGAACATACTCCACCAAAGGGTGTCTGTGAAGTCTCTCGGGAAGGGTGTAAGAGATGCCCCACAGAGACCACAGGCTGGGCCAGAGGAGGAGAGGACACAGATCTGCTGTGTTTTCACACCGTTTCAGAGAATGCCACTTGCAGAGCTCTGCTCGGCCTCTTAAAGGCAGTACAAGGAAAGGAAGTTTAAGATATTTGTACTTTTTTTTTTTTTTAATTTAAATTTTACTAAGTTAACATATGGTTCAGTATTGGTTTCTGGAGTAGAATTCAGTGAGTCAAGATATTTGTACTTTTGGGGCACCTGGGTGGCTCAGTTGGTGGAAAGGGGAAGGAAAGGAAAGGAAAAGAAAGATATTTGTGCTTTCTGCAGATGTTTCCTAGGCACACACTTGTCCAGGCTCTGTGCACTGTTCTGGGAGAGACAAAACCAGCCTGACACATGTACTCAGGGACTCTACAGGTTAGAGGGTGACCCAGACAAGGAAAGCCTCTCTGTAGCACCCAGTGAAAAGCCCAGGAACAGCAGTACCTCCAGAGCACCAAGAGCACAGACGATCGGGGCAAGAGAAAGACATTGGGAAGAGTTCCCACGAGGGCTGATTCCAGAGCCCATTCTTCAAAAGATTTCATCAACAGATGGGCTCAGTGTCATGTACAAAGCAGAGGTCAGGGTGCACTCGGGGGTGTGAAAGGGTACGAGACATGTGCACACTTGTGGAACCTTGGAATCTGCAGTCAGAGAAGGCAGAAAGTAAAACTCAAGTGAATTCACTATTTATAACTTACTATTTCACATCATACCACAACAGCTCCTTGGATGCAGACATGTGTTATTCGCCAGGAATGGAAGGACAGAACGGCAAAGCGTCTTTGTTGCACATCCTAGAATTCTGCCATAATAAATCAAGTGAGGTCATCTTGTTGAAAGTTTACTGTAATGACTAAGAAAAGTCAGCAGTCACCTGGCCATGAGTCCTGGGGCCCAGCTTCAGGATCCCAGTCTGTGCTGGCCAGGCTGTGGTTCAGTGCCATTTCCTGGTTATTACCTGCTCCAGCTTAACTACTGATTGTGTTATTTTGGGTCCTATAAGCAACTGGGACCTCTAAAATCGCTGTACAAGTCTAAAGCTCTCGGGGGTCACCTATTTCTTTTCTGATGCAAGCTTAGGCCAAGGGCTATGCATCCTGTGGGGGCAGAGCTGCCCTCAGGTGGATTCAGTGGCACCACAGCTACTGGGCGCCTGACTCTTGGACCAATGGGGAGGTAGAAAACTGAGCCCACAATTCTGGTGCTGAGCCCAAATCCTCAGATAAGCTGAAGGGTCCCAGGTTCGTGGTGCCTCTCAGAGACCAGTAGAAGCCAAAGCATTAACACTTTGGAGGAATCAGACCTGTAGTATTCCTGTTTATAAGGTCAAGCAATGAGCTTAAAGATCACCAACCACACGGGAAGTTCTCACTGAATGAGGGACAAGGAAAACAGCAAACAGTAGACAGAAACCTCAAAGAACTGCAGGTAATGAAATCGCCAGGTGATACAAGCCAGGGAACAGTTATGTGTGAAGTGTGCACAGAAATAAAGAAGCCAGTCACAGCAATGAGAAAGCAATATCAGACTATCAAGCATGGACGGGCAGGGTTTTTAAAGAACTTTTAGAATGAAAAATACAACTGTTGAAATAGAACTAAGTGGGTAGGTTAAATAGCAGAGGAGATGCTGCTGAAGAGAGCATTAGTGTAGTGGAAGACACATCCAAGGAAATCGGATACCACATAGACAAGTTGATGAAAAATCTAAAGGAAATGTGAAAATATTTGTAAAGCAGAATAAGGAAGTCTGGCGTAGACCTGATAGGAGCCCCCGGAGAAGAGAGAGTGCAGGAGAGGACACCCAGTGAGGCCCTGCGATGACACGCGCCCTGATTATGCCAAGTTCAACTTTTTTATTTAAAGATTTTAAAAATTTATTTGTCAGAGAGAGAGAGAACGCACAAGCAGGCAGAGTGGCAGGCAGAGGCAGAGAGAGAGAGCAGGCTCCCTGCCAAGCAAGGAGCCTGACACGGGACTCGATCCCAGGATCCTGGGATCATGTCTTGAGCTGAAGGCAGCGACTTAACTGACTGAACCACCAAGGCATCCCGCCAAGTCCAACTTTATCAGCAGTTGGCTGCCACGGCCCACCCAGTCCCTATTCTCCTGCAGGCTCAATCTCCCATCCTGTGCCGGACTGAGAATGGAGGTGAAGGTGAGGTTGGGCAGGGAGACAGCACCCAACCCCAGCTGGGGAAGATGAGTGTCTGCAGCCCCCACCTGAACTGAGTCCCCCCATAATCAGGCCAACAAGACAATCAGTGAAAGGAGAGGACACTGAACTCGTTACCAATACACTGGAAGTTCCAGCCAGCCTCAAGACTGAGAACTGCGACCCTCAACACATCAGCCACAAAGGACAACGGTAATCAAGCTGCGCTGGCAGACAGCTGAGACACGTGGAAGGGCTGGCATCTGTGTGGGCTCATTAGTTCTTTGCAAGGACGAGCTTCTGCACTTTATAGGACTGGATTTCTTTGGAGCCCCCATTTATAGTGTCCCTTCAAGCTTTTCTTTATTTACTGAAAAACATAAACCTACATATCTGGGAAGCATAATGTCTTTGAAGCAGCGTAAATAAAGAGAAATCCACACCTAGAAACAGCACAGTGAGAGCACAGCCCAGCAAGAGAGACATTCACATCGTCCCAGAGAAAGGCTCAACTGCTCCCAAAGGAGCCAGCGGCCCACCCTCAGCAGATTTCTCGAAGCAGCACAGAGGGGGCAGTTGGCTTCGCCTCTTCGAGGCACTGGGAGGAAACACTTGTCAACCTAGAATTGCATGTCCAGCAAAATTATTTCTCATGAAGGTGAAAACAGACATTTATAGATAAGTAAAATATAAGATCGTTTACACTAAAGGACTTCCACTGAAACAACCTCTGAAGTTTATACAGCAAAGAGGGGGGAAATGACTGCAGAATGATGGTCTTAGGACACAGAGTGGGGAGCAAGCAAAATGACCGATATGAATGAGGTCCAAACGTCTGTATAAAAGAATAATGTCTCCTGGAATACCAGACAATCGTGTGCCTGTGAAGGGGGCAAACGTCCTAAGACCCTCCTATAGCTGGGAAGGGGCACACTCTTTAATTTCAGACTTTAATAAATATGTGTAATATAAGTTAATGTTAATTAGTATAAGCTGTATATATTTTCAATCTACAAGAAAAAAATGCAGTAATTCAAAGTGAACAACTACGATTGTTAAAAGGATAAGTTGGAAAAGAGGAAGAAAAGCACTGGGCCACCAACCAGAGTGAGCTGGCAGAGCAAGTCCGTGATCACGAAGGTCTAACAGGAGGAAACTTCCAGTTAAGAAACGAAAATGGGTTAGAGTCAGTTACTCAGAACCACAGCATAGACAAAGACAGAGGTAGATGGAGGTGTCAGCCCCCCACGGACGGGGCAAAGTCACACACGGACAGCCAGAGGGATGAGGAGCCGGTGTGCAGCGGAAAATGGGCAGCCACGGATGGGACGCTGGGAGGCTCGGGGCCCTCAGAGGAGCGTGACATCCCAGAGAGAAGAGAAGTGCTGTGCGCTGCAAACCTCAAAGCCAGTGTGCTCGAGGGCTGGGACGCCAGTGAGCTTTGCCTGTGCCCACGGGGCTCCTGGCCACCTTCTTCACTCCTGCGTGGCAGGAAGCCTGTCGTCACCAGGCATCTGACGGTCATTTCTGATGTGCAAGTGAGGAATCAGACCAAAGGGGGAGAGATGGTGCGGCCAGTGCAGAAACAGCCCGCAAAATGATGACTAGTGACCTGAGGCTGAAAAGGAACCGTGGGGGCACCTGGTGGCTCATGTGGTTGAGCGTCTGTCTTGAGCTCAGGTCATGATCCCAGGGTCCCGGGACTGAGCCCCACATGGGGCTCCCTGCTTGGCAGGGAATCTGCTTCTCCCTCTCCCACTGCTGCTTTCCTTGCTTGTGCTCTCTCGGTCTCTGTATCTCTCTCAAATGAATAAATTAAAAAATAATAATAATAAATGAAAAGGAACTGTGTGCATTAAAAAAGAACACATAGTATTTTAAAAGGGAAAATTCAAAACAAAACCTTTGAAGTTAAATGTAAGAGCCAAAATTCAAAACAAATTAGCATGTTGGCTGAGAGGCGAAGTGGGGAAATCTTTTCTTACAAAGAAAAAGGCAAAGAAGCAGGTGAGGAGGTAGATAGATGAGGCCTGATGGAGTTCCAGGAAAAACCAGAACATGGTGGGAACGGGATGGCCAGAGATGGCATCAGATTCTCCCCAGGCCTGACAGTCCCACGTCCCAGCAGCAGAAGCACCTGCCAGCTCCCCCTGCCACCCAGCGACAGCACTCAGGGCATCCCTGGCCGTGTGTGCAGACCCCACAGGGGTGAGGAGGCCTGGGGAAAACTTCTTCGCATCGTGTCACAGACCGAAGACAGTGCAATGAGGCTCTAACAATTATGCGAGAAAATAATTCACAGCCTAGAAGTTGACCCGTGTTCAGATCATCAGTCAAGTATTTTCAGAGATGCAAATTCACCAAAAATGCTTCACGACTTCCTGTGGAAACATTCTCCAGGAGACACTAAGAGGAGATCTCCCAAACAAGGGAGAGACTGAGAAAGAGGAAGAAGGCTCCAGCAGACTCTCTCGGGGGGAAGAGCAGAGGTCTGCGGCCAGCTTTAGTTTCCCCCAGCGCACTCTGCAGGCACAATGATTCACTGTCCTTGCACGTGCAGAATACACTGGCCCCCTTCACGGTCCCCACAGGTCTCCACCTTCCATGGCACGCACAGAGGCCACTGGGCATCTCACGATCTTCATCAGGTCTGGAACGAGAGGAGATGCGTCTCGAGCCAGAGATCTATCAACGAAAAAGAAGTACCTGACTGCTGGCAAGAGAATTTAAGCCCCCTCCCATCCCATGAACCCCTCGAGCTACAGAACCTGGAGGGAGAGCCTGGCCACGGGCACTCAGCAGCCCCACCCCGGGACACAGGCTTGGGGCGGTGCCGTCCTGTGTGTTCAGCAGGTCTGAGGGGTCCCTGCCCAGCGTGGGGACAGAGGGTGGGCGTGGCACACGGGTCTCTCGTGGGAAGATCAGATCCTTCCCTGAGTCAGGGCTTGGGGTCCACCCTCTTTAGGGCCCCCTCTGCTGGTGCCAACACCCCGCACATCCTTAGACATGTTCCAGAGGGGGGACAGGCAGGAACACAGCCACGGCCCAGCTCCTGGCCAGGCAGCCAAGTGGCACCGCCTCCTGTCCTTCCTGTGAAAAAAGCCTGAGAGCTGGAGGGGACATGCTTCAAAGGACGGGCCGCGTGTGTCGGTGATCTTCTTGTAACGGCAACAGACGCTAGCACAAATAGCCCATCGTACAAAATCCCCAATACTGCTTTTATAGTGAAAAAAAAAAAGAAAACACAAAGTGAGTTGCAGTGAGGCAGAGACATGCCCTTAGAATTCAAGGTCTTGGCTTGCCGGGTCCGGAGCCCACGGAAACCTCCCCCTGCACCTCCCGCAGACAGCCGGGCCTCTCAAACTTGCAGAGAAAGCCAGCGTCTCGGGAAGAGCCGGGACACAGGTCAGGACACCAGGGCCACCAGGACCTCCTGCCCCACAGCACAGCCACCCCTCCAGAGGTGCAGAGGGACCCGCTGGGGCCAGCGACCCCGGCAGCCACCACGTGGGGCTCACGGGCGACCCGGCTTCGCTCACATGCAGCGAGCAGGCTGAGTGCCTCCTGCCCCAGGGGTGCAGGCAGCCTGATGCTCACGGTCACCCCACCTCACCTGGCTCCGTGTCCCAGAGGCCTCAAGGAGGGAGGAACAAGACAGGAGACTCGGCATCAGGCGACAGGGGCGCCCATTCTAGGAACGGCCTCTGCTGGCCATGGGGACTCGGGGCCGAGCTGGAGCCTATGAAGCAGGTGACACAGATTCGGGGGTCCAGGCAGCTGAGGCTGGGTGTGGCCAGGGCCCCAGACTTGCTCTCCTCCTGCCTGGAGTCTGCACGCTCCATCTCACGGGCTGCTCCCCAGCTTCTCCAGCACTCTGGCGAAAGTAGGGAGGGTCACACTTCCAGACCTGGCCCCCGGCCCGCCCACTGCCCAGACAGGATAGGGGAAGCGCCGGGAGGCAGGGACCCTGCCCGCACCCCAAAGAGCCCTTACCAGGACGGAAGCAGAGTCATTCCGGTCCAGGCTTCACAGAGAGAGCAAGTGTGGACATCTGATGGGCAAAGGCCATAGCCAGAGAGAAGGAGCAAACAGAGGAGCCTGTCCATGCCAGAGAAGGTGCTCAGCTCCGATCTGCCTTTTTATTTGCTTTTTTCAGGGGTGGGCGGCAAAGCGAGGTTTCCTGAGTGATAGCGAAGGGGTTAGCACAGAGCTCCCAGAGGCGGAGGGGACCCGAGGGGGTGGCCCTCTGTTTGCCTTTTATGTATGTATGTATGTATGTATTTAACAGGGGGAGCGTGAGCACAAGCAGAAAGGGAAGCAGGCTCCCTGCCGAGCCAGCTGGGAGCCTGATGCAGGGCTCGATCCCAGGACCTGGAGATCACGACCTGCGCTGAAGGCAGACGCCCAACCATGTGAGCCACCCAGACGCGCCCCATCTATTCACCTTTTAAAGGAAAATCAAATGTGTTGGACAGGCCAAGGCTGTGGGATGGCATGGGGCAGACCACCGCTGCGCACGTGGGCTCCGGCCCCAGGCCTCCTCCGGGAACTCTGCTCCGGACACGCATGCACGTGGACATGATGCCGCAGGGCCAGAGCAGCCCCCAGAGGCTGGGGAAGTGGGCGTCCTTTCCGAGACTGCCAGGAGGCTCCCCGGCCAGGGCCGCTGGAGCACTGCAGGAGGACAGGAGACGCTGGGCTGCTGCTTCTGTGGAGCAGACGGAGGGCAACGGGCGGGTAGGGCCACACACCAGAAGCTTCCCAGCAGCTGCCTCTGGGGATGGGGAGGTCGGGGCGGGCTGCAGCCTTGTCCACGGGGACATTCTTTGATCTGACCGCTTGCCATTCCCCACGCGCACGCCCCACTACTAAAACCTCCCTCTCTCCCTCTGGCTCCGGTCCCCCCGACCCCCACTCACTCGCGAGCATACTCTCTAAAGGATTACTAAATAAATCTTTTAAAAAATGAAGTTGAGTGTCCGAGGTGTGCTGACCTCCGCTCCCCTTCGTGGCCTTGTGACCCTGAGCAAGTCAGCACCCCCCGGGAGCGCGGACCGCCCTGACAGAGGCCGACAGGGTCCCCCTCACCCAGGCCGCACCAGAAGCCGAGCAGCCACGGAGCACACGCCTCAGCGCGCAGGGTCCGCTGCACCCATGGAACCCACATCTGGGGCGCTGCGGGGCGCGGTGGGTCGAGCGCCCATTTTTGGCTCCTGCTCGGCGCGACCGCGGGGTCGAGCCTCGCGGTGCTGCAGGCCCAGCTCCGAGCTGGCTTCAGACGCTCGCTCTGCCCCTCCCCGCCAAGATAAACAATGAGCCTTAACACACACACACTGAAAAGCTGCCCCTGCGCCCGAGCCTTCAGTTCCCCCCCAGGCCTCCCCACGGGCCTCCCGCCGGCAGGTAGGGCTCCCCGCACCGAACGCACCGCCCTCCCCACGCACGCCCTGGGCCAGGCCGCCCTAGCTCCGCCGGGCGCCCTCCCCACGCTCGGACCCCAGCTGTGCCTCGCCGCTCGGCCTCTCCGCCCCTTCACCGCGTGGGTAGGTGGGAGGGGTGGGGGGGGACCTCCGCGCCGGTCTGCCCCGCCCCTCCCGGCCGCGCCTCCCCGCGTGCGTCCGCGTTCCCAGCCTCCCGCGCCCACGCCCCGCGGCCCCCTCGGCGTCCCCTCGGCGTCCCCTCCGCGGCTGGGCTCCCCGGGTCCCCGCGCCCCTTCGCGCTCGCTGCGTCCGCCGTCCTTCCGTGGAAAGCGCGGGCTCGCATCCGGACACGCTACCCTGCGCCCCCCGCCCGCCCCCCGACGGCGGTGCCCGCACCTGAGCCCGTGGCTTGGCTCCGCCAGCGCCTTCCATCCACGCGCCTCCGCCCTCCGCCCTCCGCCCGAGCGTGTGGCCTCGGCCTCCAGCCCGCCGGCCGCCAGCTCTTTGCTCCCGGATGCGGACGCGCCTCCTCCACGCCGCCCTCCACGCCGGCCGCTCGCCGGCCTTCTCTGGGGCGCGCTCCTCCTGGAGCCTCCGGCTTGTGCCTTTCCGATGATTTTTGCCGTTATTTCTCTTCTGTTTGCTTCTCGTGTTCACCCTGTCCTTTCCCTGCCTAGCGTCCGCTTGCTGCCTGTCTCCCCTCCGGCGGCCCCGTCCTCAGGGACAGCCCGCCGTCCACCAAGGGCCGGCTTCCCCTCGTCCCCAGAACGGAGCCAACGCACCGCGACCGGCTGCAGCGCTCGGGGAGGCGCTCGGGCGCCCCCGCAGCACCGCCGCTGTGACCCCAGGCTGTTTCTGCGGCCAGAAATGGCCCGGTTTGTCCTTCTCGGGAGGGGAACCCCCGGCAGCGCTCCTGCGGCCAGACCACGTCTCCAGCATCCGTCCCCCGCAACGGCTCCCCCAGCCCCGCCCGGAACACCGCCCCGCCCAGGTTCCAGCCATTTCCTTCACAAACTATCCCTACCCGAAAGTTGGGCCCTGGGTTCCTGCCCCGCCTTCTGGTAATTCAAGAATAAACATCACGGGGGCACCTGGGGAGCTCAGCGGGTTAAGCCTCTGCCTTCAGCTCGGGGCATGGTCTCGGCAGGGAGCCTGCTTCCTCCTCTCTCTCTGCCTGCCTCTCTGCCTACTCGTGATCTCTCTCTGCCAGATAAATAAATAAAATCTTAAAAAAAAAAAAAAGTATAGGGGCGCCTGGGTGGCTCAGTGGGTTAAGCCGCTGCCTTCGGCTCAGGTCATGATCTCAGGGTCTTGGGATCGAGCCCCGCATCGGGCTCTCTGCTCGGCAGGGAGCCTGCTTCTTCCCTCTCTCTCTGCCTGCCTCTCTGCCTGCTTGTGATCTCTGTCTGTCAAATAAATAAATAAAATATTTAAAAAAAAAAAAGTATAAACATCACAGCCCCAGGAGCACTGACAGGGCGGGTCAGGAGGCTCATGCTTTCGGATGTTTTCCGCCGTTCTCCTTGGATGGCTTTTCACGGTCATTCATCCTCACTGGCCTGCAAACCAGTGCAGATCTCGGACACAAACTGACCGTGACCGCCCAGCTCTGCGGCTCACTTACCAAGCCGCCGCTTCAGACACAGAGGGAAGGGTCAAAGTCTCGTAGGCGTCTCCGATCTTCTCGAGAGACTTCTCTCGTTACACCTGTGCTTGGGATAGAGCAGCAGCTCCGGGAGCTGGGCAGCAGAGGGGCACAGCGCCAGCCCCAGCAGGGGAGCTGAGGGTGCAGGGGCACGTGGGGCGGCGGGGGGCTGTCCCCCTGAGGCAGGGCCAGCACCCTTGCCCCCCCTCCCAGCCGTCTAGGAACACGGTCCTTCACAGCCGACTTCTAAGGAAATAACCAGCGTGAGAAAATCTATAGAGAAGCAGAAGGCAGACTAAACCGAGAGGACCCAACACCACGGCCTGAGCGCTCTCTCAGCTTGCCGCACAGCTGTCACCCACAAGGACTCCACATCACCCGCACGGGGCCCCATGAGGAAGACAGAAAACAGCCAGTGTCCTCAAGGATGCAGCGACATGAATCCCTGGGTCATGCCAGGGGCAATACAACTGTCCCCCTCTGGGACACGGCGGGCCGGTCCCCGACAAGGCACACAGTTACCACAGGACCCAGTGATCCCACTTGCACGAGTGCGTGTGAGCACGTGCTGTGAGTGCGCACAGCGGAAGCAGGAGCGATCGCCCAAGGGCGGGAACAATCCAGACGCTCAGCAGCACACGGACGGACCGGCAGAAGGTGTGGGCGCCCATCCGGCAGCATGTCCTCGGCCACAAACAGGAGGCAAGCTGAAACAGGCTACAGAGACACGAACGACAAATGCCGTGCGACCCCTTACCCAGAACGCCCGGAACAGGCCGGTCCGTGGACGCAGCAGGCTGCCCGGAGGCTGTCCGGAGCTGGGCGGGGGGAGCAGGACACGGGCTTTCCTCTGGGGCGCTACGGGGTTCCAGAAGCCGGCGGGGGCGGCAGCACAAGGCTGTGAACACGCTTCTCGCCACTGAACCGCAGACTTTAAAGGGGCTCAGGAGATGCCTTCTCTATTACTTAAGTTTTATCGCTATTAAAAGAAACACAAAATGAATGCTTCTGTAACTTTGTGACATTTTCCAGGAGAGAAAAAGGTTTGGAATGGGCCATCAGGGACAGAGAGAAACCCTGCCCCCGCCCACAGCACGGGACCAAAGGCAGTTGGCTCGCGAGCTGAATCCACGCCACACACGGTTCTGTCCCACGGGCCACGCAGCTCTGTGCAGGGTCGGCAACGTTTAACGGCGGGGACATGTCATCCCGACGGTCCCAATTTCTGTTACCTGAACAGATCAGCCACCTGGGCCGTGTGGGCCTCAGTCTGCACACGCCCACCTAGAGGCGGGCACACACCTCATGTCAGGGACACGGAAGCCACCAGTGGCCAGCCGTGGAAGGAGTGCCTGCTCCCCAGTCTCTCCCCTGAGACGACAGGAAACTGGTAAACACCCCTGGATGTTGCTCATAGAAAACAACAAACACAAGGCACATGTTCCAAGGCCAGGCGCTTCAGTCAAAAGTGGAAATGTATTCAGAACAGAAGTCAGCCTGACTGAAACTCACATCCCAGGCTCCGAGAAGTGTTAGGCAAACCCCGGGTTGAGGCTTGGGCTGCTCACTGCGCCAGATGTCTCAAAAGCAGATGCCTGGCGACCTTTTCCATCAGGTGTCTTCTCTGCTGCCCTGGACGCAGGGAGCCATTCACACGATCATCTGATACGAGAACGGGGTAGAGAACGGGAGCAGGAGAGGGAGGTTAGCATGCTCTGTGTCTCGTGCCTTGTTAATCATGTTTGCTTTTAGTCTTTGAAAGACACGTGGTTACTTTGATTGTTACCAAGCTCGCAATTATTTCTGGCAAAATCATTTATTCAAAACAAAAAGAAAGCAAAAAAAAAAAAAAGAAAAAAAAGGCCCATGGCAGCTGAGAGACGGCGCACACAGGCCGTTAGCCTTCTACCTCCGCTCCAGTTCGCCGGATTCTTACTTCTGCCTGAGCCAAGCAAAGACTGGCTAAACACAGCAGTGCAGGTCCCAGCCCCACTGCCAAGGCCAGACCGAGGCCCCCCCGCCCACTGCCCTCACCTCACTTCCCCGCCGTCTCTCCCCAACCCTCCTCCACAGAGATCAGAGATGGGGACTGAGAACAAACCCTACCTGGAAACAAGATTATCCTGGCCTGGGTTTTCTTTGGAAATGGAGAATGTACTGTCTTTCAAGCATGGCCACAAGTCACAAGGTAGCCGAGCGTTCCTTCACTGAGAGCTTTCCATGTCATGATAGACGGTGCCAACTTCTGTTAAAACTCTAAAAAGACCACCACCAACGTGGCCCTGGGAAGACCAAATATGGCACCTGGGATGTGAGACCCCTGAGAGGGGGCCCAGGTCACTGTGACACCCGCCAGCGGCTGCTGTTCCTCCGAAACTCAGCAGGGGCTCTGACTAGTGAACAGCCACACGCACCCCCCGAGGACAGACTCCAGTCCCGCGCACCACACAGAAAGCAGCGCACCTTCTGAAATCTGAAATAAACGTACTTCATGTGAAGACAAAGTGCATGTTTTTAAAATATTTTATTTATTTGACAGAGATCACAAGTAGTCAGAGAGGCAGGCAGAGAGAGAGAGGAGGAAACAGTCTACCCGCGGAGCAGAGAGCCCAATGTGGGGCTCGATCCCAGAACCCTGAGATCATGACCTGAGCCGAAGGCAGCGGCCTTAACCCACTGTGCCCCCCAGGCGCCCCTGAAGTGCATTTCTAATTAACAAGATGACATGCAAATTAAGAAAGGCTCAGGGGTTTTAAAACGCAGAACACAACATACTGAAGACTGCGGCTTTCAAAATGAGACACTGACAGCAGCTAGAAGACCCAAACCTGGTGTCCCCGCATCTCCCCCGATTTTCTTTTGGTTTGGTTCCTTCGCTTTCTATTTCTTGGAGTTTCTAGCCTCCTCTGCTCAGTGGCGTCTTCTTCCTTTAATCAGAGAAATGTCTCCGTGGGACTCCCAGGGGGAGAAATGCAAAGCCAACCTTGAAACAATGTCTTTGATGGGAAGAAACACAAACTGCACAGAAAAGTGGTAAGATCACCCCCTCCGTGTCCTTCCCGTTTGACAGCCAAGCCCTCGCTCCGCAGCATCTGCCTCAGTCGCCAGTGCACACCCCCTTCCCGTTCCCCGTGCTGCAGGCAGGGCTCAGGCAGACGAAGCGACTACAGGAGCCCCGCCAGCTGGTGAACAAAAAGTCACAGCCCACCCAGCCAAGGCCACTTCTTCCCAGAAGTATCCTGCCGTCTCAGGAGGGCAACTTTCTCCTTCACGGAGAGCAGCTTCCAGTCAGACACCGGACCACCTCGCACAGCCCCTCCTTTATCTGTAACTGCATATTCCCAACTGTAAGAAAGCACAGGGGCCTGGGCAGCGTCTGGAAGACCCCAGGGCAGGTGACAGGTCAGCTCTGAAGGGGAGCCGTGACCCATGCAGCCAAGAGGAGAGCAAAGGCGCACTGCCCACGAGGTCTGGTTGCACGGACGGTCCGCGCGCAGTCATTCTTCCCTGTTCTCACTGCTTGCGAGTCTCTCCAGGGAGCTTGCCAGAACTCCAACCAGGCGCTGGGAACGCGGGCTCAGACCCGCTGACAAGAGCCTGTGAGCCGACTCGAGCTTCAGAAGCATCAGACCAGAAGAAAAAGGGAAAACCCTGTAAACTCAAGATGTCACAAGATTACGGGGCGTTACTAGCACGGTGCCAAGGAGGAGGAAGGCACATGGGATCACGAATGAGGGGCCGGGAAGTCCAGCTCCCTAAGGTCAGCCAGGCGGGACTGGCAGGGTCCAGGGCAGGAGGCCCTTTACGGTGGAGGAGGACGGGGGCGTGGGGTGGGCTGTCAGCGTCCCTGGGGAGGGGAAGCCCGGGGGGCGGGGCGGGACTCCCCCCACCTGGGCCAGTGCAGGGGCAGGGCGCGGGGGCGGTACCCGAGCACCCCCAGTCCGCCGCAGCAGGAGGGGCAGGGCGCGGGGCGGTCTCGCGGAGGACAGGGTAAGGGCGCATGAGCAGGAGGCACCCTGAGCCGCGGCACAGCCGGGGGCACCGAGGCACAGCCCGGGTCAGCGGCGGGAATAAGTCACCCAAGGCACGGCCTCCTCTGGGCCCCACGATGGCCCCTGAACCCTCAGGCCGGGTCCCATCCCCCTGCGGCTCTGCCAGGCTCCCCGGAGCCCCCATACCCTCAGCACCTACGCCCCGGGCCAGGCCGCAGCCTCGCGGTAGGCTCCACGCATGCGCCGTCGCCGCCGGCACGTGCAGGCCGCTGCCGCGGGGGCCTCCGGGAAGGCCGGTGGGCGCATGCGCAGATTGCGGATGCAGGGGCGGGCCGCGCAGCAGAGGGCGGAAGCCCGGAGCCGCTCTCGGTGTCGGGGGTGCGTCGCGGGCCGGCGTGCGGGGCCTGGGCTGGGTGTGGGGCTGCGCAGCAGACGAGCGTGTCCTTCCGTCGCCCCCAGAGCGCGGCGGCGTGGGCCGGGCCCGCGGAGACGGTCGGAGTGGTGTCCGCTGGGCGGAGTCGGGAAGGCGGAGACGGACTCCGGGCGGACGCGCTGTGAGCACGAGACCGCCGCGGGGGCTGCCCAGGGCGGACAGCTGGGGGGTCCGCGCGCCGGGGGGGGGTCCGCGTGCCGGGGGAGGGGTCCGCGTGCCGGGGGGGGGTCCGCGCGCCGGGGGAGGGGTCCGCGCGCCGGGGGGGGGGTGTCCGCGCGCCGGGGGGGGTGTCCGCGCGCCGGGGGGGGGGTCCGCGTGCGCCGTGGGGGCGCGTGTCCGATGCTGGCTTCGCTTAGCGGCGCGCTGTGCAGGTGCCGTATCGGGCGGTGGGCCCAGGAAGCAGGGCTGAGGGAGCAGGACCCCCGCAGGACCGGGAGAGGCCAGGCCCTCGGGTGTCCCAGCGCTGAGCTGGTGCGGCGGCTGCACCGCCGCACACACCTGAGCCCTGACTCACTGGCCGCCGGGAGCCCCCCTGCAGGTCCCAGGTGCCGGCGGGAGGAATCGGGGGGGTGGGAACAGCCAGTGCTGAGGGCGCTTGGCCGGACTGTGTCTGGGCGACTGTGGGAGTGTGTGTGCCCGTGGGGGACGGGGCTCGGGTGGGGGGATGTAGCTGCTTCCGTAGCAGGGGCACCTCCAGGTCTGGAAACAGAACCACATCCTTCCACTTTTTCTTTTCTTTTTTTTTTTTTTTTTAAGATTTTGTGTATTTATTTGACAGAGAAACGGAGAGAGGGAGCACAAGCAGAGGAAGAGGGAGAAGCAGGCTTCCTGCTGAGCAGGGAGCAGGTTGCGGGCTGGATGCGGGGCTCCATCCCAGGACCGCCACATCCCAACCTGAGCCGAAAGCAGACGCTTAAGGACTGAGCCACCCACACAACCCCCACTGGCATTTTGGAGATGACTGGCTCGGTGGGCAGACGGCTCTGGGCAGGGAGGCCTGCAGGCAGCGGAACACCGCCCCACGGGAGACGGAAGTGAGGGTGCGGGGAGGTAGAAACTAGGAGCCTGCAGGGTTCTGGTCCATGGGGCTGGCTGGGCGGGGGCCTGTCTCCTGACCCTCCTGGCTGGTCACAGGATAACCACCTGGAAACCATACAGAGGAGGCCGAGGGGCTTCTCTGCATTACACTTTGATCGTTTTATAGGTTCGGTACCTTTGTGTGAGATGATTAAAGATGCTGTTTTCCTGCCTTCTGAACAAATGGACGTTAAGCAAATAGCTGTCTTCCTGCTTCGGTGAGTAATGGCCGACGGCAGCCTTCGTGGGGCGCGGGCCTCACACCGCCAGGAGCGCGTGCCGCCCGAGCTTGGCACAAAGGTGACATGTCATCTACAGTTGTGCCTGGATTTGCGCCAGCCCCACAGAGCCTGAACTCATTCTATTCCGAACGCCACTGGAATAACCAAAAAAGGGTACCGTGAAGGCAACATCTATCATATGCCTCTTAAAAAGCTCCTTGTCAGCATCAGTGACAGTGGCATCACCGCTCAGTCACTAAGATTAAAAATTAGTCATACGTGGAAAATAGAAACAGGTTTTCAGGAAGAAGGAAGCTTTGGTTCCACTGAATAATGCCCCCTTTTTTGCTTGGTAGATGAATGATGCATATTTTCTGATGATACATTTTTGCGGGTAGCTGTGGCTAGGTGGTCCCAGATTTGGAGTAAAGGGCTTGTTCTCAGGAGACGCTGGACATCTGCCAAGAACACTTCATAAATTATATCCCAAACCGTCTGCCCGTAAGGCGTCCTGTGGTGACGTCAGAATTACCTCCATCTAGAATCTGAATCTTTCTGGCTTCTGTCACAAACGAGTTACAGTTTCTGGGAATTAAAGGTTTTTCTTTCCGCCCATGTATCCCGAGTTACCGGGATGGCACAATCATCCAAGGCCTCATTTCGCTGTCCCGCACCGTGTCACCCCTGCAGCCCCCCCACCACAGAGCCCCACCCTCCTGCCGCCTCCTCTGTCCCTCCGAAGCCCACAGTCAGCGGGGGACCTTGCTTCCTTGTCATCAACACACAGAAACAACCCACAGGGAGCCACAGCACCCTCCCAGCCCCACGGGCGCCATGCCCACGTCCCCCTTTCCTCTGCCTTCTGTTCTGTGGTTGGACTGTTAGTACTTTTGCCAACGGCCTGCCGGCTCTGTAGGCACTGCGCCCCCCACCCCACCCCGCGGCCAGGGGTCACACCAGTCCTGTGCTCCCGCCAGCGCAGAATGCCCCAGACATGTGCTCTCGTCCTGCGTCCACCTTTCTCCAGCTCGCTTTTGATTCCAGTCAGAGCAGCCTTTTGTCCACGCCCCCCGAGAAGTCTCCTGGCAGGGTGTGCAGCACATCCGGGCCCCGTCCCTCCCGCCGTTGGCAGCATGACTCGAGGCATTGGCCACCAGCAGTCCTTGGACCTCGGCCCTCCCCAGGTCTCTGGGTGCCATCGGGCTCAGTCCCCGCTGCTCTGGGCTGCCCTGCTCTTCTGGACCGCTATGGTGCCCCAGCCGGGCTGCTCTCCACCCGTCCGCTGCCCTCCAGAGCGCCCTTCCGGCCTCCAGCCCCAGGCGCTTCTTCAGCAGCAGGAGGCATGGCAGAGGGTCCCGGGGAGGCCTCCGTGGTGGAGGACATGCAGATGTTCCCTGCGATCAGGCCAGTGCGTGCCTGAGAATAATGCTCAGGGACAACCCTGGGGCCCTGGCCTGGAGCCCTGCTAGGGATGGAGCCACTTCCCCACAGTGGCCAGGAAAAAAAGTCCATGGGGCCAGACCATTGTACAGATTTGCAAGGACAGTAATTTGTCGCCTCTCCCCGTTTCCTTGGACCTCATTCCCAAAAAGTACCATTTCCGCAGAGGCCAGCAGGCAGGACTCCTCCCTCCCTCCCTATGTGCACACCCGACCCCTTTACACCCAGGACAGAAAGAGCAGAAAGGTGGCCTGGGAAGTCTAGAGAGCGGAGGGCATG
Organism: Lutra lutra; assembly: GCF_902655055.1. NCBI lineage: Eukaryota > Metazoa > Chordata > Mammalia > Carnivora > Mustelidae > Lutra > Lutra lutra. The sequence continues at coordinate 1,239,441 of NC_062281.1, read as the reverse complement.
CAGAGCCCCCTCCCCCTGGGCCCCGTGGGCAAGGCCCCCTCTTGAAGACGGGAGCTTTAAGGAGTTCTCACTAGTCCCAAATGGCATTTTATATTGTGCCCTGCAAGTCGCCCTCCCAGTGGCAGTTCCCACTCCCGTCCAAATGACTCTCACCTTGTCTTCAAATAAGAATAAATACGTGTGTCTGTCCTCTGGGGCTTCTGACAGCACCGAGCTGGCCCCTGACTTGGGCGGGATTGATGGCGCCAGGTCTCCCGGTGATGAATGGCTCTCTCACACAGAATTGGGGATAGTATTTACAAACAATTCATTCTTCACGTTCTGCTGATTCTCCTCCAGTGTCCCTTGGCGACCCCCCCCCCCCCCACCGCTGATGGTCGGGGGTGATTACTGCCATTGATTGAGGCTTCCTGTGGTCCAGCGGAGCCGCGTCTCGGTTTGTCACAGACAGGCGACTTGCGCGCAGCAGTACATCACGCTCCCTCCGTGCCTCACTGTTACTTGCTTTTCAATTTATGTCGTTGAGCGCTGTGCGTTTGGGGCCGCGGCGGGGGCAGGTAGATGTGTGGTCACATGGTCCAGCTTCTCCCTGATCCCTGGGCCTCCTGCCTCCCACCGAAGAAACACACATGTAAATAAACAGGGTCAGCCGGGTCACCTAATTGAGACCTGGGACGTGAGAGAAAGTCACGGAAGTGCCCCCACGTGCTTGACATTCAGGACTGAACCAAAAAACCCAAACCTGGGATCTTCAGCACTTCTGGGGACAGTCCTGGAAGTGGCCCAGTCCCAGCGTGGGGAGGATTTTCTAGAATTGGCCACTTTCACCCTACTTATCCACCTAGCCTGGTAGCTCGTGACCGCAGACCTCCGACAGCGTCTCGCTCGGCCAGGAGCCGGGCTGCTCTGGGCAGACGGTGCTGGACCCTGCTGCGGGGCCCCGGGCTGCGGGCAGGGCTCGTCGGGCCGGCCCGGTCCTCCTGGGGGACGCGCAGAGGCTCGGGAAGGAGGGCGAGTTTCCTCCAGGCTCGACGGCCCGCGTGTTCACGTTCATGCCGAGAGCCTGTTGGGCTTGGGTTTGCAAATACGATCTGTGCGCCCGTGCGAGGCCGATTCACCAGCCCATAGTGTCCCTGTCGTGGAAGCCCCCGTGGAGGCCTTCGTCCCCCTCCAGCCACCGACCGGCCGTCTGTCTGCCTTTTCTAACCCAAGTTCTCCACTTCCTCATTTCCCATTCTCTTGTCCTCGCCCCCTTTTCTAACCTCAAAAGTACAGAGCGGAGCGCATTCTTGCTGCGACAAGTGCAATAACGGAACCGCGGGGGGCGACCTCGGCGGGCGCTGCTGCTGTCCGCTCTGCCAACAAAGACGTGTATTTGGAGCCTCCTTCCTCCTCTTTCTTTTTAAAAATACTGACGCGGGGTTCCCCGCCACACAGATGTCCTCTGAAGTTTGCGCTCTTTGCTTAATGATATGATGCAGGCTGCCTTTGAAGTCATTACATACAGCTCTCATTTTATTTTATTGTTTTCAGATATTTTATGTATTTGTGACAGAACCTGAGGGGCGGACACAGCCTCCTGCGGGAGCAGCTCGCTGGCGCCGGCCGGCCGTGGGGTCCTGGACTTTGTGACCTGGCCTGGCTCCGGGGCCCACACCTGCTGCCCTTGCTCCTCCACAGGGTCCCGCAGGCTCACGCCGGTGCCGGGTTCCATCTCCTCTGTTTGCAGCACCCGGCATGGGGCTCGCTGTCCCAGCTGGGCGCGGACGGACCCCTAACCTTTCCTCACTTCGTCCGCGGTCATGACCTTCGACTGCTCTGGAGTTAGTTTGGGGGCTCCGTGACTTGGGGTTCTCCTTTCTCCTTTACTGCACGTGTTGCAGTTTCCTCTCTCTCTTCTTTGTCTTTCGACCTCTTTGTGTTTTGTTAGAAATAAATATTAAATCTTGGGTGCCCGGGGGGCTCAGTCGGTGAAGCGTCTGCTTTCGTCCCAGGTCATGGTCCCAGAGTCCCACGATCAAGTCCCACATCGGACTCGAGCAGGGAGGCTGCTTCTCCCTCTGCCTCTGCCTCTCTCTCTGTCTCTCATGAATAAATGAATAAAATCTTTTTAAAGAACAGAAATATTAAATCTTCATATTATACAATTTTTTCCTCTACAGTGTCTGAATTTTCTGTTTCAGTGTAAAACGTTCCTCCAGTCCTGAGGTCATTCAAATTATCTCCTTTTTCTTCTCACGTCGTTGGCAGTTTGCTTGTTTACGCGGGAACCTTTAAGCCCCATCTAGGGAGAGTGGACATTTTTATAATAAGTAGGTATTTCCTCAAGGTGTGTGGTACAACCAGGGGTCAAGTGTGGTTTAAAGTTGATGAGTAAAACTGGGTACGTCTTGCAGATCACATAATTTCTTCTGAAGCTCCCTGCTAGGTGTCAGACGGTCTTGTCGTGCTTGTGACTGAAAATGTTCCCGATTCCTATCTTTCGATCTCCAGTCACGTGTGCGTGTTTTAAGCAGTCAGTCTTTATACGGTGTCTTAATTTGCTCCACCCCGATAACACAGTACCACAGGCTGGGCAGCCTACAGCAACCGGAATTGATTTGCTCACAGTTCTGGAGGCTAAGTCCAAGGTCGAGGTGCCCCTGCTTCAGTTTCCGGGGAGGGCCCTCTCCCTGGTTTGTAGACGGCTGCCTTCTCCGCATGGGCCTGCCTGCTGGGGGCCGTAGGCTCTGCTGTCCCTTCTTACAAGGACACTGATCCTGCTGTGGGGCCCAACCCCCCACCGCCTCATCTAAGCCTAACCACCCCCCACCCTCCTTCCAAACACTGTCACACTGGGACAGGGCCTCAACATATGAAGAGGGGGGCACAGTTCCATCCCTAACATAATTAGCTTGAAATGAGATACCTTACCAAGTTCTCTAGTCAGTTCTGATCGTTCTTTTGGCTGATATTCCTGGGATTTCAATTCACACAATCATGTCACCTCAATATAAGGATAATTTTGTCTCCTCTCCCTAAGATTTTGTTTTCCTGCATCATTATTATTACTATTATTACCATTATTATTTTTTAATTTTTTTTAAGATTTTATTTATTTGACAGAGATCACAAGTAGGCAGAGAGAGAGAGTGGTGGAAGCAGGCTCCCCACTGAGTAGAGAGCCCGATGCGGGACTCAATCTCAGGACCCTGAGATCATGACCCCCGCCGAAGACAGGGGCTTAACCCACTGAGCCACCCAGGCGCCCCTATTATTGTTATATTATTTCCTTAACGAGAACTACAAAGCCACACGGAAGAACAGTGGCACCCAGACCTTGTTCCTGATTTGAATGTGGATGGTTTTAAGATTTCCGTGTGTAATACACTCACTGTGTTTGATACACTGTCTTTATGAAAGTGGGCTAGCCCCTTCCATTTCCGTTGTACTTAGAATTTGTCATAGAATAGCGGCTGAATTGTCCCGACATGTCGGGGGCCCGTGGTCACCTTGGCTGGCGGGTTCCTGATGTGGGGCCTGCTCGGTCAGGCCGGTCATGCATTCTCACGCTGTGGGACCTGATTTGCTGTTACTTACATTCCTGCTGTGTCATGTTGGGACACTTTCGGCTGCCAGCATCCAAAGCCCGACTTTGGATGAGTGACTGGGATAGAGAGGAGCCAGAAACCAGAGGAGGTGCCGGGCCCGGGGCCTCTGCCACGCTCAGCATGTCCATGCTTTCCCCCGAATCCCAAGGTGATCACACCGTTCTCGGCACTGTGCCTGTAGCGATAGCGTCCAGAGGCGGGGAGACATAGTCTCCTCCCATGGGGCTCTCCCACACGTACCTGGAAGACTACCCTCTTGACCTGCTGTGTCCTCATGTTTTCCCGAACACTCAGCATTTTTGCTACATGACTGAAGCCAACTTTTAATCTTTATTTGTTTCCTCTTCATACTTTGTGAATTTCTGTCCTATACGCGCACACACAGGTATAGGCAGTAAACCCACCTAAGTTCACGGAATTGCCTTCGGTTTAGTCCATTTGTTCTATTTTTTTTTTAAAGATTTTATTTATTTATTTATTTGACAGATCACAAGTAGGTAGAGAGGCAGGCAGAGAGAGAGGAAGGGAAGCAGGCTCCCTGCTGAGCAGAGAGCCCGATGCGGGGCTCGATCCCAGGACCCTGAGATCATGACCTGAGCGGAAGGCAGAGGCTTTAACCCACTGAGCCACCCAGGCGCCCCACCATTTGTTTTATTTAATGTAATTTACTTTCCAGTTACATTTTAGGTAATGTGCAGTTTGTGTTTTAACTTTCTTTCCATTCAAACCTTGTTTTAGAATGATATCCTCACTTCCAAATGGTTATGTTTTCCTTTGAATGGTTTTTGTTGCCAATTTCTAAACATTCGCTGTCTAAAACACGGGCTCTGGGATGGCTTCATTACTGAAGGTGCCCGGGGTCACAAGCACAGCCCTCTGCTAGAACTGCTTAGGGAAGAAGCAGCCACCCTCCCCTCTCCGCCAGGGGCGACCCCTGTGACCCCTGGGGCTGGTGAATCCCATGGTTCTGAACGACATGCTTCTGCTTCTGGAGGACTGTTTCCTAATTTTGGGGTTACTGGTTGACTTAGGACGAAGCGTAAGCATGTCTCCCTTGCACTTGGCCTGTCCCCCTCCGCCTTCACCTCTCCCCTCCTCCTAACAGAATCCGGTGATAACTGCCCTGAGGTCAGGATGCCAGGAGGACGTCTGATTACATTATTAGGGCTGGAAAAGGAATGCACAGCCAAGTCAGGTGAGTCTGTGATTACTTTTTATTTTCCCTGGAGTTACCGGCTGTCTTGTTTTGCTGCTCTCCTGTGTCAGATGGCCAGGGCCGGCCAAGCGCTTAGCTTACAGGTTTAGCTCCGCCACTGCAGGCCTCGCCTTGCGTGGGGGGTAGGGGGAGCGAGAACGCAGGTAAGTACCGGGATGCGCGCGTGGGGGGGCAGCGAGCCCGCGGGCCGGGGCCGCAGGGACCCCGGCGGGCGGGGAGGCCGGGAGACCGGATCTTCAGCGAACCTGAGGAGCACCGGCCCGCCTGCTGCTTGTGCGTGCGTCTCTGCCCCCACGAGAGGTGTGCGTGGAGGGAGGCGAGCCCCGCCGGACATCCGCGCGTGTTCCGGAGCCCGCGGACCCGGGGAAGCTCTGGAGGGACGCGCGTGGGGGTCCACTGCCGGCACAGCCCCGCCGGGAGCGCGGGTTCTGGACGGTCTGACTCCGGAAGCCGGTTCTGCGGGCCAGGCTGGCCCTGGAGGCCGAGTCGGCTCTGGACGTCGATCGTGGAGGCCGGTGCTGCGAGCGGAGGCCGGAGTCGGGCTCCGGAGCGAGCGCGCGGGCGGGGCAGCGAGCCGACGGGCGGCGCGGGGGCAGCGGCAACATCCCTGGGACGCGCTCCTCGGGGGCCAGTTGCTGGGGGGCGGCACCCAGCCGCGCGGCGCACGTCCGTGGGGTCGGGCTCAGGGAGCCCAACACGCAGGCGCGTGGAAGGTCAGGCGGGCGGTGTTTACCAAGTTGCTTTTCTCCTTTTTCCCTAACTTTCCCGCACGCTGAGCGGCGCCGAGGCGCATGCGCAGTCTGAGCCCCTCCCGGCCGCGCGGCGTGGGGCCGGGCGGTTGCCAGGGGCGACCGCATTCCCCCGGGACTCCACGGCCGCGTGGGCGGGGCCTGGCCGACCCGAGCCCGCCTCCCTCGCGCTCTGGTTGGCTGCGGCTGCTGTTCGTTGGAGCCGTCGCGGCCGCCGGTTGGGCAAAGACAAGTTTCGCACGCTCGGCTCGGCACCACGCCCCCTTCAGCCGGCCCGCGCCCGCCGCTGGGGAGGAGGGAACGGCGGGGGACACCCCGCGCGGCGCCCGGGAGGGACCTTCCAGGCGGGCACGGCCCGAGCGGCGGGCGGCGAGCGGTGGGCGGCGATGATCCCCGAGGAGAGGCCGGACGGCCCGGGCGCCGGCGAGGAGAGCGCGAGGCTGCAGGAGGCCGGCGGCGTTCTCCAGGTGGGTGCGTCCGCGGGGCTGGGGCCTCCGGGAGGCGGGGTGCGGGACCCAGCGTCGGCTTGCGGGGTCGGCGGCGGCTCCTCGTTGCGGCAGCCGCGCTCCTCCGCTCTCCCCCGGAGGCAAGCCGGCCTACCTCTGGGGAAACTGAGGCGCGGTGCAGCGCCCGCTCCGCGATGCGCGCCTGTGCTGGCCTCCTCTCTTGCGGGTGCGGGACTCGTCCTGTGCCGCCCAGGAGTGGGTGGGGGCGCAGGTACAGCTCGGTCTTCTCTGCCGCTCCGCGGGGCTGGGGGGCGCTGCGGGCCCCGTTCTGGGGCAGGTGTTGGGCTCTGGTGTGTGACGGCCCGTGGCTTCCGTGCTAGTTCGGAACCCCCCATTTCTCCTTTCCCTTTTCCCTCCCTCTCCGCGGGGCGGTTCCCCTTTGCCCTGGGCACCTGGCTCTGTATTTGATGAAACTTTCCATGGCGGCAGGCAGGCAGCGGGAGCCTCCCAGGAGCAGGAAATGGCCGCAGGACTTCACAGCTGGACAGTTCGTCCTTTTCTCACTCCCCACGCACTCCTCCCCCTCTGTGGTCCCTAACCCTGGTGCCCCGACTGGGACTGTGGACCCTTTCCAGGAGTTTTGGGGAAGCTAGCTTCTGCAAGGTGGGTGGGAGGTGGAGACCGGGGGAGCCTGTGCTGGGAAGGAGGGCGCCGCCCCTCTCTTAGAGCTTAGACATTCCCTGGGGTTTCACCAAGAGGCGGTCACCGTGTTCATACCAGGCCCCTGAGGGGTGCTACAGGGCTCAGAGTAGCTTCTGGCTCGGAGGCTGCAGGTCTCCCCACTTCCAGCACGTCTCTCCGGGAGCACTGGACATCAGAGACCAGACAGTGGGGATGATGACAGTCCTCCTGAGCTGATGGGCTCTGCCCCGCACATGGACCACCCCCTATCCGGGCAGACGGTCATGGCTGCTGGCCCAGAGCCTGCTGGAGCTTTGTAGTCGGACTTTCAGAAAGGGAGGGATGTAGCTTCGACAGTGGCCTGCATCTCCCTACCCAGGTTCTCAGGCTTCCTGGAGGGGATGCTGCCCAGGGAGGTCTTCCTTGATTGATCACTCTTGAGAACGCTGGAGCGTGGGAGATGTTGAGTCATAATCCAAGTTGGATCCGCCAGGAGCCTTCAAGGTGGGAGGGTAGGAGGCCTTTTCTAGGGAGCCCTCCTTGAGGGCAAGATATAGCCCTTAAAGGGTGTGAAATTGCCCTGTGCTTAACAGTGGGGGGCACGCCAAGGGGGGATGCATTTCCTCCAACACGTGGCAGATGATGGACGCTGCAGGAGGCTGGTCTCAGCACTGTATGGAGACACTTCTCTGTCCCTGTGTCAGGATGGGGTCCCGGGAGCCACTGGCCTCACCCCCACTGTGCTCAGGGGCCATGTGACCATCTTTGGGGACGTTGCCCAGAGAAGGTGCATTCTGAGAAGTTCTTCCTGGCTCCAGGGCTGGTGACTGTCTCACACAGTAGATCCCTAAATGGCCAGGAGGAGGCATGGTCATGTAGGGCCCCGAGAGCTGCCCCAGCTCCCTGTCCTGGCTCCTGCGGGGACCCTCACCTTCCCTGGCTGGATCCTCCAGGCACCCGTCTGCAGCGTCTCTGTGCCTAGGGACCCCACATCTCTGCTTGCAGCTGCTGCATGGCTTTCCTGCCCCGGGGCCCCAAGACACCGGCAGCTGGCAAGATTGCCCCATACAATGAGGAATCATGGCCGAGGTGGGCAGTGGGTAGTCAGGAGGCCTGACCCGCTGCCTGGGAGCTGAGCGGCCCTGGGCCTGTGCTTTGAGCATTTGCCCAAAGGGACCCCACCAGTGAACAGCCCTCAGGGATGGAGCCCATCCCAGGCTCAAGTGCGCCAAGCACCCCAGAGAACAGTGGGCTGGAAAGCTTCCAGCGTCCTGTAGGCCGCCTCCTTGCCCTTAGCACCTTGGCAAGATCTAGGCTAGGTCGTCCCCGCATGGCCACGCCTGAGCTTATGCTAGAATTGTGCGGGAAGAGTGCATCATGGCGGTTATGGAATGAAATTCAGAAGTGCAGGAGGACGCCTGGGCGACTCAGTTAGCTAAACGTCTGACTCTACATTTCAGCTCAGGTCATGATCTCAGGGTTGTGAGATCGAGCCCCTGTCACGCTCCACACTCAGCAGGGCGTCTGCTCAAGATTTTTCTCTGCCTCTGCCCCATCCCCACTCCGTGCGTGCCTGCAAGCGCTCTCCCTCTCTCTCCCGCTCTCTCAAGTTAATTCATATACTTAAAAAGATTTTAGGGGCGCCTGGGTGGCTCAGTGGGTTAAGCCGCTGCCTTCGGCTCAGGTCATGATCCCAGGTCCTGGGTTCGAGCCCCGCATCGGGCTCTCTGCTCAGCAGGGAGCCTGCTTCCTCCTCTCTCTCTGCCTGCCTCTCTGCTTACTTGTGATTTCTCTCTGTCAAATAAATAAATAAAATCTTAAAAAAAAAAAAAAAAGATTTTAAAAAGCAGGTGCACAATCCAGGGAGTGCAGAGGGAGAGGGAGAAGCAGGTTCTCCACGGAGCCCAAAGCGGAGTTTGGACCCAGACCCCCCGGGATCAGGACCGGAGCCGAAGGCAGATGCTTCCCTGACTGAGTCACCCAGGTGTCCCTAAGTCTTTTTTAAAAGTACAGAAGGCTGTGTGGTGAGCAGATGGCCACCTCCTGCCAGGGGCTTCTAGAGTCCCATTGCACTGGTGCCGGCCCCACAGAATAGGAGCCCCAGCCCCAGCCACGGCTCCCACCTGCTATGTTCTTCCCGGCCCGGCTGCCCTACTCCCTCCTCCCGTGCTCCTGCCTCAGCCAGAGCTGGCCGCTGCCTTCAGTGGGGGCTGCGCCTCCCCCACCTGCCAGAGTCTTCTGGCACCGGGGAGCTGTTGGCAGACGCCTGGCCTGGCGCCTGTCACCCTCAGCCTCTCCACAGGGCTCCAACCTGCTGGCCCAGAGCCCGCGTGGGCGCCCACAGAGCCGCAGGGCCCGGGTCCGCCAGCAGATCACCAAGGAGCTGCGGATGCGGACAGGCGCTGAGAACCTGTACAGGTGAGTGCCGGCGGCCACCCCCCTGGCTCAGGAGGGGGTGCCGCCCCCGGGCCCTCAGCCAGCCGGGCCTGTGCTGGGTGATGAGCGCAAGGCAGCGACCCAGCTAGGTGCCCGCCCTTGTGGTCTGGTTTGGGAGAGGGACACGGGAGCGGATGACGATGGCCGTTGGAGGCTCCCAGGAGAAGGGGCTGGGCCTCCCACCAGGCTCTGGGGCAGCCATCAGAGGAAAGCCTCACAGGACACCCGGGCTCCTGCCTTGCTGGCCCTCCCTGGCAGGGGTCAGCTCAGGGGCTGGGGGGCGGGTGTGTGGTGTGGGAGCCTCTGATTTGTATGTGGTGGCCCACAGGCACTGTTCAGGCTGAGATCTGACAGGTGTCCCAAGGTTGGGGACCTGGGAAAGTGTCCTGTGGGCTGAAGGGGCGCGTCCCCATGAGAATGGCGGCTGCACATCTACTCAGACCTTCACCCGTGTCTCCCTGAGCCCGCTCGGTGGCTGAGGGCCTGGGAAGGTGGTCCAACCTGCCGGAGCCCCAGCTACTGTGTGCAGAGCCGGCCGACAGGTTCCGGGACCGGGTCTGCTGGGCCCCAAGGGCTCCTCCATTTCCTTAGCCGCCCTGTGTCCCTGTCCAGCCCAACCCTGCTCTCAGCTGGGCCTTCCTGGGGACCCATCGGCCCTTCTGTCAGGTGCCCACATGTAGGCACAGAGAGGGCCTGACCCCCCACCTTTCCAGGAAAGCCGATTTTTTGTGTCGCTGTGGAGAGCGAGCCAGAGCCTGCATCCAGGGAGAGCGGCGGGGGGAAGCCAGAGCCTGTGGCCTGGAAGGTCTGGGTCCGAGGGATGTGCCCTGGGCCGGAGGCGCTGTTTGTATGCGTGGACAGAAATCAATAGCAGCTGTAGGGGGGACTCGGAAGAGAAGAGGGAGGTCATAGGGTGGGCCCTGGACCCCAGTACTGTCCCCCAACGGGGCTGGGCCTGCAAGCACAGCATGCTGTCAGGGCTCCAGAGGCCAGGCCGGGGCCGCGTGCCGTCCACCTGCCGAGCTGCGGCTCAGCTCACCTTGGCCTCCCCAGAGCCACCAGCAACGCCTGGGTCAGGGAGACGGTGGCCCTGGAGCTGAGCTACGTCAACTCCAGTCTGCAGCTGCTGAAAGAGGAGCTGGACGAGCTCAGCGGCAGCCGCGTGGAGACCGACCAGCCCGAGGGGTGCGTGCGCGGGACACGGCTGGCCCCGGGGGTGTGCGTGTGCACGTGTGCGTGTGCGAGAACACGGTCGGAGCCGGGGGTGTGCGTGTGTGCATGTGTGTGCGAGGACACGGCCGGCCCCGGGGGTGTGTGTGTGCGTGTGCATCCGGAAGCACGGTATCCAGGTCAGAGGCTGAGTGGGAGCAGGTGTGAGGGCACCAGAGCAGCGTCTGTGTGCCATAGGGTATGTGTCGGACGCGGATCGGAGTCAGAGGGGTGGGGTTCCGTGCGGCTGGGGACGTAGGGAGTGGCCCCTGGGGACAGCAGGGTCCAGCCTCAGAGACTGGGCTCCATGGCTCTGGTTCCAGCAAAGGCATCACTGTCCCTATGATCCCCTTGGGGCTGAAGGAGACCAAGGAGCTGGACTGGTCCACACCCCTGAAGGTGAGCGTTGACCTATGACCTGGGCCTTGCACCTGCCCTGGGGTGTGCAGGGATCACGGAGGCTTCCCGGTCCAGTGTGTCCTTGAACAGATGGGGAAGGAGGTGCGGAGGGAGGCGGAGCCTGCCTGGGCTGGGCTTGCGGTCGGGGGGGGGGGGGGGGGGGGGGCTTTGGAGAAGAGCCCCTACCGGGGCGGGGGCGGTAGGCACGGCAGAGCCAGTCATCCTGCTGGAAGGCCGAGATGGTGACAGGGTTCCCCGACCCGCGCTCTGAGCTCCCCACTGGCTGGGGGCTCTCCAGTCAGAGCCAGAGCCTCTGCTGCAGAAAGCTCATCGGGGTTCGTGAGCCAGACCGCCTGGGGGCAGCTAGCCTGTGCCCAGCGGGCCTCTCGCCTGTCTGGCATCGAGAGCACCTGCTGTACAGGGCCCGGCGAGGGACTCTGCATCCCCAAACCCCATGTCTGTGGGGCGGGACCCCCCCACACCAGTCCTCAGCCCTTCTCCAGGGGCCTAGGGCTTCCCTTCCACTCCCCATCTTCGTCTGCATGGGGCGGGGTGACCAGAGAAGCCTGGCACCTGCCCCTCCCCACCCAGGAGCTGATCTCTGGGCACTTTGGAGAGGACGGTGCCTCCTACGAGGCCGAAATCAGGGAGCTGGAGGACCTGCGGCAGGTGGGTGGGCTCCCCCCCCCCGCCCCCCTCCCCACCCATCCCACCGCCCCCCAACTGGGAGACTAGCCACTCCCAGGTCACAAAAGAGGGAAAAGGGGATTCAGTCAGGAACAGAGAAGAGGAGCATAGGCATCCGGAGGGACAGTGGAAGGCACGCAGATAGCTCGTACATGCGGGGGGTGGTCTGTTCTCACCACCTGCTGGGCCTTTGGGAACCGCTGCTCTATGCCCGTCCCCTCCCAGGGACCCTTCCTGGGCCTCTCCTGGGCTTTTCACAGTCTCCCCGCCCAGAACGGGGCCCACAACAGCCCCAGAGAGGGCCTATGACCCCATCCCCCCAAGACCCTGGAACGCTCCTGCGGGGCTGGGACATCTGAAGGGGCTCCCGGGGCGGGGAGTCCATGCTGTGGCCTGGCCTGGGTGCCAGGGCCCAGATGGCACATACCTGCAGGCCGCCCGGACCCCCAGCCAGAGCGAGGCGGGCCTGGGGCCACTCATGGCCTACTACAACCAGCTCTGCTTCCTGGACGCACGCTTCGTCGCCCCTCCTGGGAATCTCGGGCTGCACTTCCACTGGTAGGGCCGGGCTGGGCGGGTGTCCATGGTCCCCACCGACAGCTCCCCCAAGCCCTGGCCTCGACTCACAGCCGCTTGCTGTGGGAACTCCACCCCACCTCACCCCGCCACAGGTATGACTCGCTGACAGGGGTCCCGGCCCAGCAGCGAGCCCTGGCTTTCGAGAAGGCCAGCGTGCTTTTCAACATCGGGGCCCTGCACACCCAGATTGGGGCTCGCCAGGACCGTTCCTGCCCCGAGGGCACCCAGCGCGCCGTCGAGGCCTTTCAGAGGGCTGCCGGTGAGGGCGGGCTACAGTCAGGGTGCCTCTGGGGTATGCGGGGGCAGGGCCGGTGGGATGGCCCCTGCTGCACGGGGATCCCCCCTTCCTGGGGGTGTGGCCGGGCCGTCCTGCCCCCCTGCTGTGAGCGCCCCTCTGCAGGGGCCTTCAGTCTCCTGAGGGAGAACTTTTCCCGAGCACCCAGCCCTGACATGAGCCCGGCCTCGCTCTCCATGCTGGAGCGACTCATGACAGCCCAGGCCCAAGAGTGCATCTTTGACGGTCTCCTGCTCCCGGCCCCTGAAGCCCCCCAAGATTGCTTGGCTCAGCTACGCCTGGCGCGGGAAGCTGCCCAGGTGAGGACAGCGAGCCCTTGTCTCGCGGGAGGCCTGGCCAAGCCGTGGGGGCTGGATGAGCCCGAGGGCCTGGACCGGGGATCCTTGCAGGGAAGGATGGGGTGCTGCGGCTGTGTCTCCAGCTGGTTCCCAAAGCGGCTGTTGTCAGAACCCTCGGGTCCTGAGTCCCTGCCCCTGCGGCAGCACCCATCAGAGCGGCAGCTGGGGCCCAGACCCCTGAGCTGGGCCCGGTTGGGGCGCGGGGTGGGGCCTGGGGTCGGGGCAGGTGGAGGCCTGGCCCCAGGGTGGGGAGGGGCGGGGCCGAGGCTGCCGGGTTCATCCTGGAGCCCCAGAGGAGACCCCAGCCTCCCACCATGTGTGCCCCAGGTGGCAGCCGAGTACAGGCAGGTGCACCAGGCCATGGCCCAGCCACCTGTGCGGGACTACGTGCCCTTCCCCTGGACCACCCTGGCACACGTCAAGGCGGAGTACTTCTGCGCCCTGGCCCACTACCACACGGCCATGGCGCTCTGCGACAGTCCCTGTGAGTGCCCCGCCCGCCCGTCTTTGCCCCTTCGAGGCCCCAGCTGGAGGGGCTCACAGCCCTCTCTCGCCCAGCAGCGGCCGAGGCGGACTTCCCCGCGCCGCAGCAGGCCTTACATGGGCGCCCGGCCACATCGGAGCCGGAGCCGTGGGGCGCTGGGCTGCCCCGGGAGCCGGAGGAACGCAGGAAGCTGGGTGAGGCGGCCTTGCGGGGTGGGGGGTGCCCTCTGAGGGGCCTGAGTGCCCCATCCTTCCTGAGTCACCTCCCAGGCATGCCTGGTGTCCCAGCCTGTCCCCTGCAGGCCCCCTGCTCCCCTCCTGCCTGTCCCCTGCTCGGGCTGACTCCAGGAGCAGGCCTGAGCGAGGCAGGGGGCCTGGGCGTGTGCGGGCACTCGCGGGAGGCCGCTCCTCTGTGGCCCGGCCTCCCACAAGGGGCAGCGCACCCCCAAGATGGGCTGGCTGGGGACCCGAGACACGAGGTCTGCCCCGTCCCACACAGGCAAGGCCCACCTGAAGCGCAGCATCCTGGGCCAGGAGGAGGCCCTGCGGCTGCACGCGGTGGGCCGCGCCCTGCGCACGGTCGACCTGCTGCAGGCCGTGCTGGCCCAGGCGCTGAGGCGCTCCCTGGCCAAGTACTCAGAGCTCGACCTCGAGGACGACTTCCTGGAGACCACTGAGGCTCCCGACATCCAGCGTGAGCCATCCGGTCCCTCGGGACAGGGGTGTCCAGCCTGCGGGCGCCCGTGGGCTAAGGCCCGCAGAGTCATGTGGCCATCCCTTGGGAGGAGGCCGGGGGGCGCGCTCCCTTGCTCTCCGGGTCTCCCTTGCTCTTCCGGGTCCCGCCATCCCCAGGGTGGGAATCAGCTATGGCCCGAAGGCAGGTGTCCACAGGCCGGCCACCCAGCATCTCCAGCTTTGCAGGAGCAGGCAGGTGTGGCTGGAGTGGGGGACCCCCAGGAGCCCCCGGGGTGGGGGTGGAGGGAGCGGTCAGGCCCAAAGGGTGGCAGTATGCATGGAGCAGGCTGCTCCTCGGGCCATGCGCTCTGCTGGGGCTGACCCAGGTCGCGGCTGCACCCAGGGCTGAGCGTCCGAGAGCTTTGGGCTTTGTCCTGTCCTTTGTCTTTTCAGCTAAAACACAGCAGAAGCCGGAGGTCAGGGCACCCAGCTTCTCCAGGGTGAAGGTGACTGATATCTTTCAGCGCCTGGTGAGCACCCTGTGCCCAGGTCACCACCCCCCCACTGCACCCCAGCATGGGCGGGCTGAGGACCCCGGACAGGCCGTGATGGCAGCCCAGCCCCTTTGCCACACCTGCTCTCGGACCCAAGACGTAGAGGTTGGGTGGGAGGTAGAGGTTGGGGCGGCCCAGCCAGGCCAGTGACACCCCCTCGCCCCACCCCCAGGGGCCCCTATCTGTGTTCTCAGCCAGGAACTGCTGGCGGCTAGTGGGGCCTGTCCACGTGACCCGCGGGGAGGCTGGCTTTGGCCTCACGCTGCGCGGAGACGCGCCTGTCCTCATCGCGGCTGTCATTCCTGGGGGCCCAGCGGCGGTAAGGCCCCTGTCCCACCCCCGGGGCCAAGGTCCTGGGCTGAGCACAGGCTCCTGGCATGTGGGGGCAGAAGGGACTGTGGGCAGAGGTGCTGGGTGCCCAGAGGGAACTCCCGGACCTCTGCTGTCTCCCCGCAGGCAGCTGGACTGCATGAGGGCGACTACATCGTGTCCCTGAACGGGCAGCCGTGCAAGTGGTGGAGGCACGCCGAGGTGGTGGCACAGCTGAGGGGCGTGGGCGACGAGGGCGTGAGCCTGCAGGTGGTCACGCTGCTGCCCAGGGCAGAGCCCCCCGGCACGGTGAGCCCCGGCGGCCCCAGAAGCCCAGAGGGCATGGGGAAGAGGATGCTGCACGTGGGTGACTCCCGCCCTGGGGTGGCTTCTGGGCAGCAGCCCCCCCGCCTTCCGCAGGCCTCGTGCCCACACTTGAGGACGCCTGGGGCCGAGGAGCTACAAGCGCTGTCCCGTGGCCTTCACCCAGCCCCGCGTGGCGCCCGGTCCTCCTGGGACCCCCGGCTCGCCCCTGATGGCCCAGCCACCCCCTCCCCTGTCACTCCCCGGCTGGCCACGGGCAGGATGGGCCAGGGGTGCTGACTGGGACTCGTTTCTGTCCCGACAGCAGGGGCACCATCGGCCGGCCCTGGGGGCGCTTCTGAGGAGCCAGAAGGAGTGTGGCTGGGGGGTGTCCACTCCCGCACAGGCCGGCCCCAGGCCCTTCCTTGGCTGGAGCCACAAGGCCAGGAGGGGCAAGGCCAGAGGGAGGCTGTCCCCACAGCCTTGAGTGGTGTGCCACGCTCCCCTCTGGGTGCCCCGCGCCCCACACCCCCGTGTGCCTTCCTCCAGCCTGAGGGAACTTCAGGCCAGTTTGCTGCGCAACCCCAGTGCTGCCATTAAAGACCATGTCACATGAGGCGTGTGTGAACCCGGTGCTGCAGGCGGGGTGCTGTACCTGCACGGGACGTGTCGCAGCTGCTCTGGGTAGGGGTCGCCGATGCCAGGACGCTGCCTTGGGGCTACCTGGTCCTCAGTGGGCCCTAAATGCCCACTGGGGGAGGGCAGCCCTCCACCCAAAGGGACAGGGGCGACTAATAGGTCAGCAGTGGGCCCCTGCAGCACGGATCCTGGCACCCCGACCCCACACTGCCCCGCCCCATCCCCCTGGCCACACCCCCCCAGGGCTGGGTCGGCCGCACGTCATGCTGGTCCTGTGACCCCCTCCATGTGCCCTTCCGCTGGCTCAGCCCACCCAGCACCCCTAACCCTGACCCTACCGCCCCACCTGCGCTCCCGGCCCTCATCTTGCCCGACTCCCAGCCCCACGGCGACTGTCCAGGCCTCCTCCGAGCCCTCCCTGGCCTGCTCACCCCGCACCACCCCCAGCCCGCCCAGCTCAACCCACCCCAGCGGAGCCCTGGGGTCTGCAGAGGCCTGGGGGCACAGGTGTGGGCAAGGGAGAAGTCCCAGGGCGCGGTGGGCGGGCCTGATGTCAGGCGGGGGCCGGCCTGGCCGGAGCCCGCATGGCCACCAGGGGGCGGCCGCTGCCCGCTCGAGCCGCCGCTGGAGGCAGCATTTGGGGAGCGACTGCCGGCCTTGGGGGAGAGCGGGAAAGCTCCCCTGCGGGCGGGGACCCCGTCTCTTGCACACTCGTCCCCGTCCCCTCTGTGGGAGCAGCACCGTCCTGGACCCTACCGCCTTCCCCTCCGTCCTGCAGTGGTGGTAGGCGCCACGGGGGCGCTCCGGGCAGGGCGGCCTTCTGGAGGAGGGCAGGGCTCCCCGCCTGCCCCAGCCTGGGCTGAGCATGTGCAGGTGCGTCCCGTCCCGTCCGACCACCTGCTCCTCCCGAGAGAACACCCCTCTCAGCAGAACCGGCCAAGGTCACCTCAGCACTTAGTAATTCAATTAACAAAACTGTGCGTCAAGGAGGCCATTACCCACTAATCAGGGATGACGGGGCTGGCAGGTCTCGTCCAGGAGGGTACTGCGGCTCCCCTCCCTCCGGCGGCCAGTCCAGACCCAAGAGGGGCACACGGGCTGGGGGACCGGCTGGTGGGGAGGGGGCCTTCGGCAGGGATGGCGCAGCTCCCCACCACAGACAGACAGACAGCCCATGGTGCCGGCCTTCTGGCCTTCAGCCCCGTTCCTGGGGCTCGTCACAGCCAGAGCCGCTGGGGCTGGAACTAGGCTCCCTCTCGTCAGAAGGGTCAGGAGCTTTCCAAAGTGGTGTCCGAGACCCCGCTGCCCAGGTGCTGCCCCCCGGACTGGGTGCTCCTAGGGTCAAGTTCTCGGCTGAGGGAGGCAGTGCCGGGTCCACCTTCATCCCAGGCCAGGCGGGGGCGGACATCAAGGGGAGTCTCCTTTCTGCTGGCTGCGACAAACCCCTTTCCCGGAGAGGGAAGTACACGGTGAGCGAGGTGCGCACACCGGCTGCAGTGGCACGGGCCGCTGAGAGCTCAGCCGGCACCTCCTGGCAGGAGCTAACCACCCTGTCCCGCCCCGCCCGCCTCTCCCCAGGCCACCCAGGCCGCTGAGCTGGGAGCAAGTGGAACCCCAGGCCTGCCCTTGGGAATGAGGTCAAGGACTGAGCAGAACCCACAGCTTTGCCCTGGTGGTCTGTCATGACCTGCACCCCACCCCGAGTGGCCTTGACACTGACACCGAGGCTGAGCCTCCATAGGCCTGCCTGGGCACGAGGCCGCTCAGCAGTTCACACAGGAGGCCCTGGGGCTGCCCGGTGCGCGCCAGAGGGAGTCACGTGCAAGAGAGCCCACCTTGACCAAGGCCTTTCTCAGGTGGAGCGGCTGCCCACGCACCCACAGGTGTGCCCGCCCGGCCCACACCAGCGCTCCCACCCCGCGCCCTCCGCCTGTGCTGTCCGCCTTCTCTGTCCTGCTGGAGCCCTCTCCGCCGTCCTCAGATCGGGCCACACCTCGTGGTGCAGGCTCCAGCCCCGCTTTTTGGCTCAAGCATGTCACCTATGTCTGTGTCCAGACAAGCCACGGGCAGGGACCACGCCGTCTCTTCTACACATGCCGTGAATATCTGGGAAGATTCAGGGACCTGGTAGGAGTGTCACATGTGTGCCGCTGGGGAGGGAGGGTCAGCACCCAAGAGTGGCTCTGGGAGCAGCGGCACTCCACCTCCCTCCCTGGCACCCCGAATGGCCCCGTGGGACAGCTCATTTCCCAGAGTGGTCCCCCCTGGGCAGGGAGGTCGGGGGTGAGCACGCATGGTGATCCTTTTTGCTTTGCCAACAGAAGACTGCCGAGAGGGGGAAAGGCAAACTCTGTTTCGCTTGGGTCAGCAGTGAGCCTCGCAGAGATTAATGTGAGCAGTGGCGCGGCAGGAGGGAGCCCTGGCGGTGTGGGAGGCGCAGGATGGGATGGACACAGAGTGGGGGCAGGGTCCGCCGTCCACACCAGAGAGTTGGGGGCCTGGGGGGGGCGCGGGGTGGGGGTCCCTGGCCTACGCTCCCTTGTCCCTCCCCACTCACCCCCTCCAGGTCCCAGCTCACCCCACCCCTACCGGCTCAGTGTGGGCACCTCCTAGGCAGCCTCAGTCGGCCCCCCATCCCCTAAGGGGCAGAGTCAGTCCCGGAGCCTCCAAAGCTGGGCCATACCGCAGCCAGGAGGAGCCCCGACAAGAGGGCGGCCTTCCCACTCTCGCCCCTTTAGACCCTGACCCCCAGAGTTAAGGCCACAAGAGGCGGCCCTTGGGGAGCCCAGCGTGGGTTTGTAAGGTGGTAAGATGCCCTGAACGCACCCAGCTATCGGGGGCCAGCCAGGGTGGTCCCCAGAGCCCTGCGGCCCCAGAAGCAGGGTGTGTGGGAGGTGGTGAGTGTGAGAAGCAACGGGAGAGCTCGGTTCACAGGCCCGGAGGTGGTGCAGGGGGGAGGTGGGGCTCCAGAGTCAGGGTCCAGAGAGCCCGTGACCGTGGTGCTGCCCCTCACGGGACCATTGCTGGAGAAGCTGCCATCAGTCAAAATTGCTCCCTGACTGCGGCAGGCTCAAGGGTGATCCCGAGAGATGTGTCCCCCCCAGAACCCGTGTACCTGTTTGGACAGTCTTTGCGGGTGTCACTGAGGAAAGGTTCTCCGTATGAGGTCCTCCTGGTGACCCAGGCAGGCCTAAGCCCCGTGACATGGTCCCTGTAGGAGACAGAAGAGGGGACCCGTATGGAGTGGGGGTGCTGCAGGGCTGCGGCCACCAGAAGCTGGGGGGACAGGACTGTGGGGCCCCGAGGCCACTGACTTCATACTTTAGGCCCCAGAACGGGAGAGAACACGTTCCCGTGCTGGTAAAGTCTCCAGGTTCATGGTCATTTATTAGAATGGCCCCAGGAAGCCAGGGCAGCAACCTCACCCATGCCCTCACACTTCTGGGCCTTGGTGTGCCCTTCTGGAGGCTAGGACATGACCTGCGCTGGGTGGCAGGCTCAACCCAGGCTTCCCAGGAGAAACACAGCCCATGCCTGGAATGCCCCCCGACTCCGGGATCCTGAGGCAGTGGCCTGAGCTCCTGCACGGGGGGCTGCTTGGCTGGAAACTGACCAAGCCAAGGAGGCAGCCACAGACCCCCCCCACACACACACACACAGACACCTGCCTCACCGCCCTGCCGGCCTTGGCCTCAGAGCATGCGGTCCCATAGCCTTCGATGACTGGCCACCAGGAGGCCATGCGGTTTCAGGCTGGGTCCAGGCAGACTGCCATGGTCTCTGCCATGCTGTTCCGGTGGCCTCAGTGGGACGAGGGTGGGGAGAGGTCACTAATGATCGGGCCTCCTTCTGGCTGGGCCATGGCATTGATCCAGGCCCTGCTGGAGGCTGTTGGGGCAACTCCTCCTCGTGGGGAGCGAGCCTGGCACAGAGGGGCCTGGGCTGGCAGCTGAGGGATACGGGGAATAGGCACCAGGGGCAGGGGACAAGCACGGTCTTTAAAGTCGTGACCCCCATGGCCGCTGAGGCCTCAGCCCGGACTGTGCGGTCACTTGGGGCCTGAAGCCACAAGAGCCTGCGAACAGCCCAGCCCACACCCCAGCTGTGCGTGTTGGGGGCGAGGCCTGGGGGCCACCCAGGGTTAGCGCAGCGCCCCCGCCACACATGGAGCCCCGTGGCCAACCCTTCCAGCTTCACTCTCTTGCTTCGTGGCCAGGGGTCTGTGCCCTTACCTGGCATGCCAGCGAGCTGACCTCACCAAACTCCCACGTGGACAACAGAGCCATCTGGGACCATCTGAGGAAGGGCAGCGCGGGGGCTAATGGGCCGCGTGGCCTGAGTCGAGGTCTGAGGGCCGCGCACGGCTCTCGGGATCCTGGAGAAGCTGAGCTGGGGCCTGAAGGGGAAGCCGGCCACCGAGGGCAGGACTCGGCCCTAGACCCTAACTGGAAGGGGCTCAGATGGGTCCAGACCCTGAAGGGCAAGGTGGTGGCCAGTGTGGGCAGAAAAGCGTATCCTAGCCGAGGCTGCCCCCAGCCGGGAATGGGGAAGTAGTGCAGGGGGGAGATGGTACAGGCGGCGGGGAGGTGGTGCAGGGGGAGGTGGTACGGGGGTGGGTGGGGGTGTTACAGGGGCTTCCGGGGGCAGAGAGGAATTTCCACCGATCCATGTGGCCACCAGCTGAAGGATGGGGACGCCTCAGGAGGGGCTTGGGCCCCCCGCAGAGGCACAGGTTCAGTGCTGCTGTCTTAGCAGGGGCAGGGCGGGCCGGGCCAGGGTACAGAACGCACATGGGCCAGAGAGCATTGGGTTTTGCCCCTATTGTCCATGGGCGCCTCCATTTCCAGCCCGAGAAGGAGACAGGATGAAGGGCTCAGTCCAGGCTCCCTGAGTGGCCTCCCACCCACGGCTGCCTCTCTGCGGCCAGCTGCCTCCTGGTGCGAGGGACAGGCAGTGGGGCTCCAGGACACTGCCCTCGGACACACCATTCGGGCCATCGGGAAGCCACAGTCCCCAGGGGACAGCCCGGAAGCCCCCCAGCCGCACCCCTACTTCCATCTGCTGAACCACCTCTGCTGGGGTGGGGGCAGGGCAGACCCACCAGCCCCGGGGCGCCCAGAGTCCCCTGGGGGCCAAGGGTCCCTTAGGGGGAGCAGGACAGAGAGGATGGTGACTTGCCTGAGTTCTCAGTGACCCAAGGAGACCCAGTGCTTTGACCAGTTGGGGACGACCTCTTGCCTCTGGGGCCACTGCTACCTGCCCCCCAAGAGCATGTGCCTTCCAGGCAGGTGCCAGGGGCCGTCTGTGCTGGGCCTCTCACACTAGCGCGGATGGGTCCCCGAGCCCCAGCCCTGCTCCCCACGAGGCTGCTCCCTACCCCCGACCCCTAGCCGGGCCAGTTTAGGGTCCCAAGCCCTCCCCCTCCTTGCCCTGCTCCTGCCGCTGGTAAGCGGCCGCCTCCACCATCTTGTCCCTTTGCCTTCCCAGCCTCACCTCCTCCAGGGAGCCTGGACTCTCACTGGCTCCTCGGCTACCCCAGGGAGCCTGAGATTGGGGGGCAGGAGGCGTCCTCCTCGCAGGCCCTGAGGGCAGCGGGGCAGGGAGGGATAAGGCAGAGCCGTCCATCTGGAGCCTAGGACTCTGGGGCACCCCTCTCCCAGACTGCAGAGAAAGCAGCTGGGAACTATCTGGGCCTCAGTTTCCCTGCCTCAGTTCAGACTGACAAGAGGCTGTGGGGAGCCCTGCTGGAGGAGGACGGTGCCCCTGGGAGTCCTGAATCCCTCGTGAGGAGTCATGCTCCTGACGGGGTTCCTCCCCACGTCTCAGGAGGTCAGCCCCCCCCATTGCAGCCCCACAGATATCATGTCGGGCTCGGGCCCACGCACGTGTGTGCACACGGACACACACACGTGGCCTGGGAGGACTCAGCTCCAGGGAGGGAGAAGGGACCCTCCTTGCTCACCCCAGCAGAGCTGGGGGGCAGCAGACTGGTTCCTTCAGAGGAACAGAGAGGGGCGGGCCTCCGCCTCCCGCCCCCTGCCTCTCCCCTCCCTTCCCCTCCCCTCCCACGCTTGGGCTGGGTGTGGTCAGACTGATTCCAGGAGGTCACGCAGGTCTGAGATGGGGTCAGCTCAAACCAGGACCCGCTAGCCCTGGACACGGGCGGGGCCTGGGGCGGGAGGGTCACCTGAAACCTTGGGAAACAGGAGGGACAGTCAGGCTGGAGAGGCCCAGGCCAGGCTGGCAGGAGGAGGCTGGTCCGAAGTCCTGGGCAGGTCCCATAAGTGGTCAGGCCCTTCGCGGACAGGGAGGCGGGACTCCGCAGGACACCCCTTCTGGGAGCGGGTGTCCCCCCCGCCGTGCTCCTCCTGGGGTGAGGCGCACTGTCAGCAGCCCGCGGCGGCTCGGAGGCCCAGGCCAGCCCCGGGAGAGTGCCCTCTGGGGTGGCCGCGGCTCTGGGGCCATACATGATGCAGGATTTACCTGGAGATGATGGGCGGCCCCCAGCCGCCTCTGCTCCCCGCCTCCCCCCACCCCTACCCTTCCCTGCCCGACAACGAGCCAGACGTGCATTAAGGCAAGAGTGACTTATCGAGCTGTCAGGAGGAGCGTTTTAAGACAGAATTATAGGGGAGAGGAAAGAGATTTTTACCAAATTAATGAAAAATCAATCTGGCCTCAGAAATCCATTAGGCTTCATAATGTGCCGGTTACAGGCTGGGCCGCGCAGTCCGACGGCCTCTGTTAAATACCGCAGCGCCCCCCCACCGGCCATTCGTTACCGCGTAGTGCTTGCTTCTGGGACTGACACCTGCCGCCCCTGTGCCCAGGCACCCGGGCTCGGCTGGTCCAGGGCTCCTGACCCCAGAGCCCCTCGGAAACCCCAGCCCTGGACCCCGTCCGGCAGAGTCGGGCGTGGGTTCCCCCAATACACAGACCCCGGGGCCCCCAGAGATTGGGCAGGGAAGGTGGGATATACAGGATGGGGAATGCTGAGCGCTGGGGGTGGGGGCGCCCGTGGTAACTGCTGCAGGGGCACAGGGGCTGGCTGGGTGATGGCGATGGAGGTACACGGTGATGGCCCGTGGCCTGGGGTCTGTGGCCCCGAGGGTCAGTGTCACTGCTGACAGTACTGCTGGCCGTGGCTGCAGGCTGCGGTCATGGGCCCAGCAGCTGTGGTGGGCAGGTGTGTTCCTCCCACCATGCGGGTGGCAGCTGGGCCCGGACCTCACACGCAGCCTCGTGAGGGGTGGCCAGAGGCCCAGGGCTCTGTCACTCCATGGAGGCCACAGGGACCCGGGGCTGGGACAGCAGGCAGGGTCTGGCCGACCCGGAACTTGAGCACTTGGAGCTGACCCTCCTCCACTAAGAGGCGGGGCCGACGCAGGAGTAACCGCTGAGACCTCTACGCCTAGTGCGGGATCTGCGCCGGCCGGAGGCTGGGTCGATTCTCTGAGACATCAGCATCGCTCTCTTTCTCATCCCTTAAAACCGTGCATCTGTCAGCTGACCCCTCCACCCTGAGTCCTCTCAGTGAGGCGAGGCCAGCTGCCCTCCTGTCCCCTATCACCCACCTCCCTCAGGCTGGGTCTCAGGCAGGCAGGACCCCCGGGAAAGCCCAGGGCCCACCTACCAAGCTGGGTCTGGCTACGGGAGGCCACGTGCACAGGATCCTGCTGCTGGGAGGGTCCTCAGGGGTCTCCACTGTAAGCCTGACTTGAGACATGAGCACACAGGACAGGGGCCGGCGTGGCTCCCCAGCCCTACAGGGCCTGGCCGGGGCGGGTGCTCTGGGGGGCTGGGGCACGGCTCCTGCTGCGCACCCACCATTCACCCAGCCCCTGGAGCCAGACAGTCTGGTGGCGGCAGGCTGTGGTTTTGTGGACCAAATCCCAATTCATTAGTGGCATAGGTTGGGGCAGGAGGGTGGGTGGGGGCAGGGGGCCGAGGCCCCGCCTGCGGTTTTCCGGGTGGCCTGGCCGCCTGGCTCCGGAGGCCTCCAGACCCCACTGGGCGAACCTGCCCCCAGCGATCAATCTGGTGGACAAAGCGCGCCGGCCGTGAATCACCAGGAATCACTTGGGCTGGCAGGGGACCGGCCGGTCGGAGAGGGGCGCCGCACAGAGGCCAGCCCAAGGTGACCAGAGCCTGGACCCGCCTCTGAGGGGCACCCAGGAGCCGTGGGGCCAAGGTCACAGCCCCACCCTTTCCCTGTCCTGGTGTCTCTGCTGCCTCCTGCTCTGTTTCTGGGTCTCTCCGTGGGTTCTCCCTGCCTGGCTGGTAGCCTTGTCTGGTCCTGGTGCACACGTCCCCTGCCTGCCGCCCACCCCCAGCCGGGTCCCCTTCCCTCGCAGCTTCCAAGGGGGACATCTGCACTTCCTCACACCTAAGAAGGTCTTGGGGGCCCCAGGCCGTCAATGCAGGAGGCAGTCAGGCCTTTCAGGTAGGGGAGCCCCACCGAAGAGGCCAGCAGCACACCCACCAGGTGCAGGGGCCAGAGTCCCATTCCTTGCTGGGGTGAGGGTCCCCCTGCCCAGCAGAGACCATGCTCCGGGGACCTCCTGGGGCACCTGCCAGACCTGGGAGCTCGGCCGCTGCAGCCAGAGGAACGCCAGCCTCCCAGGGCCGGGCAGGCCTCGGCTCTCCCCACAGGTACAGGGCAGCATCAGGGCCCCCCTGGCCCCCAGGGTGGGCCCGGCAGAACACAATGGGGGCGGGGAGGGACGTTCATCTCTACGTCTGTACACAACCCCAATAATGCTGCAAGGGCGGCCCCCCAGCTCCCTCAGGTCGCCTCCCGGCCAGCGTCCATCCATCCGATCAATGGCCAGGCACGTCCTGAGCCCGGGGCAGATCTGCTGACCCAGGCGGCCGGCCTGCCCCATCCTGCCAGTGTCTCATCGATAGCGAGTCATCCGGCTGCTGTCCTCAGCCCCCTAGGGAGCCGCGGCAGGACCACGGCCGGGACCCCGCAGCCACCAGGCGGGCGCAGCCCTAAGAGCAAAGCCGGGGTCAGCAGGAGAACCCCCAGCCTCCCCACCCCACCGGTCTCGCAGTTTCTCATGTGCTGGGGCCCATCCAGGCGCTGGGGGGTTGGGGGACAGGGTCCGGATACCCCTCCCTCTGCCCAGGGGGCATCTCAGGTCTTCCCAGGAACCGGAGCAAGGCACCCCGGATGGCGAAGCCACTGCCAAGCCTGGAGCAGAGCTGACCGTTCCGCTTTCCCCGGGGACCGTGCTGCAGCCCCCCCCCCCGCCCCCGCTGCCAAAACGTGGCGGCGTGGGGAGGAGGCGGGAGAGTGGCCCCCACGGGCTCCCTCCCGGTGTGCGGCGTCTGGGCCTGCGGGCTTCCCGTGCACGCGAGTCCGTCCAACCGCATGCGCAGAACCAGCCGGCGACTCACCCCTCGGTGCGGTTCCTGGCTCTCCGCTCAGCAAGCACCCCATGCGGGTGGCCCGGGCCACACAGGGCCGGGGGCAGCGCCGCGGGCAGCCTCTGGGGCAGTCACCCCGACGGGAGGCCCGCTCTGGCCCGGGAAGAGGCGCTACAAAAGGTTTGGGGGAACGAGTAGGAGTTCTCTCAGCTGCGCGCCTGGGCGGCTCTGCGGGCCGAGTCTCGAGTCTCAGTCTTGCCCTCAGCTCAGCCCTTGATTTCAGGGTCATGGGTTCAAGACCCGTGTTGGGCTCTGTGCTGGGCATGGAGCCTAGTTGGAAAAAAAAAAAAAAGTTCTCCAGGCCAAGCAAAGGAGCTGTGGTCCATCTGGTGTGGGGGCG
The DNA here is from genome assembly GCF_902655055.1 of Lutra lutra. NCBI lineage: Eukaryota > Metazoa > Chordata > Mammalia > Carnivora > Mustelidae > Lutra > Lutra lutra. Next base: position 1,214,081 of record NC_062281.1, on the reverse strand, counting down.
GGTGAGGCGGCAGGCGGGAGGCGGGGCGGCAGCTCGCGGGGCCGTGGAGGAGGGCCTGGCAAGGCCAGAGCTGCCGTCAGGTCACTTGGCCACTGTGTGCCTTGTGGGTCGAAGGGGCAGCCGGGAGGTGTCCTGGGGCCTTGACTCGGCCTCTCGGGTCTGTGGGGCTGGAATTAGGCTCCTGCTTGAGTGCCTAGAGTGGTTCAGACACTTGTCCAGGGTCCCACAGCATCCGGGCGGGCTTGGCAGACTTAGACACGGCCCTCTGGGCCCGTTGAGGGCAAGAAACCCCCCACCCCGGGGCGGGCCCAGCCCCTGCCTCCACATCCCATGCGGTGGGGGCAGGGGTGAGCCCCACATGCGCAGGGGGCGAGGGGGAGGGGTGGGATGGTGAACTGGCGTTTGGGAATATTCTAAAGAGGAAAATCAGTAAATCCCCCCGGAACGGGGCCACTGTTCTAACTGGGGGGACAGAACAAGCAGTTTCTGGCCCTGGAAGAGCTGCGGGCTGCGGAGGCTGACGGCGCCCCTGCCTCATCAGCCCTCCGGACAGGGAGCTGGGACCCTCGGGGCAGCCAGCCCGGGACGGAATGTCCTTTTTTTTTTTTTTTTTTTAAGATTTTATTTATTTATTTGACAGACAGAGATCACAAGCAGACAGAGAGAGAGAGAGAGAGAGAGAGGAGGAAGGGAAGCAGGCTCCCTGCCAAGCAGAGAGCCCGATGTGGGGCTCGATCCCAGGACCCTGGGATCATGACCTGAGCCGAAGGCAGAGGCTTTAACCCACTGAGCCACCCAGGTGCCCCCGGAATGTCCTTTTATGCTCAGTCTCCAGCCAAGGTCCCCTCCCTGGGCCCAAAGACCTCCCGCCACCACGACCTTGCAGCCACATGTGGGCCCATGCGGGTCAGGGGTCGAGCCCCGCCTGGGGTCAGTCCTGGCCTGTGTGGGGGTCCAGCAGGGGCCGGGCTGGGGAGCCCCCCACCCTGGGGGGAGCGGGCAGCAAGGGAGAGCGTGGACGGCAGAGCTGAAAGCTCCGATAAACCAGCTAAGGTCCCTGTAGCTCCCGCCCCCACCCCGTTCCCGTTGGTCCCCAGGGCCCTGCACCGCTTCTCTGGGCTCCCACACGGATCCTCCAGCCTGGCGGGCCCTGGGACAGCCCCAAGCACCCCCCCGAGCTCAGGCCGAGGAAGGCTGCCTTCGGAAGTCCCAGCCCCAGCCTGGCCTGGAGCGCACCGCCCCCCAGGGCCCTCGGGCACCGCCCACCCCCCAGGAGAACCCTGGAAGGAGCCGTGGGCATGGGGTCTCCCCCTCAGTCCAGGCTCCACAGGGGACAGGTGGGCCTCGAGGCTGTGAAACCCAGGACAGCTCTATTCTTAACAAATGTTTCTGCGTGAGATAGATGTGACAGAGGATCCCGTCTTAACCTTTCTTAAGTGTGCCGTCCAGGGGTGCTAAGCACGCCTGCTTTGTCCTGCGACCTTCATCCCCATCCAGCTCTAGAGGTTTCCCCTGGTCCCAAACTGTTGAACAGCGCCTTCCCGGCTCCCGTGGAGCCCCTGGCACCCCCCGCCCCCGTCTCCCGGCTGGGGGCCCCCAATAACGTCTGTCCTGCAGCCGGCACCTTCCACCCAGCAGCCTGCCCTCCACGAAGCTTTGAAAAGGGGCAGGTGCCCTGCCCAGGCCAGGTGGGGGGGAGTGACGGGTTTGCTGGAGGAGGTGCGGGGGAGGGGCCACAATCTCCCTGTGGCCCGAGTGTTCGTGATGGTCCCCAGAGCCCTGGGTCAGCCCGCACTGAGCTCAGCATCACCCTGTGAGGCTGGGTGGGGGCACCTCTGCCCTCTTCTCCCAGCCCCTGGCCTCCCCTCAGGGCCACTGGAACCCAGGGAGAGGGGTCCAGGGCCCTTTCCTGTGCTCCATCCCATGCGGACCTCATGATGACCCCTTTTTGCCAGGCCAGAACTGCCCTCCCCGTGGGGCCCCGCTGGGGGCAGGGACAGACCGGAAGCTCCCTGAGCACCCCCATCCTGCTTGACAAGGGCCCACTGGGGGCTGACAGCTGCTTCTTCATCTGCCCAGCTGAGGGCTGGCTGCACACCCCCAGGTCTCCATCAATCATGGGCAGGCTCCTCCACCTTGGTCTGGGCTGGGGGCTTCTGAGTGCAGTCCCCCCCACCCCAGAGGCCCCAAAGAGTACTGTTTGTTTGGGGAGGATGTCATGTAGGACTCAGGGAACATGTCAAGAGGGGCGGCAGCCAGGCCATCCCCCAGCAGCACGGCCCAGGCCTGGCTGGCGACCAGAGCAGGCACCGGGTCAGGCTGCTTGGCAACGTTGGCCCTCGTGGCCCAGCCAGCAGAGGGGGCCTGAGGCTGACCCTGCTGGTGTTCTGGGCCCCAGTTTGCCCACTAGCTGGGCTAGAGGCTGCATGGGAGGCGGCCAGACCCCAGGAGGACCGGAACGGGGTCTAGCCACTGGCCTCGCAGGGCTCGGCCCCTGCTGCCGTGGGGAGCCGGCCCGGCCTGGGAAGAGCCTGGCAGCTCCCTCGCTCTTCCTGGAGACCGCGGCCGGCCGTGGGTACGGGAGATGGTCTGGCCAGGCTCAGCAGCGGCCCGGGTCAGGACTGCCCAGCGCACTGTGGTTTATTCATACGACGCCACTGACTTATTTATGGGGCTCTGGCTGGTGGTGGCTGGACTCAGACTAGGAGCTCCAGGCCAGGGAGGCAAGGGGGTGACCCCAAACCCCTCAGACCCTCAAGGACCCATGGCAGAGGGGCCCACTCACCTCAAAGGGGCCAGTGACCAGCACCAGCCTGGGAAGCGGTCTCCCACATGTCGCCTCCTCCGTCTGGGTAGGCAAGGAGGGGCCACAGGATGGCTGTGCAGGAGAGTCAGGTCGCAGCAGTGCTGGACTGCACCGAAGCCGATGGCCCTCCAGGCCTGCCTTTCTCGGGAGCCCATGCCCCGGGCGGGCCCCCAGCGCTCAGCAGGCTGCCGGCCCCCGCTGTGCGAGGGCGGTGGGGACAACCAGGACCCGGGGGGTGGACTGGGGCGGCACGGACCCTGCCAGGCTCTACAGTCGCCAGACCCCCTCCACATCAGGGTCTGCTGCGAAACCCACGTCAGCCGGGGGCAGTGAGTAATGGCTGTGTACTCCCCACACGGAGCACAGGAAATACTTACAGTAAAGATGTTTTGGTGCTGGTCTGGAATAACGGGCCTCTGGGGTTTTTGTCTGCAAACCCGGCCACCCTCGGAGCAACGGGCCTGCACCTGCTTGCCAGGGAGCAAAGGCAGGGCGGCCCCAACTCTGGGGACACACCGGTCCTGGCCCGCTTCCTCCTGGGGTTTCAACCTCCCCCGTGGGCCCGGGGCCCCGCCGCTGCGGCCCAGATGAATTTGAGAAGGACAGTGTTCGTTATCGACGTCTGCTTGCTGCCCTAGTGGCCAAATTTATAGTCTCACGAGATGGGCCTCATTGAACCGAATCCGCCCCTCCCCCCAACACACCAGCGCTGGGGCAGAGAGATGCTATCGATACAGACACCCCTGACCTTGGGCCTGCCTGTCTGCTGGGGGCCAGGGTCTCCCAGGAGAGGCTGTGGGAACAGCGGAGGAGAGGGAGTGACTGGGTTTCACCACTGCTCCCCCCATCAGGGCGCCCCCCCGCCCCCAGCAGCCGTGCCCTCGCTCACAGCCAGGGGCCGGCATTGCCCATGGGCCAAACTGCCCACCCCCGACACTGGGCTATGGGCACAGCTGGTGCAGAGGCCTGTGTCAGCCCGAGGTCCTTTGGGGACAGACTGGGGACAGTGCAGGCCTCCGGGACCCCTGAGCCTCCAGGCCCACGCCCAGGCTTGCCCCAGCCCAGGGGTCCGGGGTGGTCTGGTATCCTCCCTCCATGTGTGGAAATCCCTGCAGGGTGGCGGAGGGCAGGCCAGGCCCCTTCAGCCACGGTGTGAGCAGGTGTGTTCAGGGTCCCCAAGGGGCGCTGGGGGTGAACAAAGGCCTGGGGGCAGAGCCTAGGAGGAGGCCGTGCCCAGCCAGATGACAGGGGGCTGCTCCTGCTGGAGGGGTCCCCCTGGGGTGTGCCCCCTCAAGCCCTTTCCAGGTGGTACAGGATGGCAGGCCAGGAGGCCACAGACCTGGTGGGGAGGGGCCAGTCAGCCTCGACAGAGAAGCGATGGAGAAGCACCACTCCGTGGGTGCCTCCTGCAGCAGGAACGAGGGATGAGCAGTGGCCGTGCTGCTCAGGGAGGCCAGGTGGGGAGGGACGGAGAGAGAGGGGAGACCGGGAGGGGGAGCGGGAAGAGGGAGCAGCGTGGCCCACCCCGCCCCCCTCAGCCCCACCTGGACTGGAAGTCCTGCTGGGTCCCTCTGGGGAAAGGGATCCCACCCCTGAGAGACCCCCTGCCCGGTCAGAGGGGTGGCCCCGCCCCCACCTCATAGAGAGAGAGAATTAGCATGTTCAGGGTCCGTATTTACAGACGACTGAGCCAAGCGCCCAGTTTCCACACGCGCCCCCCTTCCCGTACCTGGTGTTCGGGTGCCGCCTCTGTGACTGTGACGAGCGAGTGTGCACGTGACGCGTCACCGTTACCGACGTCCACAGTGGACCTCAGCGCTCACTCCAGTGAGGACCCTCCGTGGGGCTGGACAAACCGGTAAGGACGTGTGTCCACCAGGACGGTGTCACACGGGACAGTCTCCCTGCCCTAAGTCCTCTGTGCTCTACTGTCCCCTCTGACTGTCCCCTGCCCCCAACCCCTGGCAACCACTCTTCTGTCTCCACGGTTCTGCCTTTTCCAGAATGTCCCAGCCCTGGGACCCCAGGGATGGGCGTCGTTCCCTTACTGACCTGCGCTAGGTCTGCCCCCCCATCTCTCCCCTCACGAGAACTCATTTCCCTTGAGCGCTGTCCGGATGGACCACAGTCCGTGTGTCTGTCTTCCCACCAAAAGACATCTCGGTGGCGTCCAGGTCTGGGCGCTTGTGAACAGAGCCTCCGTGAACACTCGTGTGTAGGTTTCCGTGTGGGCGCTATTTGGGTGAATGCCAAGGAGGGGGATTCCTGGGTCTTACGGACAAGATGAGTGTGTTTAGTTTTGTGAGAAATTTGCCCAGCGGTCCACCAAAATGGCTGGGCTGTCCCACTCCCGCCAGCCACCGGTGAGCGTCCTGCTCTCGGGGCCCTCGCCAGCCGTGTCCTGCGCATTTTCTCCGTATTTCTGAATAACCTGCGAATGCGGCTCTTTCTTGGTTTCCAGCTGTGGTCATTCCCAGTGACCTCCCTCCCGCAGAATAGGGCTCTCTGTCCCCAGCCATCTGTGGTCGGCCGTCTCCGGCTGGTCATCACCGTGAGGTGACACCCTGTGGTCCTTGGGGCCCCCACTCTCCCTGGCCCCCTCCCCCCTCCCCGATGCGCACTTACTCTTCTCTGTCCTTGCCGGAAGTGGCTCATCCCACACTTGGTGTCTGCAGCCCCCGTGAGCTTCCCCAGGCCTTACTATCTGCCATCTGTGCCCTGTCCTGGGATGACCCTGTCACTGTCCTATGGCTGCTTCCGAAGGCCTCCGTCCTGCACTGGACTGTCCCTTTTCCTGGAAGTCACGTCTTTCTCTTTCCAGGCTTCCGGTCACCTTTCCTATGCACCCACTCCCTCAGACAAGACAAGGCAGGCAGACTGTTGGGGACTTTGCATGCTTTCTGGTCGCAAACTGGCCATGAAGGGCTGCTCTGCTGTCCTCTGGTGCCTCCCTTTCTCATTCTCTTCTTTGTATGTGGCCTGCCCGCACCCCAACCTTTTAGGACCTTCTCTTAGTCCTCAGTTGGAAAGTTTCCTGCTGATGTCTGGCCTCAGCAGAGCCTGGTGGGCCCAGCCCCTCCTACTTGCCAGGGGGGCCAGCTTCCACCTCTTCCTGCAAAGCAGGGCGCCCTGCCCCCAAGCTGCCCTCCCCGTGCTCACCCCACAGCCTCAGCTCTGGTGGTCCCGGTCCCATACAGCCTGGGGGGTCTCTGGCTTGGCTGCTGTGGGGGGGCCAGGGCACACATGGGCAACTGGAGGGACCCCCAGTAGGGCTGCAGCTGGGAACCCCGGTGTCTGGGGTCTCCCTAGCAAGGATGCTAGGGCAGGAAGGAGGCTCTGGGGGTGCCCCCAACCCTGGGCTGAGGTCACCTTCCAACATCAACCAGCTGCCTTACTCGTGGCCAGCAGAGTAGCCTGAAGCCCAACCCTGAGTCTCCAGTTCGCTCCGCAGGGAGGGAGGGAGGGTGAGGCAGGCAAAGACAGGGTCAGAAAACATGGCGGGGGGGCGCTGCCCTGCGGTCACCCAGCCAGGACGTTGCCTTCTCCCTGGGGGGGGGGGGGGAGGCCTCTGGCCTCTGGCTGGGGGTCGCCTGTGAGGTCATTTCAGATCCCACCTGAGGAAGCCTGGCAAGGGACCCACTCAGCCGCCCTGTGGTTCCAGGGACCCTGTGGAATGAGACCAACCAGGGGGGGCGGAACCTCTAGCCAGAAGACTGGGCTGGCTGCAGCCTTGGACCCTCTCCCTCCCTCCCACAGTCCCTCTCAGCTTTGGAGCCCCCTTGCTTGTACCCCCTGGCCCCGGTGATGTCATCTGTGACAAACACACTCCACTGTGGGCAAATGGGTCTAATCAAGAGACGTACTGAGCTGAACAACATTGCTTTGAGGAAACAGAGTAACGCGGGCTGGAATTAAATCCTACTTGTTTTTATAAAAACGTATTGGTGATGAGTGCCTGGGGGGCTCCGTGGGTTAAAGCCTCTGCCTTCGGCTCAGGTCATGATCTCAGGGTTTGGGATTGAGCTCCACATCGGGCTCTCTGCACAGCAAGGGGCCTGCTTCCCTCTCTCTCTCTCTCTCTGCCTGCCTCTCTGCCTACTTGTGATCTCTCTCTGTCAAATAAATAAGTAAAATCTTTAAAATAAAGACAAAATGTATTGGTGAAAGTGGTTTTCCTTTTTTAAAATTTATTTATTTATTATTTATTTATTTATTTATTTTTGTCAGAGAGAGAGAGAGGGACAGAGCGAGCACAGGCAGACAGAGTGGCAGGCAGAGGCAGAGGGAGAAGCAGGCTCCCTGCCGAGCAAGGAGCCTGATGTGGGACTCGATCCCAGGATGCTGCCACTTAACCCTCGATCCCAAAGGCAGCCACTTAACCCACTGAGCCACCCAGGCGTCCCAAAAGTGGTTTTCTTTTAAGAGGGCCTCACCCCAGAGCCCTTCCCAGGTGTCCCCGCCTGCAGCTCCCAGACCCCACTGCAGTGGTTTGCCCCCGGGTATGTCTCCATGTGGTCCCACGCCCCGGCACTTAGGTCATGGGAAAAGCCCAGCTGGGCTCCCTTTCCAGGAGCCTTGTCCGAGATGTCCCCATCCGGCCAAGGGCCACAGGAGGCTCCGCTCAGGAGGAGACCCAAGATGAGGCCCCGAGGCCATCTGGACCCTCTGCAGCCCAAGCCCGGCTGCCCAGAGTCCCAGCGAGCCTGCTCCCCCCAGGCCCACCCCCTCCGGAGTGCTCCTCCTGAAAGACACGGCCAACATCTCCCCCAGGGCCTGGTAGGGCCACCCCTCTGGAGATGCGCCACGCCCAAGACCCTGGCCCATGGCCGCCCCACTCCTTGCCCCTTCACCTTGTCCACAGCGCCCAGCACAGAGCCTCCCGCAACAGCCAGGAGGGCGAGGGGTGGGTCTACTTCACCCTGGGGACCCTGGGGGCTGGCCCGACCTCCCCAACAGGTCTGGGCAGGAAGAGAGCTCTGCCCCGTCACCACCACCCCCAGCTCCTGTGACCTCTGATCCCCCCACCAGCAGGGAGCAGAGGAGGCTGGGGATAAGGCCCAGGGAGACCCGGCCCCAAGCTCTGCCCTGCCCGGTGCCCACCTGGCCCCCACCGCCCATACTGGGGACCTCAGCGCTGCTCACAGACAAGCACCTTGCCCAGAGTGCTGGCGGCTGCTGCCCTTGGGCCCCCAGAGTCACCACATGGGAGCAAAGCCACTGATCCGGACTCCCACCCTCATCCCCCTGGAGGTCCCCTGCGGTCACGTGCTTGCTGCTCCTGCCCCTGCTTCCCACAGGGCCCTCAGACACCCGCCTTCCACCCTGGACTAAGCTGAGGGGGGCCCGGAGTGCCCAACACCCACACCCTGAGAGAGAGTGCCAACCCCCACCCCACTGAGGTGAGTCTGGGTGCTGGGCCCCTCACTGTATAAGCGGCTTGCGTCCCAGGGCCACCTGGTTCAGGCGTGCGTCCCCATGCGCACAAGGCAGGCCTGTGCACCTCTCCCTCCTGCCCGGAGAATGGCCGCTGAGCAGGCCCCTGACTCCTCTCCTGGAAGCTTTCCCTGCCGGAACTTCCTGCTGAGCCAAGCTGGACCTTCCAGAAGCTTCCCTGGGACCCTGGAGCCCACCACGCCCACCCTATGCACACTGCGATTCCCCGTGGGGTGTCTTTCCTGCACGGGCCTTGGCGTGGGAGCCTGGGTGGGAACAAGCCCCCGGGAACACAGGTGCGCTTTCCACTCCGGACGAGGAGCCCGGGGCGGGAGGTACGGTGCGGCGGGTGTGGACCGGAGCCGAGAGCGGTCAAGCGAGCTCCCCAGCGCTCTCGAGAACACGGGGCCTCCATCCCCTTTTGTGCCCGCACTTTCTGTTTTTATGTCTGAGGCTCTCCGGCGGGCGCTCTGGGTTTCCCGCCCGTCATCTCAAATCCTTCCCCCGCCCGCCCCGGTCCTCGCCGCGGGCCAGGCTGGGAGCCGCCAGGCCGGGGGGGGGGGGGGGGGGGGGGCGCAGACCCTGCAGCGGGTGGGCCGGGGAGTGCGGGGGCAGAAGACCGGCCGGTGAGGGCCGGTGAGGGCCGGGGGGGGGGGGGGGGCGCGGAGAGGCCGGTGGCTGAGGGCGCAGGAGCCGAGCGGCTCGCCCCCGGGACGCCTGCGCACGTCCTCGCCACCCCGCCTCGCCCCTCCGTCCCCTCCCCTCCCTCCCCGCCCCGTCCCTCCCAGGGGGGGGGGGGGGGGGACTCGCCGCGCATGCGCATTGGCCTCCGGGCCGCCGCCGCCGCGCAGATGCGGGGAGACAGCTGCGCCCGCCCGCGCCGTTCCCACCTCGCCCCTCCCGCGCACGCGGGGACAGCCCCGGGCGCCGGCGGTGGCAGCTCAGCGTGTCACCTCCCGTGCCACCCGCGCGGCGCAGCGGGCACGCGGCCCCTCCAGATGCGCAGAGCCCAGGGCCCCCGCACGCTTCCTTGGCGGCGGGCGGGGGTCCGCCCGGGGCGGCGCCATCTGACGCGCCCCCACCCCCGCCTCCGCGACCCCATCCCGCCCGTGCCATCTGTCGGCCGCGGAGCCGCGCGGGGCCGGGGGGCCAGGACCCGGGAGCGTCCCCAGCCGCTCCCCGGGTCCCCCGTGGCCGCCCCTGGGCAAGACCTCCAAGCCCCTCGTGGTGCGGGGTGACGCCCCCGGGCCAGGACCCCGGCTAGGGGAGAAGCCGGGGCGGGGGGGAGGAGCGGAGACGTCGGGGTGCGGAGGGGGCGGTACCCTGGCCTCTGCTTGGCCCCCCAGAAAGAAGAGCCGCCTGGCTCCTGCTCCCCCGAAGTGTCCGCTCTGGGGCCTTCTGTGCCCGGGTCAAGCCCAGTCTGTCCCCACAGGGATACCCAGCCTTTGGGCTGGCCCCATCCCCCACCCTCCCCGGTGCTGCCAGGCTCCTCCGGTTGGTCCCTGAGGACCTTTCACCTCCATTTGGCAAGCCCCGGCCCCTGGGGACCTCCACCGCCCCCCCGGCCCCCCCCCCCAGGCCCGCAGCCCACCTCAGGCAAAGCAGCTGAGGCCCTGAGGGCCTTGCCTTCCAGTGTCCGCTCTGGGAGAGCCCTGCTCGCCTGTCCCCATCCTCCTGCCCGCCAGCCTTCTCATAACATCAGGCCTCCAGCAGATCCCTAAGGGGCCTGGTCCCACGCCCCCTCTACTCACCCCCTGCCAACGCTTGTCACCACTGCCCACTTCCCAGATGAGAGAGTGCTGTCCTAGTGGGGGGCTCCCCCTTCTCTCCTGCCCCGCAGCTCCTTCAAGGAAAGGAAGAGTAGCAGGTCCTCCCACCTGCCTGGGATGGAGCCGGGGCTGTGGGCTGGACAAGGATGGCTGAGGTCTCTGGGACAGACCCCAATGCAGCAACTCCCCTCGTAGCCTCAGCCTCCCCTCCCTCGCCTTCCTCATCAGCCTTCCTACCCCCTCCAGGGGCTCTGCTCACCCCAGGAGCCTGTAGGGGAGGAGCCGCTCAAAGGAGATGCGCTCAGATGGAGTGGGGAACTGACCACAGTCACCTTCCTGTCAGGCCGCTGTGTCCGGGGTCCCCCATGGACAGCTCCACTACATGGAGGGGGAGGGAGAGCCCGAGTCCTGAAGAGCCTGGGTGGTCACCGGCCAGGACCCTGGAGAGCGGTCAGAAACACACACACACACACACACACACACACACACCCGCCCAGCCCCAGGGGTGAGCTCTCGGCTCTTAAGGCTCTTAAGGCCGGAGCCAGGTCAGTTCGGGCTGGTGGCCAGAGGCTCTGGGACACAGTCTTCCCTGCCGAAGGCTGTGTGAGAAGTGGGCTTCCTGCTACTGGACCAGCCCAAGTCACACCTGCTATCCTTTCGGGAGGGGAGCAGAGCCCGAGACGGAGCAGCCGCAGGCCTGTCTGTCTGAGGTGGGCAGAGAGGGACAAGAGAGGCCACGGGGCCCAGGGCCAGGGGATGGAGGGAGCAGAGCCCTGAAGACAGAGGGCAAGGGGCAGGGAGGGCTTGAGGGCAAGGGCCTCGAAGTGGGGGGCAGACTGGGAGACAGAGAGAAGGCCAGGAAGGTGACTGTGGAGGACGCAGACACGGAAGGATCCGGGAGAGCAGGAGTGAGCTGGGGAGGAAGGGGGAGCTGGGCTGAGGGCTGGGGGCCGGACAGCAGATCCTGTCGGGGGAGGTATGCTCGCTGCCAAGGTTGCCCTTCACCCTCCTCCAGTCTCCATCAGGCTGCTAATTAGCATCCTGACCACTCAATTAATTAGACTGCATGTGCTTAATTATGACAGAGCACATGGGTGGGGGTGGGGTGGTGCCATCGGCACCCCCCCCCCGCCGGCACCCCCAGGAGCTGAGGTTTATTGACCAGAAAAGACACATGACAAGACCCTGGCCATTGGGGGTGGGGTGGAGTGGGGTGAGTAGAGAGGTCGGGAGGCAGGCAAGAGACCCTCAGCCCTGCGTGCATGCGTGTGTGTGTGTGTGTGTGTGTGTGTGTTTGGGTGCTCCCACATTCTCAGCCTGGGCCCCCGGGTCTCCGCAGTGGAGTCCTCCCCACACCACCCTCCAGCCTTCGAGCTCCCGCCTGCCTCTGCCTTGCCTGCGGACCGAGTTACCTGGAGTAACCTGTCCTGGGTGGGTCGGGCGCATGGCCTGGGTCCCCCCAGAGCAGAAGCTGCACCTTTGCCCCTTTTCTTTTGGGTTCTGGAGCAGGTGTGTGGGTCTGCCCCTCCCTGTAGCCTCTGCCCTGGGCCACCAACTGAGCCTGCAGCGCTGTCCTCCTGCTGGCCCTCTGGGCCCGGCTGGTCGTGCTGGTCATTTTCCTCTGTGCGCTTCCTGACCGGCGACCATCGGGGCCAGGCGAAGGCCCTCCTGGACGATGGCAGCCCACAGACACCTCCCTGTTCACTGCGGTCTGGGCAAAAAATAGTCACTTTGGTACTTAATTTTCCTCATAAATTCAGGAGGTCATGTCTTATGTCCTAACTAGATGATCATAAATGTGACTGGACCCTGCGTCCATGGTGAGCTCTGATGAGCTCGCGGCAGCGGGCAGGGCGGCGGCGGAGGTGACAGTTGTGGTGATGATGGTGATGATGATGGTGGTGACAGTGATGGTGACGATGGGGATGACAGTGATGACGGAGGTGGTGAGTGTGATGAAGGTGGTGGTAGTGGTCATGGTGATGGTGATGGTGTAGATGGAGATGATGGTGGTGACGGTGATGATGGTGGTGACGGTGACCGTGCAGGTGGTGGTGACGGGGGGCGAGGGGCCCTGCCTGGGGATGCTCCTCACAGGCTTGAGTGGGATGTGTCCTGAACACAGCTCAGCAAGTCTGGGGAGGGCAGTGCAGGGTGTGGGCTCCTGGGCTGGGGAGGATGCTTGGTGGGGACTGGGGAGTCCTCGCCAGAGACTCACTAAGGTTCTGGGTTTGTGTGTCTCCTGAGACCTGGGCCTGACCTCACCTTCTGCCTGGGGAAACAGAGCAGAGCTCTGTCTGACCTCTGACCTCTACCAGGGCTGGTACATCCCAGACACACAGGAGGGTCCAGCTGCTGTGGGGGGACCCCACTGTCCTCTGTCCTACTGGGCCTGGGCCTGATAGACGACAGGGACCTGGGGGGCCAGCCTGGGGAGAGGAAACAGAGAACACCTATCCTGGGGAGTGGGAAAGAGGGAGGAGCTCTGGTGGGGCCTCCCAGCTGGGTCGATAACACACCAGGCCGGGGCAGCAGCCCCCAAGTTCCTGCCCGGGACCACCCACCTGTGCCTGTGACCAGCTGCAGCCGGAGCAGGGCCTGCTGGGGGAGTCCTTGTACCAGAAGAGACAAAGGCCCCCACCCCCCAAGGGGCCCTTTGAGGAGTTCTGGAGGGCGGGAGGCTGAGAGGCTGATCTTGGGCTCAGGGGCCTGCATTCCCCACACGGGCAGCCAAGGAGGACGGCTGAGCCGGAGGGTCGTGGGCTGCGAGCTACCAGGGCTGAGAGGGCCGAAGGCTGGGAACCACCACGCGTCCCCAGGGGTGGGCGCAGGGAGTCAGATATAATTCCGCACTCAGTGTATCATAATTACTGCAAATAGCCCATTAAAGAGAAATTATCATCAATATGATATTAGCAGACGGCAGGGGAAATGAAGAAGGGAAAGTGCTTATTCTCTATTGTCCCCTTAATGGGGACAGGCGATGGGGAGGCCGGGGCACTCCTGCTCATAGGCCTCCCCCCTGCCCCCTGCTGCAGGCCCCAGGGGCCATGGCAGGGCCAGTGACCCCAGCCTGGGATTGGGATTGGGCCTCTCCCCTGCCCAGCCGAGGGGAGGCTCTGGGGGCCGTTCACATCGCCAGCCCAAGCCCCTGGCTCCAGCCCTCCCATCCTCGCCCCTCACCCCTCGCCCCTCGCCCCCCCCCCCCCCCGGGGTTGCTGTGGGGAAAGCGCTGGGCTAGGAGAGCACCTGGGCTGGGCCTGTGCTGGCTCCCGGAGAGACACCCAAGCCCCTTTGAATCCCGGGAGGGCAGACTTCTGCCGGACACACCGTGGGGGCATGGGCAGCACTGCCGGTGTCTGCCGAACAGCCACCAAAGTGACAGAGAAGGAACCACAGTGATGGAGAAGGAACAGAGAGGCGCAGTGTGGGGGGACAAACAGAGAGAGAGGAGAGGACACAGAGCTCAGGGCTGTTGTCCTGGGAGCAGAGAGACCACGGTGGCCAAGTGTCCACAGGCGGTGCCTGCTGGATGGGGGGCCCCTGTGTGGGCCTGGAGGGGAGCGCAGCTCACCCCTCTCACCCCTACGGCTGGCCCACCCCTGCAAGGCCAGGCCCAGGACGGGTCACCTCTGGAGGCCGCAGGTGGGACACAAATGTCATGGTCCTCTTGGGCAAAAGGCAGGTGGAGGCATGGGTCTCGGAGGGACACTGGCTCAGGTCGCCTTCTGGGGTGGGTGGGGGGCAGGCTGGGAGGAGGGTAGTATCAGGACCTCGGGGGAACTGGAGGGAGCCGGGCCAGAGCCGGTGGCCGCTGGGTGGGAAAGGAGGGCCGGGCGGGGGCTGCGGGGCGGGGCTGCGGGGCGGGGCTTGAGGGGCGGGGCTGCGGGGCGGGGCTGCGGGGCGGGGACCGTCCCCGCATCCCCTCCTCAGGGCTATTTCCCGGCCACCAGGCTGCGCCAGGCACTGTCGCTGCAGGGCAGGCTCTAGGACGGGTGGTGGAGACGCACAGACCCTGACCTCCAGGGCTGGCATTCTGGGGTCCAGAGACGGGTGACAAGAGAGAAGCAAGC